>NC_069507.1:222903335-223255835 GCF_027579735.1 Bombina bombina
AGATAGAGGGTGAATAGAGGTTTCAGAGCATTTGGCATTCAGGTGGTGCCCATTAGTGCACAGTTCAGAGGTTCCTGATCTGTGCACTGATTGGCCCCTGAATGCCAAATGCTCTGAAGCCTGCAAGGGTATAATGTGATGACATTTTGGAACTACTTAAAATGTGTTGCAATTCAATAAAAATATATTTATTTATGCAGAACACATTTTATTTAGAAAACAGTTATATTATAAATTATCATATGTGTGCCAAACTTAATCTAAATAAAATGTGCTGCATAATAAATATTTTAAGATTGAAAAGGGGGCAAAATAAATTATGGAAATACATTTTATTTTTTGTGTTTTATTAAGCATTAGTAAACGTGTTATGGAGAATTCTAGTTTGTGCTCTATTTCCCTTTAATATATATTTCAGTTGTTTGTCTGCACCTAAAGACCTCAGAGGGGACTGTATTATTATGCAATTATATAGAGTAATGTAATATAACAAGGCCATTGAACTACAAACCTGAAAACCTTAGTTGCAAATATATTACTGTGTATGTTATACTGGATAGAAGAGTGGTGCATTTCTATTAGCACAGTCAGTTACCATTACATATACCAATGCACAGATTTATATGGATTTTTTACATGTGCCTTTTTGTCATTGCTAATAACTTAAATTAGATTTACACACACATTTTTTTTGTATATTTGTATAGCAACTGAGCTATTGAAGCATCTGAAATACTTATTTCAGATGCTTCAATAGCTCAGTTGCTATACAAATATACAAAAAGAAAAGTGTGTGTAAATCTAATTTAATTCCTGGGTAGATGATATGTAAAGTAAGTAATCGTCCACATTAAATATTTGCTGGAGAGCCAGCCATCCTACCTTCTTTTAATTAGTGCTGCTGGGCCTGGGACTGAGTCTTCTCAAATTCAAGCTTTACTGTATAGTCAGTCACCACGGTGAGGGGTGGAGCTAAACAAGCGTGGTGTGCTAAATTACTGAACTGCCAGAGTGTCCCAGCCACTTCCTCTCCTCAATAACCACCTGACCCTCTGGTCATCCACCGTAACGCTGTGATAACACAGAGACCGGAGGAGGGGTTGATGGAACGTAGTGAACTCTGTGTGAGAACCAGACAGACAAAAAACAGTAATATAATACAGCTCAGGACAGGAGTGGTCTGTCAGGTCTCACACAGTGCACTAACTCAACTCAGTCATGCACTGAAATGCCGCCCGCTGTCAAATACTACTGACAGTCTGCATGACTGATGCCCCAACAAGCCCCTAACACAGAAAGTAAAAGTATAAATTTGTTTTTACATTTTTATTAAAAATTAAATATATATGAATATTTTAAAAAAGTATTTATTCTGCAGCAGCAGTGCCTGGTCAATCCGCCCCTGCCTGCGCAGTGATGGAGTATGCAGAGTTAGCCAGGTCTGCAGCTGAGAAATTGTTATCTTACAGCAAAGATCAGAGCGGCTGGAAACTCTGCAAGAGAACTGTGAGTGAATCAACACGATCTGATAGTGTAACCGTGTGTTTGACTAACAAGCTGATGTGTGTTTTCTTGTGCCAAACGTATGTCACAACGTCTTCTGTTTAATTCTGTTAAATATGACTGCACTCTGAGTTTTGTGACTTTGTGTGTGATAAGATATGACATTGTATGTAAGCTGTTATTTATGTATTACTCAAGTCTCTTACTGGTTTTGCGATATACTGTGATGTGTTGCATGGGGCATCAGTGTTAAGCAGCTCATGGGATCCGCTGAATTAAATTATAGTCTCTCACTCTATGCTATATTCTATTCTAGAGAGATAAAACTTTGCAGTGCTGTCCGATCATCTCACATACTGTGCTCTGTAATGACTACAAGTTACATTGAATTAATATAGCTCTGATACTACGGAGAGATAAACAAGGCACTACTCCAATTAAAAAAGAGTCATTACAGAGCACAGTATGTGAGATGATCGGACACTAGCACTGCAAAGTTTATCTCTCTAGAATAGAATATAGCATAGAGTGAGAGACTATAACTTAATTCAGTGGATCCCATGAGCTGCTTAACACAGATGCCCCATGCAACACATCACAGTATATCGCAAAACCAGTAAGAGTAATACATAAATAACAGCATAAGACGTTGTGACATAAGTTTGGCACAAGAAAACACACATCAGCTTGTTAGCCAAACACACGGTTACACTATCAGATCGTGTGATTCACTCACAGTTCTCTTGCAGAGTTTCCATCCGCTCTGATCTTTGCTGTACGATAACAATTTCTCAGCTGCAGACCTGGCTAACTCTGCATACTCCATCACTGCGCAGGCATCTCAGGGCAGAAGGAATTAGAAATAACAATAACCCTCACAGATGTGCACAGCAGTGTGTTAGGTTAGCCTCTGCCCACCGACTGAGAGAAGCGCATAAGTAGAGTGGAGACAGTCACAGCAGGAGTCAGTGTCTTAGCCTCCGGTGTTGCGCGGCCTGATGTGCTGGCTGCGCTACACCGAGAGGGAAGGTGCGCGGCCGCCCTACCGCGCACCTTAAAGGGAACCAGTGCCTGCAACATGCTCAGCCCTCGGTGCTCAATAGCACTCTCAGGAAGTTGTGCTGTCTCCAGAGTCACAGGCAGTTAACCCCAGACAAGCCTGGGTGCAAGGCCCATAAGGAAAATAATTACAAAATAAATGAATACAATACACACAGCAAGTCCAGCACTCGCTTACAAGCTCTCAGCTAAGATTAAAAGCAAAACTGGAAGAGTTAGTTACCGCATCTGGCCAAATGGGACAAGCCCACGCACCACGTCAAGGTCTCTTCCAAAACCTGGGTTCCTAATACAGCCATACAAATGCATACTTTCAATCAAACAAACTGGGAACAAGTCAGGGTTCACAGACTTATGTAATCACCCTAGACATATACAAAAACGCGGAAGGGGACTGCTCTCTCAGACCGGACCGGGTACACATCCCATGACCCTGCAACATGCTCAGCCCTGGGTGCTCAATTTCACTCTCAGGAAGCTGTACTGTCTCCAGAGTCACAGGCAGTTAACCCCAGACAAGCCTGGGTGCAAGACCCATAGGGAAAATTACAAAATAAATGAATACATCACACAGCAAGTCCAGCACTCTCTTACAAGCTCTCAACTAAGATTAAAAGCAAACTGGAAGACGGCACAGCTTCCTGAGAGTGCTATTGAGCACCCAGGGCTGAGCATGTTGCAGGGTCATGGGATGTGTACCCGGTCCGGTCTGAGAGAGCAGTCCCCTTTCCGTGTTTTGTATATGTCTAGGGTGATTACATAAGTCTGTGAACCCTGACTTGTTCCCAGTTTGTTTGATTGAAAGCATGCATTTGTATGGCTGTATAAGGGACCCAGGTTTTGGAAGAGACCTTGATGTGGTACCTGAGCTTGAACCATTTGGCAAGATGCGGTAATTAACTCTTCCAGTTTTTCTTTTAATCTTAGCTGAGAGCTTGTAAGTGAGTGCTGGACTTGCTGTGTATGTATTTTTTTTTTATATCACTACATACGTTGTAAATTATTTTGTAACATTTGCAGAACTATTGCTTTGAGGGTTCTTTCACTAGTGGAAAGTAGAAGATATCTGGCGTTACGGGGAGTTACTGTCATTACAGCCTTGGTTGACATTGGTCTATTTTTATCTGTGCCACGGTCAGTGAGACAAGGGAGTTCCCTGCATATATCTTTATCTTGGCTGACTTTACTATTAGCTCTGGCTTTATGTCCATGGCCTTTACAGCTGATAAGGAGCTTAGTAGAGAAATTCCTTGATACAAAAAACCAAATGCCAGTCGTGCTGAGTTATATCTAATATTGCACATTGGTAAAGTATTTTCTAAAAAATGTACACATTATGACTAGTACAGTCCATGTCATTCTCTGAAAGAATTCCAAATCGGAGTATGTGAATATGATTAAAGGGACAGTCAACACCAAAATTGTTATTGTTTAAAAATATAGATAATGCTTTTACTTCTCGTTCCCCAGCTTTGCACAACCAACATTGTTATAGTAATACTTTATAACCTTTAAACCTCTAAATTTCTGCCTATTTCTAAGCCACTACAGACAGCCTCTTATCACGTTTTTTATTAGCTTATCACAACAAGAGACTGCTAGTTCATGTGTGCCATATATATATAACCTGCTCTGTCCCGAGAAGTTGTGGCTGACACTGCACTAATTGGCTAAAATGCAATTCAATAGATAATAAGTCATGTGATCAGGGGGCTGTCAAGAGGGCTTAGATACAAGGTAATCACAGCGGTAAAAAGTATATTAATATAACCATGTTGGCTGTGCAAAACTGGGGAATGGATAATAAAGGGATTATCTATTTCTCTTGTTAAGTGTATCCAGTCCACGGATCATCCATTACTTGTGGGATATTCTCCCTCCCAACAGGAAGTTGCAAGAGGATCACCCACAGCAGAGCTGCTATATAGCTCCTCCCCTCGCTGCCATATCCAGTCATTCTCTTGCAACTCTCAACTAAGATGGAGGTCGTAAGAGGACTGTGGTGTTTTATACTTAGTTTATTTCTTCAATCAAAAGTTTGTTAGTTTTAAATGGTACCGGAGTGTACTGTTTATCTCAGGCAGTATTTAGAAGAAGAATCTGCCTGCGTTTTCTATGATCTTAGCAGAAGTAACTAAGATCCTTTGCTGCTCTCACATATTCTGAGGAGTGAGGTAACTTCAGAGGGGGAATAGCGTGCAGGTTTTCCTGCAATAAGGTATGTGCAGTTAAAATATTTTTCTAGGGATGGAATTTGCTAGAAAATGCTGCTGATACCGAAGTAATGTAAGTAAAGCCTTAAATGCAGTGATAGCGACTGGTATCAGGCTTATTAATAGAGATACATACTCTTATAAAAGTGTATTTTAAACGTTTGCTGGCATGTTTAATCATTTTTTACATATGTTTGGTGATAAAACTTATTGGGGCCTAGTTTTTTCCACATGGCTGGCTTGAATTTTGCCTAGAAACAGTTCCCTGAGGCTTCCCACTGTTGTAATAGGAGTGGGAGGGCCTATTTTGGCGTTTTTTTTTGCCACAGCAAAAATTACAGACACAGACATCCAGCTTCTTCCTGCATGATCCAGGACTTCTCTGAAGGGCTCAAAAGGCTTCAAAAGTCGTATTGAGGGAGGTAAAAAGCCACAGTAGAGCTGTGGCAGTTGTTGTGACTGTTTAAAAAACGTTTTTGTCATTTGTTATTCCGTTTTTGGTATTAAGGGGTTAATCATCCATTTGCAAGTGGGTGCAATGCTCTGCTAACTTATTACATACACTGTAAAAATTTTGTTAGTGTAACTGCATTTTTTCACTGTTATTTCAAAATTTGGGAAAATTTGTGTTTCTTAAAGGCGCAGTAACGTTTTTTATATTGCTTGTAAACTTGTTTTAAAGTGTTTTCCAAGCTTGCTAGTCTCATTGCTAGTCTGTTTAAACATGTCTGACACAGAGGAACCTACTTGTTCATTATGTTTGAAAGCCATGGTGGAGCCCCATAGGAGAATGTGTACTAAATGTATTGATTTCACCTTAAACAGTAAAGATCAGTCTTTATCTATAAAAGAATTATCACCAGAGGGTTCTGTCGAGGGGGAAGTTATGGCGACTAACTCTCCCCACGTGTCAGACCCTTCGCCTCCCGCTCAGGGGACGCACGCTAATATGGCGCCAATTACATCAGGGTCGCCCATAGCGATTACCTTGCAGGACATGGCTGCAATCATGAATAATACCCTGTCAGAGGTATTATCTAGATTGCCTGAATTAAGAGGCAAGCGCGATAGCTCTGGGGTTAGGAGAGATACAGAGCGCGCAAATGCTGTTAGAGCCATGTCTGATACTGCGTCATGATATGCAAAACATGAGGACGGAGAGCTTCAGTATGTGGGTGACATCTCTGACTCGGGAAAACCTGATTCAGAGATTTCTAATTTTAAATTTAAGCTTGAGAACCTCCGTGTATTGCTTGGGGAGGTATTAGCTGCTCTGAATGACTGTAACACAGTTGCAATTCCAGAGAAATTGTGTAGGCTGGATAGATACTATGCGGTGCCGGTGTGTACTGACATTTTTCCTATACCTAAAAGGCTTACAGAAATTATTAGCAAGGAGTGGGATAGACCCGGTGTGCCCTTTTCCCCACCTATATTTAGAAAAATGTTTCCAATAGACGCCACTACACGGGAATTATGACGGTCCCTAAGGTGGAGGGAGCAGTTTCTACTTTAGCAAAGCGTACCACTATCCCGGTTGAGGACAGTTGTGCTTTTTCAGATCCAATGGATAAAAAATTGGAGGGTTACCTTAAGAAAATGTTTATTCAACAAGGTTTTATTTTACAGCCCCTTGCATGCATTGCGCCTGTCACTGCTGCGGCGGCATTCTGGTTTGAGGCCCTGGAAGAGACCATCCAGACAGCTCCATTGAATGAAATTATTGACAAGCTTAGAACGCTTAAGCTAGCTAACTCATTTGTTTCTGATGCCATTGTTCATTTGACTAAACTAACGGCTAAGAATTCCGGATTCGCCATCCAGGCGCGTAGGGCGCTATGGCTTAAATCCTGGTCAGCTGACGTGACTTCAAAGTCTAAATTACTCAACATTCCTTTCAAGGGGCAGATCTTATTAGGGCCTGGCTTGAAGGAAATTATTGCTGACATTACTGGAGGCAAGGGTCATACCCTTCCTCAGGACAGGGCCAAATCAAAGGCCAAACAGTCTAATTTTCGCGCCTTTCAAAATTTCAAGGCAGGAGCAGCATCAACTTCCTCCGCTTTAAAACAAGAGGGAACTGTTGCTCATTCCAGATAGGCCTGGAAACCTAACCAGTCCTGGAACAAGGGCAAGCAGGTCAGAAAGCCTGCTGCTGCCCCCAAGACAGCATGAAGGAACGGCCCCCTATCCGGAAACGGATCTAGTGGGAGGCAGATTTTATCTCTTCGCCCAGGCGTGGGCAAGAGATGTTCAGGATCCCTGGGCGTTGGAGATCATATCTCAGGGATATCTTCTGGACTTCAAAGCTTCTCCTCCACAAGGGAGATTTTATCTTTCAAGGTTATCAGCAAACCAGATAAAGAAAGAGGCATTCCTAAGCTGTGTGCAAGACCTCCTAGTAATGGGAGTGATCCATCCAGTTCCGCGGACAGAACAGGGACAGGGATTTTATTCAAATCTGTCGTTCCCAAGAAAGAGGGAACCTTAAGACCAATCTTGGATCTAAAGATCTTAAACAAATTCCTCAGAGTTCCATCATTCAAAATGGAAACTATTCGGACCATCCTACCCATGATCCAAGAGGGTCAGTACATGACCACAGTGGACTTAAAGGATGCCTACCTTCACATACCGATTCACAAAGATCATCGGTTCCTAAGGTTTGCCTTTCTAGACAGGCATTACCAATTTGTAGCTCTTCCCTTCGGGTTGGCCACTGCCCCGAGAATTTTTACAAAGGTTCTGGGCTCACTTCTGGCGGTTTTAAGACCGCAAGGCATAGCGGTGGCTCCGTATCTAGACGACATCCTGATACAGGCGTCAAGCTTTCAAATTGCCAAGTCTCATACAGAAATAGTTCTGGCATTTCTGAGGTCGCATGGGTGGAAAGTGAACGTGGAAGAGAGTTCTCTATCACCACTCACAAGAGTTTCCTTCCTAGGGACTCTTATAGATTCTGTAGAGATGAAAATTTACCTGACGGAGTCCAGGTTATCAAAACTTCTAAATGCTTGCCGTGTCCTTCATTCCATTCCACGCCTGTCAGTGGCTCAGTGCATGGAAGTAATCGGCTTAATGGTAGCGGCAATGGACATAGTGCCATTTGCGCGCCTGCATCTCAGACCGCTGCAATTATGCATGCTAAGTCAGTGGAATGGGGATTACTCAGATTTGTCCCCTCTACTAAATCTGGATCAAGAGACCAGAGATTCTCTTCTCTGGTGGCTTTCTCGGGTCCCTTTCTCGGGTCCATCTGTCCAAGGGTATGACCTTTCGCAGGCCAGATTGGACGATTGTAACAGATGCCAGCCTTCTAGGTTGGGGCGCAGTCTGGAACTCCCTGAAGGCTCAGGGATCGTGGACTCAGGAGGAGAAACTCCTCCCAATAAATATTCTGGAGTTAAGAGCAATATTCAATGCTCTTCTAGCTTGGCCTCAGTTAGCAACACTGAGGTTCATCAGATTTCAGTCGGACAACATCACGACTGTGGCTTACATCAACCATCAAGGGGGAACCAGGAGTTCCCTAGCGATGTTAGAAGTCTCAAAGATAATTCGCTGGGCAGTCTCTCACTCTTGCCACCTGTCAGCGATCCACATTCCAGGCGTAGAGAACTGGGAGGTGGATTTTCTAAGTCGTCAGACTTTCCATCCGGGGGAGTGGGAACTCCATCCGGAGGTGTTTGCTCAACTGGTCCATCGTTGGGGCAAACCAGAACTGGATCTCATGGCATCTCGCCAGAACGCCAAGCTTCCTTGTTACGGATCCAGGTCCAGGGACCCGGGAGCAATGCTGATAGATGCTCTAGCAGCTCCTTGGTTCTTCAACCTGGCCTATGTGTTTCCACCGTTTCCTCTGCTCCCTCGACTGATTGCCAAAATCAAACAGGAGAGAGCATCTGTGATTCTGATAGCGCCTGCGTGGCCACGCAGGACCTGGTATGCAGACCTAGTGGACATGTCATCTCTTCCACCATGGACTCTGCCTCTGAGGCAGGACCTTCTAATACAAGGTCCTTTCAATCATCCAAATCTAATTTCTCTGAGACTGACTGCATGGAGATTGAACGCTTGATTCTATCAAGGCGTGGCTTCTCCGAGTCAGTCATTGATACCTTAATACAGGCTCTGAAGCCTGTCACCAGGAAAATCTACCATAAGATATGATGTAAATATCTTTATTGGTGTGAATCCAAGAGTTACTCATGGAGTAAGGTTAGGATTCCTAGGATATTGTCCTTTCTCCAAGAGGGTTTGGACAAAGGCTTATCAGCTAGTTCTTTAAAAGGACAGATCTCTGCTCTGTCTATTCTTTTGCACAAGCGTCTGGCAGAAGTTCCAGACGTCCAGGCATTTTGTCAGGCTTTGGTTAGGATTAAGCCTGTGTTTAAAACTGTTGCTCCCCCCGTGGATCTTAAACTTGGTTCTTAAAGTTCTTCAGGGAGTTCCGTTTGAACCCCTTCATTCCATTGATATTAAACTTTTATCTTGGGAAGTTCTGTTTTTGATGGCTATTTCCTCGGCTCGAAGAGTCTCTGAGTTATCTGCCTTACATTGTGATTCTCCTTATCTGATTTTTCATTCAGACAAGGTAGTTCTGCGTACCAAACCTGGGTTTTTACCTAAGGTGGTTTCTAACAGGAATATCAATCAAGAGATTGTTGTTCCATCATTGTGTCCTAATCCTTCTTCAAAGAAGGAACGTCTTTTGCATAATCTGGACGTAGTCCGTGCCTTGAAGATTTACTTACAGGCTACTAAAGATTTTTGTCAAACATCTGCCCTGTTTGTCGTTTACTCTGGACAGAGGAGAGGTCAAAAAGCTTCGGCAACCTCTCTCTCCTTTTGGCTTCGGAGCATAATACGCTTAGCCTATGAGACTGCTGGACAGCAGCCCCCTGAAAGGATTACAGCTCATTCTACTAGAGCTGTGACTTCCACCTGGGCCTTTAAAAATGAGGCCTCTGTTGAACAGATTTGCAAGGCTGCGACTTGGTCTTCGCTTCACACCTTTTCAAAATTTTACAAATTTGACACTTTTGCTTCTTCTGAGGCTGTTTTTGGGAGAAAGGTTCTACAGGCAGTGGTTCCTGCCTTGTCCCTCCCATCATCAGTGTACTTTAGCTTTGGTATTGGTATCCCACAAGTAATGGATGATCCATGGACTGGATACACTTAACAAGAGAAAACATAATGTATGCTTACCTGATAAATTTATTTCTCTTGTAGTGTATCCAGTCCACGGCCCGCCCTGTCCTTTTAAGGCAGGTCTAAATTTTAATTAAACTACAGTCACCACTGCACCCTATGGTTTCTCCTTTCTCGTCTTGTTTCGGTCGAATGACTGGATATGGCAGTGAGGGGAGGAGCTATATAGCAGCTCTGCTGTGGGTGATCCTCTTGCAACTTCCTGTTGGGAAGGAGAATATCCCACAAGTAATGGATGATCCGTGGACTGGATACACTACAAGAGAAATACATTAATCAGGTAAGCATAAATTATGTTTTTTTTGTTTTTTTTTGTTTTTTAAAACTATGACAATTTTTCCCCTAAGAATGATTGATGTATGATTTAAATACTTTAATATCTTATGAATGCATACATTCTGGGGGATTTTTTGATAACTAAGAGGCCTTCCTTTACCTTCTTATCTATTTGGTGGCAAAATGTTGTCCAGTAATATTTAATCTTAAATACCCCTTGATTGCATTTATAAGATATATACATACATACATACATACATTTTCAAAAGGTAGTAACCATTGCTTTTCTTATTTTAACAAAGGTAGTCCTAAAAGATGAGGGGATTAATTAAAACATAACTTTTATTGCATATCCATAACATTTTGTACATGATGCAAAGCCAAAAAGTCAGCACATAGAAGGAAAACAGCCTACGCGTTTCGCACCTCACATGGCACTTCATCAGGGCTAAACAATACATTCCTTTTTATATATCTAAACCTCTTAACCCTATGTATGACTGTATTCCATTTTTGTGTAATTCATGGCTGACCAGGCCACAAAGAAGCTTCAAGGAAGTATACATCTTATGAATTAACACACATTTAACAGCCAAGTTGATGACATTTCTTTAGTCAAAATCTAATGATCACAAACCATTTTGTTGCACTGAATATTTTTGTTCTATACTGTATACTCTGTACTTTCATTTGGAACCAGAAACACTGCATGTGGTTCAAACTGTAATTTATGACAACTACTTTTATTGTTACTGTAGATTCCCTGCAGTTTTTATTTTGTTGGGTGAGATACATTTTATAATCTTTGTATTTTTATCTGTTTCCAGTACTTTTGTGTGCCCTACAGAGATTGTAGCTTTTAGTGATAAAGCCAATGAATTCCATGATGTAAACTGTGAGGTGGTCGCTGTGTCTGTGGACTCTCACTTCTGTCATCTAGCCTGGACGAACACGCCTAGAAAGGTAATATGAAGCCAGGGGCAATGTGCAAGATTATTGTGTGTCAACACGACTCATATGAAAACACATTCTGTTTATAAAACTGACGGATGATAACTGCTAATTTAAAGGGACAGTCTACTCCAAAATGTAGATTCTTTAAAAAGATAGATAATCCCTTTTATTAGTCATTCCCCAGTTTTGCATAACCAACACCAGTTATATTAATATACTTGTTGCCTCTGCAGACTCCCTTATTTCAGTTCTTTTGACAGACGTGCATTTTAGCCAATCAATGCTGACACACATTTACTAGCTCTGTCTAGCTGTGAAAAACTGTCAAAATGCACTGAGATAAGAGGCAGCATTTAAGGGCTTAGAAAGCATAAGAGCCTAGCTAGGTTTAGCTTTCAAATACAAATACCAATAGAACAAAGCACATTTTATGATAAAAGTACATTGGAAAGTTATTTAAAATTGCATGCCCTATCTGAACCATGAAAGTTTAATTTTGACTAGACTGTCCCTTTAAAGATATATATATATATATATATATATATATATATATATATATATATATATATATATATATATATATATATATATATATATATATATATATATATTTTTTTTTTTTTTAAATTTTATTCAAGAACAAAATTTAAAACCTTATTAGAAACAGCATGACATTGTCTGTCTGTGTAATTTAGGAATAGAATTCCCCCATCATAAACTTAAATGCTGACGTATTTTTTGGTATTAGAATGTCCTTTTAAATACTTTACACTCAATAATAAGTGAATGCTGAGGTGTTGACTTTATCCTGTAATTTAGATGCACATCATTTGCCCCCTACCCTTTACTTCCCTTAAAATAGATGTTCATTGTGTTGCTATAATATAAAATAAACAGCCAAAGTTATCAGAAATTGGAAATACTTCAATCTTCCACTATAACCAGTTGCTCCTATAATTTAAAATAGAGTAAAGGCACAATAATGTCCCCAACGACAATTTCCTGCAGGTTTAGATAGTATTATAAATATGAACATATTTATATGCACCCTCTTATGGTATCAAAGGCAGAAAAAAGTAATGTAATAAAAATGTTTGCAATTAAGACTTTTTTTTTTTTTCTTTTCATTTTTAAAGAAACTTTGAGAGTTAACATAATACAATACACAGACATGGATGTCAGCGAAAATACAATCAAACAATATTACAAAGTGAGATTTTTCCAATATGTCGTTTGCTACATTTCTGAAAACAAATATCTAAACGACTCATATTTATCCAGGGTTCTTTGTATCATGTCCATACTGCTTGTGCCTGGGACACATTAATTTCTCACTTATGTTCAACATATGGATGTCTGTTGTAAAATCCACTTAGTATTACCTGAGTATATAGGTATAATTATACTGTATTGAAAGTAAACATCAAGTATCCCCGCTGACATTAAATTATGACGTGCAACGGAAATTACAGAGCTCGTCGTGAGAGGAAAAAGAAGTAAAGAAAGAGAGATGAAGAGATAAAGAGAAAGATAAGAGTGGGGAAAAAAGAGAGAAGGGGAAGGGAGGGTTTTCATCAATGGAAGGGGGGAAAAAAAAGGGGGGGGTGAAAGGCTAGGTCATGTGTTAACACTGAGAAGGGTAAGGTACCCAGGGCTCATCTAATCAGTGGTCTCCAGATTTCTTTCATATATTCGTGGATTTCAATTCTATCGTCCCTCATATATCGAAATCTTTCTAATGACAAATGTCTATCTACTTGTGATTCCCAATCAGCGGTCTGAGGGATTCTATCTGATTTCCAGTTTTTGGGAATGAGGGCTTTCGCACTGTTTAACATTAGGTACAGGAGATATTTTTTGGGTTTCTCTGTCAGTTTGGGCAGTCCATGGAACAGTAGGAGGTCTGGATTTCTGCGTAGTGTAATGTTTAGTTTAGAGTCCATTATGTCCAGTATAGCACTCCAGAACGGAGTTATCAAATCACAGGTCCACCAAATATGGAGGATGGTCCCAGCCTCCCCACAGCCCATCCAGCACCTACCATCAGATCTCTTGTATATTTTTTTAATCTTGTCTGGTGTAAGATACCACCGGGACAAGTATTTATAGTTGGATTCTAGGGTTCTGGCCGAGATCGAAGCCTTGTTGTGGTATATTTTCTGCCATTCGGAGTCTGTGAGGGGGCGATCTAACTCACCGTTCCATTGTCTAACAAAGGTAGGTATATAACAATCCTTGTGGGATATCAGCAGTTTATACGTAATTGATATTAAATGTGAAGGAGCATGGGTTAGCAGGCAAAATGATTCCAACTGACTCGGTTGTCTAGAAATGCTGTCTGCCCTTTTATGTGTGGACAAGTAGTGTTGGAGCTGTCTATGAAAAAAACACGAAATGTTCAAACCCAACTCCGATAATTCTCCCAAGTTTTTGAGTTTTTTATTTGATAGTAGCCTATAAAACATAGTCTGGTCTAACTGTCTTGTCAAGGGTTGGCTGGACCGTTTTAGAGAATGGGATGTCTGGATTATGTATGAAAGGCGTAAGAGGTGAGGGGTTAGAAGAGATATGTGGGTGTTCAACTAGTGTTCTATCCCATTGCAAGAAAAATTCCCTCATTAGTGGGTATTGACCAATAAGTTTAGGTCTATTTTTGTTTGAGATCCATCCCAATGTGCCCACGTTTTGTATGCCCAAAACAGCCTGTCCTATTTGGACCCACCTTTTATCTTTAGAGTTGGCACACCATTCTACCTGATGTTGGAGATTAATAGCTTTTTTATAAAGTAACAGGTTCGGAATGCCTAGTCCACCTCTCTCTTTGGGTAAGTATAATGTGTTCCTGGGAACCCTTGGTCTGGTACTTCCCCATATATATTCCTCTAGTTGTCTCTGAAATGTTGGTAGATACTGGTTAGGGAATGGGGTCGGAAGAGTCTGAAGATAGTATAGAATCCTAGGAAGGATGTTCATTTTCACAACCCCAATCCTACCCAACCAGGAAATTTTCTTGTTTTTCCATGATGAGAGGTCGCCTAATATTGATTGTGATAGGTGAGTGTAATTTAGGTTAATCCCTAAATATTCGAGTGCTCGCGTTTTAACCCCTAATTTGCAAATATCTGATAAGCGGCATAAGTCCGTTTGGGGTAAGTTAATGTTTAGAATTTCTGATTTTGCTTGGTTCAAGTGAAAATTGGACACTCTACCGTATTCTTCAAATTCTCGAAGTATCTCTGGGATTGAGGTTATCGGGTCAGTGACCGAGAGGAGAATATCGTCCGTATATAGCGAGACCTTATGTTCCTGGTCTCTTATCTTAATGCCAGAGATTTTATGGTTATCCCGAATCTTTTGTGCTAGTATTTCTATTGAAAGGGCAAACGACAAGGGGGATAAGGGACAGCCCTGACGTGTTCCATTTGAGATTTTAAAAGGGTCAAATAAGATGTTGATTTTTACTTGTGCGGTTGGGCTCGAGTATAGGGAGAAGATTTTTTTTGTATAAAAGTTTGACCAAAATTCATTTTTAATAGGACAGCTCTGAGAAAGCTCCAATTGACCCTGTCAAAGGCCTTCTCTGCGTCCGTCGATATAAGTACCGACGGGATGTTGTTTAGTTGCGCATAGTTTACTAACAGGGCTGCTTTTATGGTGTTGTCCCTGGCCTCTCTGCCTGGGACAAATCCCACCTGATCGGGAGATATTAGCTGTGGAAGGAATTTATTTAACCTCGACGATAAGATTTTTGCAAAAATTTTCAGGTCTGCATTGAGGACGGAAATGATCCGTTGACTTTGCCGGTTTTGGGATAGTTGTGACGTGTGCTAAGAGCATGGTTGGGGGAAAGTCCTGGGTGTTCCCGATGTTGTTAAACAGGGAGGCTAGGCGGGGGGACAGTACATCTTTAAAGATTTTATAGTATTTCACACTGAAACCTTCTGGACCCGGGCATTTGCCTGCTGGTAAGCTTTCTATAGTCTTGACCACTTCTTCCACTGAGATGTTTGCATCTAAGCTCTCTCTTTCCTCCTCGGAAAGGGCCGCGAGAGTTAAAGATTCCAGGTAGGTGTCAATAGGGGACCGCGGCGGTGTCTCCTCCATGTTTTGGGGAGAAACCTCATCTCTCCGAAGATTGTACAAATTTTGGTAATAGGATCTAAGTACCTCAGCTATAGCAGGACTGTCTGAGCAAGATTGGTTATGGTGGTTTAATATGGAGTGAATGTGAGATTTGGATTGTCTCCTCTTTAGGGCTCTCGCCAAAAGCTTGCCAGCTTTGTCTCCAAACTCATAGTATTTTTGTTTCAGTGCAGCTATTTGGTGTTCCCTAGAGTGTATGTCCTGTATTTCTTTCCTAGCTTGAAGAAGGTCCTGTTTGATTAGTGTGTCTGTAGGTGTTGCCTTGTGTCTAGCTTCCAAGTCGTATATCTGTTTAAGGAGGTCTGTATATCTAAGTCTAAGCTGTTTAGATTGGAAAGCTTTCTGTTGTATTAGTTCGCCTCTGATCACACATTTATGTGCCTCCCAAATAACATGGTCCGGCACTTCCCGTTTTCATTGTTTTGAAAATATTCCAGCAGTTTTGTAGTGATTTGAGTTTTAATCACTTGGTTATTCAGTAAGAAGTCATCAAACCTCCAGATAAATGGTCTATCTGGTGCTGAAGGCCATTTTATCTTGCAAACAACTGGGGCGTGATCGGACCAGGTAATGGGGAGTATCTGAGTGTTTGTAACCCCTGCGAGAGTCAGTTGGTCCGTGAAAAATTAATCGATCCTTGAGTATACCTCGTGTGGATGGGAATAAAAGGTGTAGTCTCGTTTAGTGGGGTATAAGGTGCGCCATGTGTCGTGAACCGCCAATTCTTCCAGTCTGGCATTACACTGTCGAAGAGTTTTGTTAGTGACTGAGGCTGTCATTTTAGAGGTGTACAAGATAGGGTTAAGTGGGACATTAAAGTCCCCTCCCAATATCAAGGCTCCTTTTCGGAGCTCAAGGATTTTGTTAGTAAGGGAATTCATAAATTTGTTCTGGTGCTGATTAGGAAAATATGCGTTAACAAGGGTAACAAGCCTATTATGAAGTGTGCCTATTACTATAAGATAGCGACCCTCAGGGTCTCTTTCTATGAGAGAGGGGGAAAAAGGGGAAGAGTGTTTTATAAATATACCTACTCCATTTTTCTTTGAGGACCCAGAAGCGAAAAAGGTGGTTGGGAATTTAGGGTTGAACCAAACCGGTTCCCTGCCCCTGCGAAAATGCGTCTCTTGTAAAAATATGATGTCACAGTGTGCTCGAGTAACATCTCTAATTAAGTGGGAGCGTTTTTCTGGGATATTTAGGCCCTTAGTATTTAGTGTCATGAAGGACAGAGTTTGTATCCCGTGTGTTGTCATATTTGGGAGGATTAGGGAGGAGAAGAGAGAGAGAAAAAAAAAAAGAAGGGGGGAGGAGACAGAAGAGGGTGGGGGGGAAGGAGGGGGATGTAGGAGACAAGAAAAAGTTATAGAGTAAGAGAAGGGAAAAAGTAGAGAGTAGGGTAGATAGAGGGGAATTAGTTTTCTGGAAATTTATCCAAAAAGTGGTAAGGGTAAGCGATAGTCGGTCAAGCCACTGCTAACAGCGAACAGCCGAGGACCGCAGTCTAGGTGGGAAAGGTAAAGAGATAAGGAAAAGTGTGGGATATGTATCCCTGCGCCTAATGCAAGTAGAGAAAAGAGGTAAAAAGTGAAAGGAAGGAGCACAACATGTCCAGATTAGAAAGTCTTTAGATGAGACCAAGGGTATTGAAAAGTGATAAGGTACGTTGTGAGTGATTGACATACCTTGCATAACTAAAATCCCCTATGGGGATCTGCAACCTGGGGTAAATAACAATGTGTAAACATTAATAACAGTATAACAAGTGAAACATCTAGCATAATTGCTAACCTGTAAAGCAATACTCCAATCTGGCCCAGGTAGGCACATTAGGGCTAACAATACATTAACATAAGGTTATCTATGGTACAGATTTTAAGGGCTATTCTAAAACATTTTCACTATGTAACTCTATTGTAGTTTCCCTCAAGATTTCACATCAATATCAAGTAACAACATTGAAACATGCGCAATAAAAAGAAAAAATGGTAAATTTATCAGTTTAAATGGGTAGGGACTTGCAGTCCGATGTGCTGTTATGGAGTAGAGAAACACATTACAACCACCAGGGTCTACTCCCCTGTAAGAGTCTGCTATTATTGATTAGTAGCGTGACGTACCTTTATTGTATAGGTGTACACGTCAGGGCTACTGAAGCAACAATAGGGAGCTAACTATCTTACCAGTTGTCAAGGTACCTATGAAAACATGTCCTTTTGAAGCATAACTTGTACCTGGAACCAATAACAGTGTGAGCATAACAATGGTAACATTATACATTCAACAATGTAGGTAGTTATTAACTAGTAGAGCAATGTACCTTTTGGTATAGGTATACACATTACTGCTACATAGATCTCTTCTTGTGACTATCAGTAAAGAGCTAAATTGATAATAGTAGGCCTTAAGTAACCACATGCAAGAGCACTTATCTAAAGCCTGAAAGGGAGTTCACAGCAGTCCATGGTCTCCCATAAGTCAAGGAATACATTTTCTACTTATTCTGTTCTCTTAGGAAGGTTGCTTCTTCTTCCTGATGGGGTATGTTAATATCTAATATGTTGCAAAAATCCTGTAAATCCGCCTGGGTTCTATATATCGCCTGTTTCCCATTGCGGGTAGCGATAAGGCAGACCGGAAAGCCCCACTTATATTGAATTTTGTGTGATTGGAGTGCACTGGTTAAGAACCGTTTGTCTCTCCTCTTCTGTAATGTTAGCGACTCAGGTCGGAAAATACTTGGATCGGGATGCAAGCGTGTGTGAGATCTTTGATGGACCGTGCTTTCTGGGAAATTGTATCCTTGTCCCTATAGCTTAGAAACTTCACGATTATATCTCATGGAGGAGCTTTTGGCGATGGTCTGGGTCTAAGAGCACGGTGAGCTCTCTCTATCTGGACATCTGGTGAGCTTGGTGTTCCTTTTATAGTCCGGAAGAGATCCTGTAAGTAGCCTTCTATTGCCGAGTTATTGACAGTCTCCGGGACTCCCCTGATCCGAAGGTTGTTTCGCCTTCCTCTGTTGTCCAGGTATTCAACCCTAGACAACAAAAATTGAATGTCCCATTCCTGTTCTAGAGCCCTTTGGGTGTTGGACGTTACCTGAGCTTGTATAGTATCTTGCTTTCTCTCTAGAGTATGGACCTGCTGGTTAATTTGATGAAAGTCCTTTTTTAGGTCCCCAAATAGGGATCTCATTTCAGATAGCACCATATTGATATCAGCTTTAGTGGAATGAACTCTAAGGTCCTCTTCTGATGCCGGTTCTTGCAACTGTGTTTAGAATTAAATATCCAAGCGCCAACAGAAGAGGCAGGGTCTTAACTAAAATTAATTACTTGTCACTATTTATTACAATGTTCATTCCATTTCTGGAAAAAAACATAAATTAAAAAGCAATGAAAATCAGTGACTGTTACAGTAAACTATTTCCAATTTGCTGCCTTGGACTCTCCAAGTGAATACAATTTTTGAATTATAACACTTATGTGTGGAATCTCCAATCTTCTAAAATATAAAAATTCAAGTAGAATATCACATATAAGTCAATATGAACCTTACATTCCCTCATGGATCCATGTTCACAATCTAAAATTGGCTCATAGTTTAAAATGGAAATTAGGCTTTCCCCTATTTCCTTGTTAAAATATATAGGATCTTAGACTCACCTGCTAATATGATAGCAGGGATTCTTAATACCCTAGGCTTTGTCTAATACTGGCAGTCTCTATTAGAAGGCTGACAACCACTAAGACATCGGCTTATCTCTTATAGTTTGCACAATACCATACACTCCTAATATCTGAGCGAGTGCCGCTATGTCACAGCGGGTATCACTATTATATATACTCGTTACTTCTGGATATAAATGTAACCGAAGCTTAGGCTCATTGATAGAACTTAAGCACAGTGTCTATGATGCTGACAGATACACTTTTGTTTTCAGCGGATGGCTACTATTCCAATCGCCGTGATGCAGGTAGTGACTGAATGACTATACAAAAATAACCAAGTGCATTCAAATTTCAAAATATCAACAAAATCAAAAAACTTGTGCTAACCTCTAAAACTTTGTGCGAAAAATTGTGAATAACGTGATTTGCTGTGATAACTCACTCCTTAAACATGTGTTTAACATTCAAACCTTTATAGCTCTAAAATACACAAATCTTATGGCTTTAAAAAACGCTATTTTTGTGAGTGAATCTTTGATCAGTACAATCCAAATGATAATAGATATTACGATACCGTGAAAAAGTTAATGTGAAAACGTCAATAATATAATCCTAAAAAAGTCTATATGCAGTGTCTCTTCAATATTCTGTGCGGCTAACCATGTTGCCTTAAAATTTCAAATTGAGCCAATGTTAAATGTTTAGACCTTAGTCTTCAATAGCTCAGGTATGTCCCCAGATGGTGTTAATTCCCCGGACCAGTGGAGTTGCCAATCCTCCTTTTCAGTTCGTATATGTGTGTGTCTGCAATGGTGTGCGGCTCAGTTCCTTAGCTTCCCAAGTGTTTATAACGCTGCACAACTGATCCCTCTGTTGAAACAGATAAAAAATAGTGTAGATTGCAAATATCAATCCTAATGTAAGAAATACACTTACCAGCCAACGCGTTTCGGTCGTAAATCGACCTTTCTCAAGACTGGTTTTCGGTCACAAACAAAGGTGTTCTTATACCTCTTTCATCCTGACCTTAATTTTGGTCCCGGAAGTGTTTGTCATAATCCCTTCGTTTTTTATCAAATGTTTTGTTTGTCACTATGTCTATAATCAACTCTTTCTTAACTTCTATTATTATCTTCATTTTCCTTTGTTTATTCTGATTATATATTTTCATATTTTACTATATTGAGGTCTTTGATTTCTTGTTTTACTGTCTCGTTTTTTGGTCTTTTCTATTGGCTAGTCGGAGTTCCTTTTGTGATACGTAATTGGCCAGTTTCTGTGGGTGTGTGGTTTTTAATCCTCCCTATTGGTTGTAGCATATATCTTCGGTTAATGATATTTTAGTTTACTAAGCCTTTCAAATATTTTATTAGTTTAGTCGGTCGCCTCTTACTCTTTTTTATTTTCTTTTAATTTGTGTAATCCTAATGTTTTTATCTTTAATTAAAGTATCCCAATTATTAATCTTTTAGAACTTTATAATTCGTCAAATTCTGGGCGTGTAGGATTTTTGATCATCCCCATTGGTTGTGGTATCATGCTTTTGTTGGGGGTGTGCATTTTATCTCTTTTCTTATTGGTTCTAGTTGAGGTAACCAGCTTGAAGATCTTGTCCGAGTTTTCAAAACCCCTTTAGACTAGTGTCGTTATTTTTCAGCAGGTTTATCATTACCCTCATACATACATTCTCATTAGGATTTTTATCACCGCTTTTTCTTGCAGGCTTTCCTTTCTCTACCTCACTATGATTCTTATATTCGAATGCTTCTCTCTTTATTTTTAATATATGACAGATATCAATCTTATACAAATATAATTGTGAAAACTGGATGGTACTTCACTTTTCTATTAGAGGTTCAGTGAGTGACAATCCTATATTTGCATGCATGTATGAGCGAATCTTACTCTACTTTGCTTAGTTAATACTTATACAATTTCTATATTATTAACTCCTTCTATATCGCCCTCCCTTTGATCTTCATTAGTGTCATTCTATTCTTCGTTGTTCCTAACTTATCTTATTTGTTTGTTACAGCGTCTTCCAAATCTAATTCCCTTTTTCCTAATATTTTCTTACTTTATGTTATACAGTGTGATATAATATATGTTATATATTTTATCGTGGTGGTTTCTCAGGGGCCCAGAAAAAAATCCCATTATCTTGATAAATTAAATTATGTGGTTTTCCATTTCTGGAGAAATAAGAATTGTTGGTTTACCATAAGTTTAGAGTACAGAAAAAAATGAATGAAAAGAATCTTTTGAAAAAATTTATGTATAAAATATATATAAAAATGAGCTTCTAGTGAAAATATACTTTGCACAGCTTTTGTTTTTCTGTGTAATTTCCACTATTCAGTTGTTCTTTTCCCAACAATAAATGTGTTCAGTCTTATGTTTTTTATAAAGACTAAACTGGGCCGCTAATTTTCATATAGGGACCATATTTTATGAGGGGTTCTTTCTTAAAGTTCTTATATATCATGTTTAGATATTGTATTGTATGCATCAAATGGACTACTAGGATTAAATCATATTCTTCTAATTTCAGAATCATCTTGTAGTTGTTTTGTTTTAAATTATTATTAAAGATGAATTAAATTTTTTGAAAAAAATCAAAATATTGAAGAAATGGAATGGCATTTTCCATGTAGTGTATAGGTCAGATATTATCTTATGGAGACATTCCTTTTTATTTTATTTGTAGACAAGTTTGTTGGTTTGAAAAATGAGGGTTCCTTTTATTATTCCAATTTTCTGGATATCTTTCTTGTATTGGTATCTACATTCGTTGGATTTCTTCAGTGAAGGTTATTTGGTCAATTTTCCATGTTTTTTCTCCTTTTTTCAAGAATTATAGACTATTACCATTTTACATTTAGGGTTATGAAAATATATAATCAGAATAAACAAAGGAAAATGAAGATAATAATAGAAGTTAAGAAAGAGTTGATTATAGACATAGTGACAAACAAAACATTTGATAAAAAACGAAGGGATTATGACAAACACTTCCGGGACCAAAATTAAGGTCAGGATGAAAGAGGTATAAGAACACCTTTGTTTGTGACCGAAAACCAGTCTTGAGAGAGGTCGATTTACGACCGAAACGCGTTGGCTGGTAAGTGTATTTCTTACATTAGGATTGATATTTGCAATCTACACTATTTTTTATCTGTTTCAACAGAGGGATCAGTTGTGCAGCGTTATAAACACTTGGGAAGCTAAGGAACTGAGCCGCACACCATTGCAGACACACACATATACGAACTGAAAAGGAGGATTGGCAACTCCACTGGTCCGGGGAATTAACACCATCTGGGGACATACCTGAGCTATTGAAGACTAAGGTCTAAACATTTAACATTGGTTCAATTTGAAATTTTAAGGCAACATGGTTAGCCGCACAGAATATTGAAGAGACACTGCATATAGACTTTTTTAGGATTATATTATTGACGTTTTCACATTAACTTTTTCACGGTATCGTAATATCTATTATCATTTGGATTGTACTGATCAAAGATTCACTCACAAAAATAGCGTTTTTTAAAGCCATAAGATTTGTGTATTTTAGAGCTATAAAGGTTTGAATGTTAAACACATGTTTAAGGAGTGAGTTATCACAGCAAATCACGTTATTCACAATTTTTCGCACAAAGTTTTAGAGGTTAGCACAAGTTTTTTGATTTGGTTGATTTAGTTGATATTTTGAAATTTGAATGCACTTGGTTATTTTTGTATAGTCATTCAGTCACTACCTGCATCACGGCGATTGGAATAGTAGCCATCCGCTGAAAACAAAAGTGTATCTGTCAGCATCATAGACACTGTGCTTAAGTTCTATCAATGAGCCTAAGCTTCGGTTACATTTATATCCAGAAGTAACGAGTATATATAATAGTGATACCCGCTGTGACATAGCGGCACTCGCTCAGATATTAGGAGTGTATGGTATTGTGCAAACTATAAGAGATAAGCCGATGTCTTAGTGGTTGTCAGCCTTCTAATAGAGAATCCCTGCTATCATATTAGCAGGTGAGTCTAAGATCCTATATATTTTAACAAGGAAATAGGGGAAAGCCTAATTTCCATTTTAAACTATGAGCCAATTTTAGATTGTTAACATGGATCCATGAGGGAATGTAAGGTTCATATTGACTTATATGTGATATTCTACTTGAATTTTTATATTTTAGAAGATTGGAGATTCCACACATAAGTGTTATAATTCAAAAATTGTATTCACTTGGAGAGTCCAAGGCAGCAAATTGGAAATAGTTTACTGTAACAGTCACTGATTTTCATTGCTTTTTAATTTGTTTTTTTCCAGAAATGGAATGAACATTGTAATAGTGACAAGTAATTAATTTTAGTTAAGACCCTGCCTCTTCTGTTGGCGCTTGGATATTTAATTCTAAATTCGATTGTTTGTTAGTTGACCACTAGGGGTCAATTTATCTGAGCTAGGGGTTAATACCAATAGGCGCTGGGTGTTTTTTCTTGTGAAATTCTTGCAACTGTGTGCCTGGTGTTGTGTACTCAGCAATTACTAAAGAGGGGACAGCACTTGGGTTTTCATTGCTTAGTGGGTCCGGAACCGCAACAGCCATTTTAAGGTAATTGGTAAGATTAGTACTTTTAGGGCATTTCTCCCCTTTAGTGTTTTTCCTGTGGGACATTGTTGGTTGTGGGTACCTTTTTATTGAGCGAGATTTAATTTGAGAGAAGTAAAGTCTCTTGGGGCAGATATGTGGGAGGGCAAAGCAAATAGTAGAGTGTTGTCTTTTGCTAGTAAGGGAACAAGTCCAGTACTAGATCGATTCAATGAACCTCAAATTCTTGGCCCACTATGTTCAAAGGTGTCTGATAATAGTGGGAGTAATTCCCTTTGTACACCTATCTTCCCCTGTTAAATTGTGTAAAATGACTGGGGCCCTTTAGAAAAGAGCGTTATTTTTCAAAATCTGACACTTAATGTGAGCCAGCTGCAATTTTATTTGTTGGGTTGTTCACAGAACTATTGCGTGAAATATGTGGTGGTAGGTTTTAAGTCCACTTTTCTGTAGCCCGTGAGCAAAAACACTCAGTCGCCATGTGTGAGACGTCCCTTCATCACCTGCTATGTCTCCTCTAGGCTGCTCACTGCCCCTGTAATGCCAAGGTACAGTTTGTGGTATTACTTTATTTTATAGCCCCACTCGGTTCTCATGGCTCTGATATTTAACCCCTCTTGTGTGGTAAGTGACTTATAGCTGAGAAGTATTCAGGGAGGTTATGCTGCACATATATCTTTTTGAAACTGCCAGTCTTCTCAGGGACAGCGTGTGTAGCACACCCACGTGGCTAGGGCCTTTATCTAATTTGGGCCCCCAGGAAAGCAAACAAGGTAGGATTACATTCCTCGACTACTACTCCTTGCCTACACTGACTTACCCTACCTCGGAGGTTCAGCAGGGAGGACGGCTTTGTTTTCTAGGCCCGGCGTGGAGCTAGGGGAATTCCGTTCCGGTACTAAGGTCTTAGCTTGCCCTTGATTAGACCTCACTCTGTGTTTCGCCGATCAGCGCGGCCTCAGTGTGGATAGGAGAAGCTCCGGTAAGCTATTTGTGTCTCTCAGCGCAGTCCAGGAAAGTGCGCGTTCGGTAGCAGTATTGCTGGCTAGGCCTCAGGTGGCGGCAATGCGATGTAGCTGTTAGTTAGTCTCGGTATCAGTCCGGTTTCGTGCGGGGAGCACTCATTTAGCAGGACCCAAGGTTTAAAATATATTTGGACTGCTAACTCCTTGTAAAACAAGTTTGCATTAGGCCCAGGGCATGGGAGCCAGAAATTAGTCAGCCATGTCCCTGCGTGGCCAGGCTCCGCCCCCCGCAATTAAGAATTTTTAAAGTAATCTTGTGGTATATTTTTTTTTGAGTAACTAGATCTATTCATATTTCTTGGCACTATGAAGATAGAAAGTGTAGGTCCTTCACATTAAAGAAAATTATCAATGGTATAAAAGAAAATGTATTTATTTTACAGGTAATGTAATGCAGGATTGGGGTACAGCAAGGTAGAACAGTTGTTTTCTCACTACTCTGCCACTCACAGTGTGTGTATATGTATGTATGTGTGTGTGTGTGTGTGTGTATGTGTGTGTGTGTGTGTATGTGTATATATATATATATCTATCATATTCTCATGCACTCACTGGATTTGTGAAAATAGTGACTTAAGTCTGATGAAGGGGTGAGATCCCCGAAACGTCACTGATTTTTTTTTTTTTGTGTGCCTATAAAGCACTATTTTCACAAATCCAGTGAGTGCATGCTGTTTATGGGACTGTACATTTGCTTGCCTGCACCCTGGTAGCTGTCCTGGAGGCGAGAGTAAGCTCAGCTGGAGTAATTTTTATATATCTCTCCAGTAGCAGGTTACTACTTACCATGCTATTGATATTTTTCTCCTGTAGCTGTATTAATCCCTTACAAGTATTAGTGAAGCTCTACATCTTCATACTGGACACCACCATCTTGGATCTTCTATGTATGTAAATTTTAAACTAAAAAATATGTAACAACTCTCTATTATGTGAGTTAAACTAAAGTGAAATGTACAGCTGTAAACAATGCAGTTACATCACAGTGCACAGGATGCTACAAGATGTATAGAATACAGAGCTTTACCAACTGGGTTCAGTAATGAGTTAAAATAAGACAATGGCTTTAAAGAGAGCTATAAATATTTACCTCTGTAAGGCTGGGTAATGAGTTCCAGATTGACATCTTCTGCTTGCGTTTGACCACACACCACTATTGGTTGCATGCTAAAATCTTGACTAATTCTCCTATTGCTGAAGCCTTCAGGTAAGCCATATTATATATGTCATATCAGCTTATAAATGTGTAATTATTTTACTGTGTTTGTGCTTAGAACGGAGGTTTGGGTCACATGAATATTCCGCTTCTGTCAGATTTAAACAAACGGATCGCTCGTGATTATGGAGTTTTGTTGGAGAGCCCCGGCATTGCTCTAAGGTATTTATTAACAATACTGGATGTTTTATTTTGTCATTGTAAAAGCAAACTTAAAGGGACAGTCTAGTCCAAAATAAACTTTCATGATTCAGATAGAGAATGTAATTTTAAACAATTTTCCAATTTACTTTTATCACCAATTTTGCTTTGTTCCCTTGGTATTCTTAGTTGAAAGCTAAACCTAGGAGGTTCATATGCTAATTTCTAAGCTCTCTAAGGCCGCCTCTTCTCTCAGGGCATTTTGACAGTTTTTCACCACTAGAGGGTGTTAGTTAATTTGTGTCATATAGATAACACTATGCTCAAGCACGTGGAGTTCTAGTGAGTCAGCTCTGATTGGCTAAAATGCATGTCTTTAAAAAGAACTGAAATAAGGGGGCAGTTGCAGAGGCTTAGATACAAGGTAATCACAGAGGTAAAAAGTGTATTTATATAACTGTGTTGGTTATGCAAAACTAGGGAATGGGTAATAAAGGGATTATCTATCTTTTTAAACAATAACTATTCTGGTGTAGACTGTCCCTTTAACATAAAGTAGAGAATTGAGTAAATACAATAAGATGGTAGATCTCAAATTATATCTCCTTCCACTCATAATCTGTAACAATGATGCATCTTTCCAGCATATATTGTAGCATAAATTGAATTTAATAGACTTACAAATTCTTCCTGCTTCAATATTTCAAGTCTCTACTTGACTATGATTTTTAAACCCAGAAGAGATGTACTCACGTTGTAATGTAATCTCCATATTTTAACTTCAAGTTGAATTCCCAATTTGCGACAAATGTTCAAATCTGTTGATCAGAGCTTTGTGTGTGCAACCTTCAGTAATTTAATGCATTCACAAATCATATGGGGTAGGTAGTGATTAAGAAAACTGTCCCTGGAAACAAAACATTAAAACAACCAGCATGTGTTGTGTTGTTTTTTTTTAACTTTTGAAATTTGATAGTTTAAGTAGACTGTCTCTTTAAATTATTGTAGTGAGGCTGACATATACCACCCGCCAACAATGAATGCTTAAAAGAGACACTAAACTTACAATTAAAGTTTCCTGATTCAGATAGACCATGTGGTTTTAAGATATTTACCAGTTTACTTGTATTATCAGATTGTGCAGTCCTTTTTTATATGCACACTTTCTGAGGCACCAGCTACTATTGTTCAAGTGCAAAAGCTTGCTGTGTGTGTGTATACCGTATACAACAAAAGTGAGTACACCCCTTGGGCAATATCACTTAAATGTCAGTAGGGTATTTTGTTAAGTAAAATTAAAAACTAACAGTTTAGATTTTCTAAATTAAAAATACCAGCTCCACAGTAGGAAGTATATGTGTGTGTATATATATATATATATATATATATATATATATATATATATATATATATATATATATATATATATATATATATATATATATATATATATATATATATATATATATATATATATATATATATATATATATATACACATACGACCTAAATAAGAAGCACTCAAAGAGAATACAGTAATACAATAATATGCAATATATAGTCTCTTAGGATATCAATGCCAACATTGGAAAAAGTATATGTAGAGGGTGGAGCAGTTTCTAAATTTCCAAGATTCCAAAAGTAGGTACACACCAAAACGGAGTCCAATAAGTAATGAATAGTGAAATGTAGATAAAATAGATTGAAAATCCACAGTGCCTGGAGTAGGAAATCCCCTTAGGGTGTCTACTTACACTCCTTATAAAATAACAAAAACAGGAGCGCTATAGCTGAAGGTGAAAAGACAAAGGTGACTAAGCCGATTTGCTAAGATATAAAAGTAAAAGGTGTATCCCTTAAATTAAAGGGTACTTCTAGCAATATAGCTCAAAGTGGAACAAACAATTTTAATATAAATGTGATAATGCAGAAAAATAAATTATAAAAGTAACAGGTGTATCCCTTTAATTAAAGTGCTAATTAGCCTAAACCAATACGTATACTTATAGTTATAAATTTTAATAGTAAATGAAGTCCAAACAATAAATAAATGTAATAAGGCTATGCCAAATTTAATAAACACAATAAGACACAGTACTAAAATGCCTATCTGTTAAAATGGTATAAAAAACGGACGTCTCCGTTAAAAATTAGAACTAGGTTGCCACCACATAAAAACAGATCTGTAGAAATATATAATAGAGGCCGTAAAAGTAGAACTGGTAATACTTGACTTAGTCCAAACTTAAAGTCTCAAGGGTGAAAGTTCCAAAATAAAATGCTTAGTTTTAGATTGCGAGCAACCGCAGGCTTACCCCCAGGCTGTGTGTACTCTGTGGTCTCTGTAAGTAAAGTTACCGCCGTAGCGGGATGGCGTCACCTTTATGGGCGCTGTCCTGGAATAGCCTCCTGATTGGTCCTTTAGCGGAGCGGCTTCAAGTATTAACTTTGACTTCCAACAAAGTATCTGCTCTTAAGTGCCTGTCAGCACGCAAGATACCTTTTGAAGGATGTTGTGTGGAAGAAAAGGATTGTTTAGCTTTGTCCAATCTCCAATTACAGAGGATCAGTGACCTCGCTGTGCAATGGATCAGTTGGTCCTGTGGTAGCCTGTTTAGACCGCGCTGACCTTGTTACCAATTCTGTCAGTCTCTGCCAGCGTGGTCTGCTGTTTTCAATTAATCACTAATGCACAGGGTATTAAATCCCAAAACTGATTAAAATAAAGGTTATAGCTCCAGCTATAGATAGGTATAGAAATATCAAGAGTTGCAACTCTTGAGTCTGTAGGATTGTTGTTGCAGTGAGGTCTTCAAATGTTTGTTTGCAGAAATGGATCTTTAAAATGTATGTTTGCAAAGAGTCTGTAGGATTGTTGTAGCAGTGAGGTCTTCAAATGTATGCTTGCAGAGAGTCTGTAGGATTGTTGTTGCAGTGAGGTCTGTGTTTATATATTTTTTATATATATATATATATATATATATATATATATATATATATATATATATATTTCTCTTGTTAAGTGTATTCAGTCCACGGGTCATCCATTACTTATGGGATTATATCTCCTTCCCAACAGGAAGTTGCAAGAGGATCACCCAAGCAGAGCTGCTATATAGCTCCTCCCCTCACATGTCATATCCAGTCATTCTCTTGCAACTCAACTAGATAGGTCATTGTGAGAGGTCTGTGGTGTTTTTATACTTAGTTTATTTCTTCAATCAAAAGTTTGTTATTTTAAATGGCACCGGAGAGTGCTGTTTGTTCTCAGGCAGTATTTAGAAGAAGAATCTGCCTGCGTTTTCTATGATCTTAGCAGAAGTAACTAAGATCCACTGGCTGTTCTCGCACATTCTGAGGAGTGGGGTAACTTTCAGAAAGGGAATAGCATGCGGGGAATCCTGCAAACGAGGTATGTGCAGTAAATTATTTTTCTAAGGAATGGAATTGAATAAGAAAATACTGCTGATACCGATGTAATGTAAGTACAGCCTTAAATGCGGCGGCGACTGGTATCAGGCTGATGAATGTATGTACAATGAGTAATTTTCTAAGGAATGGAATTTGACTAAGAAAATACTGTTAATACCGAAATATTGTATAAGCCTTAACTGCAGTAGAAGCGACTGGTAGCAGGCTTATTAATAACACTATCTAACTTTTAAAGTGTATGTTTAAAACGTTTACTGGCATGTTATTCGTTTTTTGTGAGGTACTTTGGTGATAAATCTTTTGGGGCATGAAATTTTCAACATGGCTGTTTATTTCTATATAGAAACGATTAACTGAGGTTTCCCACTGTTATAATAGGAGTGGGAGGAGCCTATTTTAGCGCTTTTTTGCGCAGTAAAAATTCAGTTTCAGTCTTCCTGTTTCTTCCTCCTTGATCCAGGACGTCTCTAGAGAGCTCAGGGGTCTTCAAAAGTCATTTTGATGGAGGTAATCAGTCACAGCAGACCTGTGACAGTGTGTTTGACTGTGATAAAAAACGTTAATTGTTAAATTGATTATCCGTTTTTGGGTATTAAGGGGTTAATCATCCATTTGCTAGTGGGTGCAATACTTTTCTAACTTAATACATTTTCTGTGAAGATTTGGTTGCTATAACTGACTTGGTTCTTTGTTATTTCAACTGTGATGTTTTTTTGTGCTTCTTAAAGGCGCAGTAGCGTTTTTTATATTGCTTGTAAATTTACTTGAAAGGTTTTTCCAAGCTTGCTAGTCTCATTGCGAGTCTGTTTAAACATGTCTGACACAGATGAATCTGCTTGTTCACTATGTTTGAAGGCCAATGTGGAGCCCCACAGAAATATGTGTACTAAATGTATTGATGTCACTTTGAATAAAAGTCAATCTATATCTGTAAAGAAATTATCACCAGACAACGAGGGGGAAGTTATGCCGACTAACTCGACTCGCGTGTCAGTACCTTCGCCTCCCGCTCAGGGGGCGCGTGATATTGTGGCGCCAAGTGCATCAGAGAGGCCCATACAAATCACTTTGCAAGACATGGCTGCTGTTATGACAGAGGTATTATCTAAATTGCCTGAATTAAGAGGCAAGCGCGATAGCTCTGGGTTAAGGACAGAGCGCGCTGATGATGTGAGAGCCATGTCTGATACTGCGTCACAATTTGCAGAACATGAGGACGGAGAGCTTCATTCTGTGGGTGACGGATCTGATCCAGGGAGACCGGATTCAGAGATTTCTAATTTTAAATTTAAGCTTGAGAACCTCTGCGTATTGCTAGGGGAGGTATTAGAGGCTCTGAATGATTGTAACACGGTTGCAATTCCAGAGAAAGTATGTAGGTTGGATAGATACTTTGCGGTACCGGTGTGTACTGACGTCTTTCCTATACCTAAAAGGCTTAAAGAAATTATTAGCAATGAGTGGGATAGACCCGGTGTGCCCTTTTCCCCACCTCTGATGTTTAGAAAAATGTTCCCGATAGACGCCACCACACGAGACTTATGGCAGACGGTCCCTAAGGTGGAGGGAGCAGTTTCTACTTTAACTAAGTGTACCACTATCCCGGTGGAGGATAGTTGTGCTTTTTCGGATCCAATGGATAAAAAATTAGAAGGTTACCTTAAGAAAATGTTTGTTCAACAAGGTTTTATCTTACAGCCCCTTGCATGCATTGGGCCTGTCACTGCGGCTGCGGCATTCTGGTTTGAGTCTCTGGAAGAGGCCATTCGCACAGCTCCATTGGATGAGATTATGGCCAAGCTTAAAGCACTTAAGCTAGCTAATGCATTTGTTTCTGATGCCGTTGTACATTTAACCAAACTAACGGCTAAGAACTCCGGATTCGCCATCCAGGCGCGCAGAGCGCTATGGCTTAAATCCTGGTCAGCTGACGTGACTTCTAAATCTAAATTGCTTAATATTCCTTTCAAAGGGCAGACCTTATTCGGGCCCGGCTTGAAAGAAATTATTGCTGACATTACTGGGGGTAAGGGTCATACTCTTCCTCAGGACAGGGCCAAGTCAAAGGCCAAACAGTCTAATTTTCGTGCCTTTCGTAATTTCAAGGCAGGAGCAGCATCAACTTCCTCCGCTCCAAAACAGGAAGGACCTGTTGCTCGTTACAGACAGGGCTGGAAAACTAACCAGTCCTGGAACAAGGGCAAGCAGGCCAGAAAGCCTTCTTCTGCCCCTAAGACAGCATGAAGAGAGGGCCCCCTATCCGGAAACGGATCTAGTGGGGGGCAGACTATCTCTCTTCGCCCAGGCTTGGGCAAGAGATGTCCAGTATCCCTGGGCGTTGGAGATCATATCTCAGGGATATCTTCTGGACTTCAAAGCATCTCCCCCACAAGGGAGATTTCATCTTTCAAGGTTATCAGCAAACCAAATAAAGAAAGAGGCATTTCTACGCTGTGTGCAAGACCTCTTAGTATTGGGGGTGATCCACCCAGTTCCGCGGACGGAACAAGGGCAAGGGTTTTACTCGAATCTGTTTGTGGTTCCCAAGAAAGAGGGAACCTTCAGACCAATCTTGGACCTAAAAATCTTAAACAAATTCCTCAGAGTTCCATCATTCAAAATGGAAACTATTCGAACCATCCTACCCATGATCCAAGAGGGTCAATACATGACCACGGTAGACTTAAAGGATGCCTACCTTCATATACCGATTCACAAAGATCATTATCGGTACCTAAGATTTGCCTTTCTAGACAGGCATTACCAGTTTGTAGCTTTTCCCTTCGGGTTGCCTACGGCCCCGAGAATCTTTACAAAGGTTCTGGGCTCACTTCTGGCGGTTCTAAGACCGCGAGGCATAGCGGTGGCTCCGTATCTAGACGACATCCTGATACAGGCGTCAAGCTTTCAAATGGCCAAGTCTCATACAGAGATAGTTCTGGCATTTCTGAGGTCGCATGGGTGGAAGGTGAACGTGGAAAAGAGTTCTCTATCACCACTCACAAGAGTCTCCTTCCTAGGGACTCTTATAGATTCTGTAGAGATGAAAATTTACCTGACGGAGTCCAGGTTATCAAAACTTCTAAATGCTTGCAGTGTCCTTCATTCCATTCCACGTCCTTCAGTGGCTCAGTGCATGGAAGTAATCGGCTTAATGGTAGCGGCAATGGACATAGTGCCGTTTGCGCGCCTGCCTCTCAGACCGCTGCAATTATGCATGCTAAGTCAGTGGAATGTGGATTACTCAGATTTGTCCCCTCTACTAAATCTGGATCAAGAGACCAGAGATTCTCTTTTCTGGTGGCTTTCTCGTGTCCATCTGTCCAAGGGTATGACCTTTCGCAGGCCAGATTGGACGATTGTAACAACAGATGCCAGCCTTCTAGGTTGGGGCGCAGTCTGGAACTCCCTGAAGGCTCAGGGATCGTGGACTCAGGAGGAGAAACTCCTCCCAATAAATATTCTAGAGTTAAGAGCAATATTCAATGCTCTTCTAGCTTGGCCTCAGTTAGCAACACTGAGGTTCATCAGATTTCAGTCGGACAACATAACGACTGTGGCTTACATCAACGATCAAGGGGGAACCAGGAGTTCCCTAGCGATGTTAGAAGTCTCAAAGATAATTCGCTGGGCAGAGTCTCACTCTTGCCACCTGTCAGCGATCCACATCCCAGGCGTAGAGAACTGGGAGGCATATTTCTTCTGTTAAGTGTGATCAGTCCACGGGTCATCATTACTTCTGGGATATTACTCCTCCCCAACAGGAAGTGCAAGAGGATTCACCCAGCAGAGCTGCATATAGCTCCTCCCCTCTACGTCACTCCCAGTCATTCTCTTGCACCCAACGACTAGATAGGATGTGTGAGAGGACTATGGTGATTATACTTAGTTTTATATCTTCAATCAAAAGTTTGTTATTTTAAAATAGCACCGGAGTGTGTTATTACCTCTCTGGCAGAGTTTGAAGAAGAATCTACCAGAGTTTTGCTATGATTTTAGCCGGAGTAGTTAAGATCATATTGCTGTTCTCGGCCATCTGAGGAGTGAGGTAAACTTCAGATCAGGGGACAGCGGGCAGATGAATCTGCATAGAGGTATGTAGCAGTTTTTATTTTCTGACAATGGAATTGATGAGAAAATCCTGCCATACCGATATAATGTCATGTATGTATACTTTACACTTCAGTATTCTGGGGAATGGTACTTCACTAGAATTACACTGTAAGAAATACATAAAGCTGTTTAATAACTAGAGATTATGTTTAACGTTTTTGCTGGAATGTAAAATCGTTTTCATTTGCTGAGGTACTGTGTGAATAAATGTTTGGGCACTATTTTTCCACTTGGCAGTTGCTTAATCTGTTTTTCTGACAGTTTCTGTTCTCCCTCACTGCTGTGTGTGAGGGGGAGGGGCCGTTTTTTGGCGCTTTTTCTATGCATCAAATATTTCAGTCAGCAACTCATTGTATTCCCTGCATGATCCGGTTCATCTCTACAGAGCTCAGGGGTCTTCAAAACTTATTTTGAGGGAGGTAATTTCTCTCAGCAGAGCTGTGAGAATTATAGTTTGACTGAGATAAAAAACGTTTATTCTGTAATTTGTTTCCTGCTTTCAGAATTTGTTATCTTTGCTAATGGGATTAAACCTTTGCTAAAGTTGTGTTGTTTACAAGGATTGAGGCTATAACTGTTTCAATTTATTAATTTTCAACTGTCATAGATCTTCTGTGCTTCTTAAAGGCACAGTACATTTTAATATTATTCTAATTGAATTGTATTTCCAAGTTGCAAGTTTATTTGCTAGTGTGTTAAACATGTCTGATTCAGAGGATGATACCTGTGTCATTTGTTGCAATGCCAAAGTGGAGCCCAATAGAAATTTATGTACTAACTGTATTGATGCTACTTTAAATAAAAGTCAATCTGTACAAATTGAACAAATTTCACCAAACAACGAGGGGAGAGTTATGCCGACTAACTCGCCTCACGTGTCAGTACCTACATCTCCCGCTCAGAGGGAGGTGCGTGATATTGTAGCGCCGAGTACATCTGGGCGTCCATTACAAATCACATTACAGGATATGGCTACTGTTATGACTGAGGTTTTGGCTAAATTACCAGAACTAAGAGGTAAGCGTGATCACTCTGGGGTGAGAACAGAGTGCGCTGATAATATTAGGGCCATGTCAGACACTGCGTCACAGGTGGCAGAACATGAGGACGGAGAACTTCATTCTGTGGGTGACGGTTCTGATCCAAACAGACTGGATTCAGATATTTCAAATTTTAAATTTAAACTGGAAAACCTCCGTGTATTACTAGGGGAGGTGTTAGCGGCTCTGAATGATTGTAACACAGTTGCAATACCAGAGAAAATGTGTAGGTTGGATAAATATTTTGCGGTACCGACGAGTACTGAGGTTTTTCCTATACCTAAGAGACTTACTGAAATTGTTACTAAGGAGTGGGATAGACCCGGTGTGCCGTTCTCACCCCCTCCGATATTTAGAAAAATGTTTCCAATAGACGCCACCACAAGGGACTTATGGCAAACGGTCCCTAAGGTGGAGGGAGCAGTTTCTACCTTAGCTAAGCGTACCACTATCCCGGTGGAGGATAGCTGTGCTTTTTCAGATCCAATGGATAAAAAGTTAGAGGGTTACCTTAAGAAAATGTTTGTTCAACAAGGTTTTATATTGCAACCCCTTGCATGCATTGCGCCGATCACGGCTGCAGCGGCATTCTGGATTGAGTCTCTGGAAGAGAACATTGGTTCAGCTACTCTGGACGACATTACGGACAGGCTTAGAGTCCTTAAACTAGCTAATTCATTCATTTCGGAGGCCGTAGTACATCTTACTAAACTTACGGCGAAGAATTCAGGATTCGCCATTCAGGCACGCAGGGCGCTGTGGCTAAAATCCTGGTCAGCTGATGTTACTTCTAAGTCTAAATTGCTTAATATACCTTTCAAAGGGCAGACCTTATTCGGGCCCGGGTTGAAAGAGATTATCGCTGACATTACAGGAGGTAAAGGCCATGCCCTGCCTCAGGACAAAGCCAAAGCCAAGACTAGACAGTCTAATTTTCGTTCCTTTCGTAATTTCAAAGCAGGAGCAGCATCAACTTCCTCTGCACCAAAACAGGAAGGAGCTGTTGCTCGCTACAGACAAGGCTGGAAACCTAACCAGTCCTGGAACAAGGGCAAGCAGACTAGGAAACCTGCTGCTGCCCCTAAAACAGCATGAATTGAGGGCCCCCGATCCGGGATCGGATCTAGTGGGGGGCAGACTTTCTCTCTTCGCCCAGGCTTGGGCAAGAGATGTTCAGGATCCCTGGGCGCTAGAGATAATATCTCAGGGATACCTTCTGGACTTCAAATACTCTCCTCCAAGAGAGAGATTTCATCTGTCAAGATTGTCAACAATCCAGACAAAGAAAGAGGCGTTTCTACGCTGCGTACAAGAGCTCTTGTTAATGGGAGTAATCCATCCAGTTCCACGATCGGAACAGGGACAGGGGTTTTACTCAAATCTGTTTGTGGTTCCCAAAAAAGAGGGAACTTTCAGACCAATCCTGGACTTAAAGATCCTAAACAAATTCCTAAGAGTTCCATCGTTCAAGATGGAGACTATTCGGACAATTTTACCTATGATCCAAGAGGGTCAATACATGACCACTGTAGATTTAAAAGATGCTTACCTTCACATACCGATTCACAAAGATCATTATCGGTACCTAAGGTTTGCCTTCCTAGACAGGCATTACCAGTTTGTGGCTCTTCCATTCGGATTGGCTACAGCTCCAAGAATCTTCACAAAGGTTCTGGGTGCTCTTCTGGCGGTACTAAGACCGCGGGGAATCTCGGTAGCTCCATACCTAGACGACATTCTGATACAAGCTTCAAGCTTTCAAACTGCCAAGTCTCATACAGAGTTAGTGCTGGCATTTCTAAGGTCACATGGATGGAAGGTGAACGAAAAGAAAAGTTCACTCGTTCCACTCACAAGAGTTCCCTTCCTGGGGACTCTTATAGATTCTGTAGAAATGAAGATTTACCTGACAGAGGTCAGGCTAACAAGACTTCAAAGTGCTTGCCGCACCCTTCATTCCATTCAACACCCGTCAGTGGCTCAATGCATGGAGGTAATCGGCTTAATGGTAGCGGCAATGGACATAGTACCCTTTGCACGCTTACACCTCAGACCACTGCAACTGTGCATGCTAAGTCAGTGGAATGGGGATTACTCAGACTTATCCCCTTCTCTGAATCTGGATCAAGAGACCAGAAATTCTCTTCTATGGTGGCTTTCTCGGCCACATCTGTCCAGGGGGATGCCATTCAGCAGACCAGACTGGACAATTGTAACAACAGACGCCAGCCTTCTAGGTTGGGGTGCCGTCTGGAATTCTCTGAAGGCTCAGGGACAATGGAGTCAGGAGGAGAGTCTCCTGCCAATAAACATTCTGGAATTGAGAGCAGTTCTCAATGCCCTCCTGGCTTGGCCCCAGTTGACAACTCGGGGGTTCATCAGGTTTCAGTCGGACAACATCACGACTGTAGCTTACATCAACCATCAGGGAGGGACAAGAAGCTCCCTAGCTATGATGGAAGTATCAAAGATAATTTGCTGGGCAGAGTCTCACTCTTGCCACCTGTCAGCAATCCACATCCCGGGAGTGGAGAACTGGGAGGCGGATTTCTTAAGTCGTCAGACTTTTCATCCGGGGGAGTGGGAACTTCATCCGGAGGTCTTTGCCCAAATACTTCGACGTTGGGGCAAACCAGAGATAGATCTCATGGCGTCTCGACAGAACGCCAAGCTTCCTCGTTACGGGTCCAGATCCAGGGATCCAGGAGCAGTCCTGATAGATGCTCTGACAGCACCTTGGGACTTCAGGATGGCTTACGTGTTTCCACCCTTCCCGTTGCTTCCTCGATTGATTGCCAGAATCAAACAAGAGAGAGCATCAGTGATTCTAATCGCACCTGCGTGGCCACGCAGGACTTGGTATGCAGACCTGGTGGACATGTCATCCTGTCCACCTTGGTCTCTACCTCTGAAACAGGACCTTCTGATACAGGGTCCCTTCAAACATCAAAATCTAACTTCTCTGAAGCTGACTGCTTGGAAATTGAACGCTTGATTTTATCAAGACGTGGATTTTCTGAGTCAGTTATTGATACCTTAATACAGGCTAGGAAACCTGTTACCAGAAAGATTTACCATAAGATATGGCGTAAATACCTATATTGGTGTGAATCCAAAGGTTACTCTTGGAGTAAGGTTAGGATTCCTAGGATATTGTCTTTTCTACAAGAAGGTTTAGAAAAGGGTTTATCTGCTAGTTCATTAAAGGGACAGATCTCAGCTCTGTCCATTCTGTTACACAAACGTCTGTCAGAAGTTCCTGACGTCCAGGCTTTTTGTCAGGCTTTGGCCAGAATTAAGCCTGTGTTTAAGACTGTTGCTCCACCATGGAGTTTAAACCTTGTTCTTAATGTTTTACAGGGCGTTCCGTTTGAACCCCTTCATTCCATTGATATAAAGTTGTTATCTTGGAAAGTTCTATTTTTAATTGCTATTTCCTCGGCTCGAAGAGTCTCTGAATTATCAGCCTTACATTGTGATTCTCCTTATTTGATTTTTCATTCGGATAAGGTAGTCCTGCGTACTAAACCTGGGTTCTTACCTAAGGTAGTTTCTAACAGGAATATCAATCAAGAGATTGTTGTTCCTTCTTTATGCCCAAATCCTTCTTCAAAGAAGGAACGTCTACTGCACAACCTGGATGTAGTCCGTGCTCTAAAATTTTACTTACAGGCAACTAAGGAATTTCGACAAACGTCTTCTCTGTTTGTCATTTACTCTGGGCAGAGGAGAGGTCAAAAAGCTTCCGCTACCTCTCTTTCTTTTTGGCTTCGTAGCATAATTCGTTTAGCTTATGAGACTGCTGGACAGCAGCCTCCTGAAAGAATTACAGCTCATTCTACTAGAGCTGTGGCTTCCACTTGGGCCTTCAAGAATGAGGCCTCTGTTGAACAGATTTGCAAGGCTGCAACTTGGTCTTCGCTTCATACTTTTTCCAAATTTTACAAATTTGACACTTTTGCTTCATCGGAGGCTATTTTTGGGAGAAAGGTTCTTCAGGCAGTGGTTCCTTCTGTATAAAGAGCCTGCCTATCCCTCCCGTCATCCGTGTACTTTTGCTTTGGTATTGGTATCCCAGAAGTAATGATGACCCGTGGACTGATCACACTTAACAGAAGAAAACATAATTTATGCTTACCTGATAAATTCCTTTCTTCTGTAGTGTGATCAGTCCACGGCCCGCCCTGTTTTTAAGGCAGGTAAATATTTTTTAATTTATACTCCAGTCACCACTTCACCCTTGGCTTTTCCTTTCTTGTTGGTCCTTGGTCGAATGACTGGGAGTGACGTAGAGGGGAGGAGCTATATGCAGCTCTGCTGGGTGAATCCTCTTGCACTTCCTGTTGGGGAGGAGTAATATCCCAGAAGTAATGATGACCCGTGGACTGATCACACTACAGAAGAAAGGAATTTATCAGGTAAGCATAAATTATGTTTTTCTAAGTCGTCAGACTTTTCATCCGGGGGAGTGGGAACTCCATCCGGAGGTGTTTACTCAACTGGTCCATCGTTGGGGCAAACCAAAACTGGATCTCATGGCGTCTCGCCAGAACGCCAAGCTTCCTTGTTACGGATCCAGGTCCAGGGACCCGGGAGCGATGCTGATAGATGCTCTGACAGCCCCTTGGGTCTTCAACATGGCTTATGTGTTTCCACCATTCCCGATGCTTCCTCGACTGATTGCCAGGATCAAACAGGAAAGAGCATCGGTGATTCTGATAGCGCCTGCGTGGCCACGCAGGACCTGGTATGCAGACCTAGTGGACATGTCGTCCTGTCCACCATGGTCTCTGCCTCTGAGGCAGGACCTTCTAATTTAGGGTCCTTTCAATCATCCAAATCTAATTTCTCTGAGACTGACTGCATGGAGATTGAACGCTTGATTCTATCAAAGCGTGGCTTCTCGGAGTCGGTTATTGATACCTTAATACAGGCTCGGAAACCTGTTGCCAGAAAAATTTACCATAAGATATGGCGTAAATATTTATACTGGTGCGAATCCAAGAGTTACTCATGGAGTAAGGTTAGGATTCCTAGGATATTGTCTTTTCTACAAGAGGGTTTAGAAAAGGGCTTATCTGCTAGTTCGTTAAAGAGACAGATTTCTGCTCTGTCTATTCTTCTACACAAACGTCTGGCAGAAGTTCCAGACGTTCAGGCCTTTTGTCAGGCTTTGGCTAGGATTAGGCCTGTGTTTAAGACTGTTGCTCCACCGTGGAGTTTAAACTTAGTTCTTAAAGTTCTTCAAGGTGTTCCGTTTGAACCCCTTCATTCCATTGATATTAAGCTGTTATCTTGGAAATTCTGTTTTTGATGGCTATTTCCTCGGCTCGAAGAGTCTCTGAGTTATCTGCCTTACATTGTGATTCTCCTTATCTGATTTTCCATTCAGACAAGGTAGTTCTGCGTACTAAACCTGGGTTCTTACCTAAGGTAGTTTCTAACAGGAATATCAATCAAGAGATTGTTGTTCCATCACTGTGTCCTAACCCTTCTTCAAAGAAGGAACGACTCTTGCATAATCTGGACGTAGTCCGTGCCCTGAAGTTCTATTTGCAGGCAACTAAAGATTTTCGTCAAACTTCTTCCCTGTTTGTCGTTTACTCTGGACAGAGGAGAGGTCAAAAAGCTTCGGCTACCTCTCTCTCCTTTTGGCTTCGTATCATAATACGCTTAGCCTATGAGACTGCTGGACAGCAGCCTCCTGAAAGAGTTATAGCTCATTCCACTAGAGCTGTGGCTTCCACCTGGGCCTTTAAGAATGAGGCCTCTGTTGAACGGATTTGCAAGGCTACAACTTGGTCTTCACTTCACACTTTTGCTTTTTCGGAGGCTGTTTTTGGGAGAGAGGTTCTACAGGCAGTGGTTCCTTCCGTTTAAAGTTCCTGCCTTGTCCCTCCCATCATCCGTGTACTTTAGCTTTGGTATTGGTATCCCATAAGTAATGGATGACCCGTGGACTGAATACACTTAACAAGAGAAAACATAATTTATGCTTACCTGATAAATTTATTTCTCTTGTAGTGTATTCAGTCCACGGCCCGCCCTGTCTTTTAAGGCAGATCTAAAGTTTAAATTCAAACTACAGTCACCACTGCACCCTATGGTTTCTCCTTTCTTGTCTTGTTTCGGTCGAATGACTGGATATGACATGTGAGGGGAGGAGCTATATAGCAGCTCTGCTTGGGTGATCCTCTTGCAACTTCCTGTTGGGAAGGAGATATAATCCCATAAGTAATGGATGACCCGTGGACTGAATACACTACAAGAGAAATAAATTTATCAGGTAAGCATAAATTATGTTTCTCTCAGGATACCCTGACCTACAGGATTGTCTCAGTTAAATATTACACGCTACTGTACGCAATTACATCTTTTCCAGCTTATTTATAGGGGTATACACACACATACCAAGGGGTTTCTTAACAGATACTCTTGATATACTTTTGTTTAGTCAGTTCATTGCGCCCTTTATTATCTCTCTTTTCTCTTGTCTACTCATACTCAACTTCTTATCATAGCTGGAGTTACGGGGATTCTCAGGGCAGCACAATAGTGAACTGTTAACTTTCTAGATCTTAGGCTCTACACTGCGCCAGACTCAAACATATAATATTATAATATATATCACACACACACTGACTATTATTGGCTGATGGCTGTCACATGATACAGGGGGTTGTTGAAATGAAGTAAATTTTGAAATTTGGCAGAAAAAAAATCTATTTTGCATTGCCTTTTTATCAGGCACTTGTTGATTATGCAGTTTTACTGTATTTAATAGTCCTTTTAAGTTTGGAGGGTTGTCAACCATTTGATTGTTAGTGTTATGATCTTAATCTCTGTAGGAAATTTAGCTGAGCTGTAGTTTTACTAACTGCACCTGCATTTCTCTTTAGCTCAGCATTCTTACTTTGTAGTTTTTGTTTTTTAACTAAAGTTTGAGAAAACTCACAATGCTCTTTCTCTAAGTTTAGGATAATTTTATAACAATACTGAGCAAATTATAAAGGAGCATCACATTTTCCCTGTCCTATATAAAGAGCATTATGAGTAAGAAATATTCACAGCAAGTATATAACTTAAAAAATGCACAGTAACAAAATTGCACTGAACAGACATACAAGCCCTCTCATTAAAGAAACTCATCTAGACTGGACTCTGTAGTTGTTCCTTCAAATTAATTAGGCATTAATATCTTGTCTTTTTGGTCAGAGTTTTGATTATTATTTTATTTTTTTTAAATCCTAAACCGTAGCTTAACCTACAACTTGATTTTTATTTATACATCTATATATAATAATAATAATATTATTGTCAACTTCCAGGGTGCACTCTAGAAGTAAATATAAGATCCAAATGCATAAAAAGGCACTCACTGGACTTGAGTAAAATAAATCTTAATGTTTATTTATACAGATACAAAGGGGTAATGTTTCAGAGTTTAAAAACAGTTTTTAGTTTCATGTTTATGAACCATTTTTGGCATTTCACAAAGGGGCTGTAATGGCTCTGAAACGTTGTCTTTGTATCTGTATAAATAAATGTTATTTTATTCAAGTCCAGTGAGTGCCTTTTTTATGCATTTGGAATATACAACACACACACACACACACACTGTGATTTAGGTTAGTTATGTAATGATTTTTCTGTCTTTGGCCATTCTAAGCTCTGGTTATTTCCTTTTGCTTATTCAGGGGACTTTTCATCATCGATCCTAATGGAATAATCAAGCATCTGAGTGTGAATGATCTTCCTGTTGGGCGCAGTGTTGAGGAGACACTACGTTTAGTCAAAGCTTTTCAGTACGTGGAGACTCATGGAGAAGTCTGCCCAGCAAACTGGACTCCCCACTCCCCAACGGTAAGCACGGGAACTGATGAATGCTTGGTCTTGTCCTATATTCATTAGCTGTTAGGTGATCACAAATACCATGAATCATGTACTAAAACAATAGCTACTGTAAATGGACATATGGGTGATTGGCACCTGATACACGCAACTTCGTTTAGACACCGCACCACAGCTCAAAGTGCAGGTGACGACGTGTATCATTTCAGTGACTGCTTTTCATCATACAAGGCACTGCTTACTCTCTGAGCCGGTGTGATGCTGACTGCTGGTGCACAAGGAATGCATAGTATATGTGCGTATGTCACTGAAAAACATAATTTATGCTTACCTGATAAATTCCTTTCTTCTGTTGTGTGATCAGTCCACGGGTCATCATTACTTCTGGGATATAACTCCTCCCCAACAGGAAATGCAAGAGGATTCACCCAGCAGAGCTGCATATAGCTCCTCCCCTCTACGTCAGTCCCAGTCATTCGACCAAGAATCAACGAGAAAGGAGTAACCAAGGGTGAAGTGGTGACTGGAGTATAATTTAAAAGATATTTACCTGCCTTAAAAACAGGGCGGGCCGTGGACTGATCACACAACAGAAGAAAGGAATTTATCAGGTAAGCATAAATTATGTTTTCTTCTGTTATGTGTGATCAGTCCACGGGTCATCATTACTTCTGGGATACCAATACCAAAGCAAAAGTACACGGATGACGGGAGGGATAGGCAGGCTCATTATACAGAAGGAACCACTGCCTGAAGAACCTTTCTCCCAAAAATAGCCTCCGAAGAAGCAAAAGTGTCAAATTTGGAAAAAGTATGAAGCGAAGACCAAGTTGCAGCCTTGCAAATCTGTTCAACAGAGGCCTCATTCTTAAAGGCCCAAGTGGAAGCCACAGCTCTAGTGGAGTGAGCTGTAATTCTTTCAGGAGGCTGCTGTCCAGCAGTCTCATAGGCTAAACGTATTATGCTACGAAGCCAAAAAGAGAGAGAGGTAGCAGAAGCTTTTTGACCTCTCCTCTGTCCAGAATAAACGACAAACAGGGAAGAAGTTTGGCGAAAATCTTTAGTTGCCTGCAAGTAGAACTTGAGGGCACGAACTACATCCAGATTGTGTAGAAGACGTTCCTTCTTTGAAGAAGGATTTGGACACAAGGATGGAACAACAATCTCTTGATTGATATTCCTGTTAGTGACTACCTTAGGTAAGAACCCAGGTTTAGTACGCAGAACTACCTTGTCTGAGTGAAAAATCAGATAAGGAGAATCACAATGTAATGCTGATAACTCAGAGACTCTTCGAGCCGAGGAAATAGCCATTAAAAAGAGAACTTTCCAAGATAACAATTTTATATCAATGGAATGAAGGGGTTCAAACGGAACACCCTGTAAAACGTTAAGAACTAAGTTTAAACTCCATGGCGGAGCAACAGCTTTAAACACAGGCTTGATCCTAGCTAAAGCCTGACAAAAAGCCTGGACGTCTGGATTTTCTGACAGACGCCTGTGTAACAAGATGGACAGAGCTGAAATCTGTCCCTTTAATGAACTAGCTGATAAACCCTTTTCTAAACCTTCTTGTAGAAAGGACAATATTCTAGGGATCCTAACCTTACTCCAGGAGTAACGTTTGGATTCGCACCAGTATAGGTATTTACGCCATATTTTATGGTAAATCTTTCTGGTAACAGGCTTCCTAGCCTGTATCAGGGTATCAATAACCGACTCAGAAAAACCACGTTTTGATAAAATCAAGCGTTCAATTTCCAAGCAGTCAGTTTCAGAGAAGTTAGATTTTGATGTTTGAATGGACCCTGTATCAGAAGGTCCTGTCTTAGGGGTAGAGACCAAGGCGGACAGGATGACATGTCCACTAGATCTGCATACCAAGTCCTGCGTGGCCATGCAGGCGCTATTAGAATCACTGATGCTCTCTCCTGTTTGATTTTGGCAATCAATCGAGGAAGCAGCGGGAAGGGTGGAAACACATAAGCCGTCCCGAAGTTCCAAGGTGCTGTCAAAGCATCTATCAGAACCGCTCCCGGATCCCTGGATCTGGACCCGTAGTGAGGAAGTTTGGCGTTCTGGCGAGACGCCATGAGATCTATCTCTGGTTTGCCCCAACGTCGAAGTATTTGGGCAAAGACCTCCGGATGAAGTTCCCACTCTCCCGGATGAAAAGTCTGGCGACTCAAGAAATCCGCCTCCCAGTTCTCCACTCCCGGGATGTGGATTGCTGACAGGTGGCAAGAGTGAGACTCTGCCCAGCGAATTATCTTTGATACTTCCATCATTGCTAGGGAGCTTCTTGTCCCTCCCTGATGGTTGATGTAAGCTACAGTCGTGATATTGTCCGACTGAAACCTGATGAACCCCCGAGTTGTTAATTGGGGCCAAGCCAGAAGGGCATTGAGAACTGCTCTCAATTCCAGAATGTTTATTGGAAGGAGACTCTCCTCCTGATTCCATAATCCCTGAGCCTTCAGAGAATTCCAGACAGCGCCCCAACCTAGTAGGCTGGCGTCTGTTGTTACAATTGTCCAGTCTGGCCTGCTGAATGGCATCCCCCTGGACAGGTGTGGCCGATAAAGCCACCATAGAAGAGAATTTCTGGTCTCTTGATTCAGATTCAGAGTAGGGGACAAATCTGAGTAATCCCCATTCCACTGACTTAGCATGCACAATTGCAGCGGTCTGAGGTGTAGGCGTGCAAAAGGTACTATGTCCATTGCCGCTACCATTAAGCCGATCACCTCCATGCATTGAGCTACTGACGGGTGTTGAATGGAATGAAGGACACGGCATGCATCTTGAAGCTTTGTTAACCTGTCTTCTGTCAGATAAATTTTCATTTCTACAGAATCTATAAGAGTCCCCAAGAATGGAACTCTTGTGAGAGGAAAGAGAGAACTCTTCTTTTCGTTCACTTTCCATCCATGCGACCTTAGAAATGCCAGAACTAACTCTGTATGAGACTTGGCAGTTTGAAAGCTTGAAGCTTGTATTAGAATGTCGTCTAGGTACGGAGCTACCGAAATCCCTCGCGGTCTTAGTACCGCCAGAAGGGCACCCAGAACCTTTGTGAAGATTCTTGGGGCCGTAGCCAATCCGAATGGAAGAGCTACAAACTGGTAGTGCCTGTCTAGGAAGGCAAACCGTAGGTACCGGTGATGATCTTTGTGAATCGGTATGTGAAGGTAAGCATCTTTTAAATCCACTGTGGTCATGTACTGACCCTTTTGGATCATGGGTAAGATTGTCCGAATAGTTTCCATTTTGAACGATGGAACTCTTAGGAATTTGTTTAGAATCTTTAAATCTAAGATTGGCCTGAAAGTTCCCTCTTTTTTGGGAACCACAAACAGGTTTGAGTAGAACCCTTGTCCTTGTTCCGACCGCGGAACCGGATGGATCACTCCCATTAATAACAGATCTTGTACACAGCGTAGAAACGCTTCTTTCTTTATCTGGTTTGTTGACAACCTTGACAGATGAAATCTCCCTCTTGGGGGAGATAATTTGAAGTCTAGAAGGTATCCCTGAGATATGATCTCTAGCGCCCAGGGATCCTGAACATCTCTTGCCCAGGCCTGGGCGAAGAGAGAAAGTCTGCCCCCCACTAGATCCGGTCCCGGATCGGGGGCTCTCGGTTCATGCTGTCTTTGGGGCAGCAGCAGGTTTCCTGGCCTGTTTGCCTTTGTTCCAGGACTGGTTAGGCTTCCAGCCTTGCCTGTAACGAGCAACAGCTCCTTCCTGTTTTGGTGCAGTGGAGGTTGATGCTGCTCCTGTTTTGAAATTCCGAAAGGGACGAAAATTAGACTGTCTAGCCTTAGCTTTGGCTTTGTCTTGAGGTAGGGCGTGGCCCTTACCTCCTGTAATGTCAGCGATAATTTCTTTCAAACCGGGCCCAAATAAAGACTGCCCCTTGAAAGGTATATTAAGTAATTTGGACTTAGAAGTAACATCAGCTGACCAGGATTTTAGCCACAGCGCCCTACGTGCCTGTATGGCGAATCCTGAGTTCTTAGCCGTAAGTTTGGTTAAATGTACTACGGCCTCCGAAATGAATGAATTAGCTAGTTTAAGGACTCTAAGCCTGTCCATAATGTCGTCTAGCGTAGATGAACTAAGGTTCTCTTCCAGAGACTCCATCCAAAATGCTGCCGCAGCCGTAATCGGCGCGATACATGCAAGGGGTTGCAATATAAAACCTTGTTGAACAAACATTTTCTTAAGGTAACCCTCTAATTTTTTATCCATTGGATCTGAAAAAGCACAGCTATCCTCCACCGGGATAGTGGTACGCTTAGCTAAAGTAGAAACTGCTCCCTCCACCTTAGGGACCGTTTGCCATAAGTCCCGCGTGGTGGCATCTATTGGAAACATCTTTCTAAATATTGGAGGGGGTGAGAACGGCACACCGGGTCTATCCCACTCCTTAGTAACAATTTCAGTTAATCTCTTAGGTATAGGAAAAACGTCAGTACTCGCCGGTACCGCAAAGTATTTATCCAACCTACACAGTTTCTCTGGTATTGCAACGGTGTTACAATCATTGAGAGCTGCTAAGACCTCCCCTAGTAATACACGGAGGTTCTCCAATTTAAATTTAAAATTTGAAATATCTGAATCCAATCTGTTTGGATCAGAACCGTCACCCACAGAATGAAGCTCTCCGTCCTCATGCTCTGCAAGCTGTGACGCAGTATCAGACATGGCCCTAGTATTGTCAGCGCACTCTGTTCTCACCCCAGAGTGATCACGCTTGCCTCTTAGTTCTGGTAATTTAGACAAAACTTCAGTCATAACAGTAGCCATATCATGTAATGTTATCTGTAATGGCCGCCCAGATGTACTAGGCGCCATAATATCACGCACCTCCCGGGCGGGAGATGCAGGTACTGCCGCGTGAGGCGAGTTAGTCGGCATAACTCTCCCCTCGCAGTTTGGTGAAATTTGTTCACATTGTACAGATTGACTTTTATTTAAAGTAGCATCAATACAGTTAGTACATAAATTTCTATTGGGCTCCACCTTGGCATTGGAACAAATGACACAGATATCTTCCTCTGAGTCAGACATGTTTAACACACTAGCAATAACTTGCAACCTGGTTATAATCTTTTTTAGCAAAAACGTACTGTGCCTCAAGGAGGTACTAAACGATTAAATGACAGTTGAGATAATGAACTGAAAAACAGTTATAGCATCAAACTTTAAAACAACACAACTTTTAGCAAAGGTTTGTTCCCATTAGTAAAATAACAATAATTAAATTTGACATAAAAATTACAGAGCAACGTTTTTATTCACAGTCAATATAAAATTCTCACAGCTCTGCTGAGAGAATATACCTCCCTCCAAAGAAGTTTGAAGACCCCTGTAGATTTGTCAGAGATGAACCGGATCATGCAGGAAATATAAGAGTAGCTGACTGGAAATTTTTGATGCGTAGCAAAGAGTGCCAAAAACGGCCCCTCCCTCTCATACACAGCAGTGAAGAGAAACGAAACTGTCACAATTAAAAGCAAACAACTGCCAAGTGGAAAATAATGCCCAAATATTTATTCACTCAGTACCTCAGCAATGTAAACGATTCTACATTCCAGCAAAAACGTTTAACATGATAAATACTTATTAAAAGGATTAGTGACCTTTCACAGAGTAGTTCCGGTGAAATACCATCCCCAGAATACTGAAGTGTATACATACATGTCATTATAACGGTATGGCAGGATTTTCTCATCAATTCCATTCAGAAAATAAAAACTGCTACATACCTCAATGCAGATTCATCTGCCCGCTGTCCCCTGATCTGAAGCTTTTACCTCCCTCAGATGGCCGAGAACAGCAATATGATCTTAACTACTCCGGTTAAAATCATAGTAAAAAACTCTGGTAGATTCTTCTTCAAACTCTGCCAGAGAAGTAATAACACGCTCCGGTGCTATTGTAAAATAACAAACTTTTGATTGAAGTCATAAAAACTAAGTATAATCACCATAGTCCTCTCACACATCCTATCTAGTCGTTGGGTGCAAGAGAATGACTGGGACTGACGTAGAGGGGAGGAGCTATATGCAGCTCTGCTGGGTGAATCCTCTTGCATTTCCTGTTGGGGAGGAGTTATATCCCAGAAGTAATGATGACCCGTGGACTGATCACACATAACAGAAGAAATGTGATATCTTTTGCTTGAAGAGTTGAAGTATGCTTCTGTTCATAACTGAAATGCATTCCGCTTTAACCATAACTAACCTGCTGAGAATCTCTGGTATAAAGTTTTTAAAATCCATTTTCACTTTTTGCTCTAATAAATTTAATTTTTATCAATGCAAGCTTTAATCATACAGTAACTTTTATTTTATTATTTGTGTCTTTACAGATTAAGCCCAACCCAGAGGGCTCCAAGGATTACTTTGAGAAAGTAAATGAATAACTTTGCAGTCCATCTATTTCACAGCACAGAAGATGACTTTGAACTATTTAGAGTTTACAATGAAGGCTATGATTTTGTTTCTATAAAGGTTATGTTCATGTGCAGGGCAAGCTACACACCTAGAAATAAAATCCTCTTTACAGAACAGATAGTTGTGACGTCTCCTTATTAGTAAAGGGAAATCCTAATGCACTAATGACATATTTGTTAGAGCTTGTCATGTTGTATTAGAGAGTTAAAAAAAATTAGACTATTTAACTCCTGCAAAGAAGTTTAAAAGTACAGGTAATGTCCTGTCGACCGCTGTAAGCCTTACGGTTCGTTAACAGGACACAACCAGTCAGCAGTGGTTGGTACTTAACCCTGGCAATCACTGGCTTTGCCCTGCTCCTGTTGAGGCTTGCAGACCCCAACTAGGACTTTTGTGTTGAAGGGACACGGAACCCATATGATGAAGCAGTTGAAAGTGATACAGCATAGCTATGAAAATCTGACTAGAAAATATCACCTGAACAAAGGTAAATATTTTGCCTAAAAAATTCCTCGGTAGCCACATCCCTTTTGTAGCCAATCAAGATGCTAGTTTCGGGACTTGCAAGGGAGTGTGCATTTTGGCTGTGCAGGCGCAGTCATGTTATTTCCTTATAGTTTAAGGAAATTTACTATGAAATCTGGTGAGATTTCAGTGAAATCTCACAAGATTACAGTAAAGCAAAGTGTGACATCAGCACTGATGAAGCTGATTGGCAATTTTGTTTTGCGTTTTCCCCCAACATGCAGCTGATAGTAGATCAAGGAACTGTTAAAAGAACTTGCTATTGTGAGTTAAAGACATTTTGACGTAAAATATCTTTTTCACATATAGATGTTCAGGTGATATTTCCATCTCAGTTTTTTACAGTTATGCTGCATTACTTTCAAGTGATTTTAGCATATGGGAATTATGCAGGGGCGGACTGACAAGTCGAGCAATTCGGCCCTTGCCCGAGGGCCCCACATCTTAGAGGTGGCCCCCGCCGCCACTGCAGACAGATGCAGGCAGCACTAATTAAGGAAACATTTTTTTATTTTTTATATTCAAATTAATTTTTATTAACTGGTTCTGGCTGTAACTTTCTGGGTTAGAGAGGGGGGCACTCAAGTTTGTGCGGTGGAGGGCTGGGGGTGTGAGCGGTGCACTGTTTTGGCTCAGCCATATATGCAGAGTAGTGACTGTGGAAGCAGGAGGGAAGTCCTGGTCTGGCTGGAAGAGGCAGCTGATACAGGCAGCACAACTTCTGCAATATGTTGAATAATATGGGATATTCCAAAATGTGTATATTTTATATCTGCAAATTTGAACGAACTACAATTTGCAGATGGAAATATACACAATGCGATAGTTATACTTTTGGAATACAATTAGCCTGGCACATGTGTTTTTGTTTCTACATAAGCAGCCAGTTTGTTCCTCACCCTTGTGTCTGACGTGAACCCGTTGGCTGTAGCACAGACTGAGCTTTCTACATTTTGTGTAACTGAGAGCATCCCTACAAGTGGTTTCTCACAACTCCTGTATAACCTTATGTAAGCAGAAAGTTATGAAGTGATCAATCAGATCGCTACTGTTTGCACATGCTAATAAGGTCTTCAGATCATTACAGTGATTAACTATAATTGCCTTGTGTACTTGGTTTAGGGTGTTTATATAAGCTTGCATGTGTACTACATAATGTCAGTGCCTGGGTAAAGGAATCTTATGCTAGTTGTGTGTATACTTTTGTGTCTCCAGGGCTGGGTTAGTTGGTTTGGTTTGGTGTCGCTGTCACACACAGATTATTTTTTACCCTGCAAACCAACACCGTGATGGCTAAGAAGGAAAAAAAAAAGTACATTCTTCAAATTCCTCTTACATAAAGAGAAACAGAAGCTGAGGAGAAGCCACAATCTGTCTTAGGGTAAAAATTTAGAGTAGCCATGCTTACAGCTTAGTAATTTCTTTCTTTGTACTGTCAGTTTTACACGGCTTGTTCCCTTTTCACCCCCACCCCCCCTTATGTATGGAGCAGTGTCTGGACTAACTGTGCTGATAAGGAGCAAACAGCAGCAAGGGCAGCACAGATGGGGGGGTTACTGAAGATTCCAAGCTCTCACACATCCACCCTATCCTTGTAAAAACCAACCCTTTTATTTAAAAAATTGTATGCAACAGAATCATCTATTGGATCATAAAGAATCCAGAATTTATGTTTCAGTGTCTCTGACAGAGTATAAACTCTTTTCCCAGTGAAAAGAAAAACGTATAAGGAAAGAGATATATATATATATATATATATATATATATATATATATATATATATATATATATATATATATATATATATATATATATATATTGTGTAGTTCATTAACAAATCTAGACAGGCCAGTAGGCCTGTTTTTCCCACAGAAAACCTCTGCAATACACTGTTTCCAATGCAGCAAGGAATTCTGGGTAAGATATGCAAATTAGGTTCACAATGACACACCTTTTTACTTCATGTCTGCTTTTCAGCAGATTTTCAGCATCGCTATTCACACAGCTTATAAGCTTAGCTAGGGTTAAAGCAGTGATTCATAACTATCCCAGGACACAGACTGTTTCGTGGTTTTTGCCACTCATCAGCTGGGAGAAAGTTTGAATCACTGCTGAGTGAAGTTGTTTCCGTTTGAATCACTGCTGAGTGAAGTTGTTTCCGGGCAAAACACAACATTTTAAATTAGGGAGAGGTAAAAGGTGAGTTTAAAATTCTCCACTACGCACAAAATATAGAGAAAATAACTCAAGGTGTAGTTCATTAACAAATCTAGACAGGCCAGTAGGCTTGTTTTTCCCACAGAAAACCTCTGCAATACACTGTTTCCAATGCAGCAAGGAATTCTGGGTAAGATATGCAAATTAGGTTCACAATGACACACCTTTTTACTTCATGTCTGCTTTTCGGCAGATTTTCAGCATCGCTATTCACACAGCTTATAAGCTTAGCTAGGGTTAAAGCAGTGATTCATAACTATCCCAGGACAGACTGTTTCGTGGTTTTTGCCACTCATCAGCTGGGAGAAAGTTTAAATCACTGCTGAGTGAAGTTGTTTCCAGGCAAAACGCAACAACATTTTAAATTCGGGGGAGGTAAAAGGTGCGTTTAAAATCCACTACGCACAAAATATAGAGAAAATAACTCCAATGCAGCAAAGAATTCTGGGTACGATATGCAAATTAGGTTTACAATGACACCTTTTTTACTTCATGTCTGCTTTTCAGCAGATTCCCTTTACGCCAAAGCATCGCTGTTCAAAGGTGTGTCATTGTGAACCTAATTTGCATATCTTACCCAGAATTCCTTGCTGCATTGGAAACAGTGTATTTCAGAGGTTTTCTGTGGGAAAAACAGGCCTACTGGCCTGTCTAGATTTGTTAATGAACTACACAATGAGTTATTTTCTCTATATTTCTCCAACATTGGTGTGTCCGTTCCACGGCGTCATCCATTACTTGTGGGATATTCTCCTCCCCTACAGGGAAAGGCAAGGAGAGCACACAGCAAGAGCTGGCCATATAGCTCCCCCTCTGGCTCCGCCCCCAGTCATTCTCCTTGCCCCTCTGAACAAGTAGAATCTCCACGGGGATGGTGAGGAGTTTGTGGTGTTAGTTGTAGTTTTTTATTTCTTCTATCAAGAGTTTGTTATTTTAAAATAGTGCTGGTATGTACTATTTACTCTGAAACAGAAAGAGATGAAGAGTTCTGTTTAAAAGAGGAGTATGATTTTAGCAGCAGTAACTAAAATCAATTGCTGTTCCCACACAGGACTATTGAGATGAGAGAACTTCAGTTGGGGGGAACAGTTTGCAGACTTTTCTGCTCAAGGTATGACTAGCCATTTTCTAACAAGACTGTGTAATGCTGGAAGGCTGTCATTTTTCCCTCATGGGGATCGGTAAGCCATTTTCTTAGACTTAGAAAGAATAAAGGGCTTATTATGGGCTATTAACTGGTGGACACTCTTAAGGGCTAAATCGATTGTTTATTTAAGTTTTTATTTAAAGTTTGAAGTGGATTTCACACTTTTATTATTTGGGGAACGTTTTTTTATCACCAGGCACTAGTTAAGACACCTTCCCAGTCAGGAAGGGCCTTTCACTGTATTAGGCAGAGCCTCATTTTCGCGCCACTATTGTGCAGTTTCTTTTAAGTACAGTGCATGCAGATGCATGTGAGAGGGTCTGGTGTCCACTGAAAAAGTTCCTAGAAGGCTTGAAATACCCCCCTGGGATAGTTGAAGTCACAACAAAGGCTGTGGCTGGGACTGTAGTGGGGTTAAAATTGCAAACGGCTCCACATTTTAAGGGTTAACAGCTTGAAAATTGGGGTGCAATACTTTGAATGCATTAAGACACTGTGGTGAAAATTTGGTAAAGATTGGATAATTCCTTCATAGTTTTTCACATATTCAGTAATAAAGTGTGCCCTGTTTAACATTTAAAGAGACAGTAACGGTTTTGTTTTAAAACGGTTTTTGTACTTTATTAACCAGTTTAAGCCTGTTTAACATGTCTGTACCTTCCTATAGATCATGTTCTGTATGTATGGAAGCCAATGTGGTTCCCCCTTCACATATATGTGATAATTGTACCATAGCGTCCAAACACAGTAAGGACAGTATTGTCACAAATAGTAAGGTTGCCCAGGATGATTCCTCAGATGAAGGAAGTAGAGAGAGTTCTACATCTTCTCCTTCTGTGTCTATACCAGTTATGCTCGCGCAGGCGACCCCTAGTACTTCTAGCGCGCCAATGCTTGTTACTATGCAACAATTGACGGCAGTAATGGATAACTCCATAGCTAATATTTTATCCAAAATGCCAGCATTTCAGAGAGAGCGCGATTGCTCTGTTTTAAACACTGTAGAGCAGGAGGGCACTGATGATAATTTTTCTGTCATACCCTCACACCAGTCTGAAGTGGCAGTGAGGGAGGGTTTCTCAGATGGAGAAATTTCTGATACAGGAAGAATTTCTCAGCAGGCAGAACCTGATGATGTGACATTTAAATCAGAGCATCTCCGCGCATTACTTAAGGAGGTGCTATCTACTCTGGATGATTGTGACAATCTGGTCATCCCAGAAAACTTGTGCAAGATGGACAAGTTCCTAGAGGTCCCGGTGCACCCTGATGCCTTTCAGATACCTAAACGGGTGGCGGACATAGTGAATAAGGAGTGGGAGAAGCCAGGCATACCTTTTTGTCCCTCCTCCTATATTTAAGAAATTGTTCCCTATGGTCGACCCCAGGAAGGACATATGGCAAACAGTCCCTAAGGTCGAGGGGGCGGTTTCTACACTAGCCAAACGCACGACCATTCCCATTGAGGACAATTGTGCTTTCAAAGATCCTATGGATAAAAAATTGGAGGGTTTGCTTAAAAAGATTTTTGTACAGCAAGGTTACCTCCTTCAACCTATTTCGTGCATTATTCCTGTCACTACAGCGGCGTGGTTCTGGTTCGAGGAACTGGAAAAGTCGCTCAGTAGGGAGACTCCGTATGAGGAAGTCATGGACAGAATTCACGCACTTAAGTTAGCTAATTCCTTTATTTTAGACGCCGCTTTGCAGTTAGCGAGATTAGCGGCGAAAAATTCAGGGTTTGCAATTGTGGCGCGCAGAGCGCTCTGGCTAAAGTCTTGGTCGACGGATGTATCTTCCAAGACAAAATTGCTTAATATCCCTTTCAAAGGTAAGACCCTTTTTGGGCCAGAATTGAAAGAAATTATTTCAGACATCACTGGGGGAAAGGGCCATGCCCTCCCACAGGATAGGCCTTTCAAGGCTAAGAATAAGTCCAATTTTCGTTCCTTTCGCAATTTCAGGAACGGACCGGCTTCTAACTCGGCAGCCTCTAGACAAGAGGGTAACGCTTCCCAGACTAAACCAGCTTGGAAACCAATGCAATGCTGGAATAAGGGTAAACAGGCCAAGAAGCCTGCTGCTGCTACCAAGACAGCATGAAGGGGTAGCCCCCGATCCGGGACCGGATCTAGTAGGGGGCAGACTCTCTCTCTTTGCTCAGGCCTGGGCAAGAGATGTTCAGGGTCCCTGGACACTAGAAATAGTCTCTCAGGGTTATCTTCTAGAATTCAAGGAACTACCCCCAAGGGGAAGGTTCCACATTTATCACTTATCTTCAAACCAAATAAGTAGACAGGCATTCTTACATTGTGTAGAAGACCTGTTAAAGATGGGAGTGATACACCCAGTTCCAACTGTGGAACAAGTTCAGGGGTTTTTACTCAAATCTGTTTGTAGTTCCCAAAAAAGAGGGAACTTTCAGACCAATTCTGGATTTAAAAATTCTAAACAAATTTCTCAGAGTTGCATCGTTCAAAATGGAAACCATTCGAACAATTTTACCTACAATCCAGGAGGGTCAATATATGACTACCGTGGATTTAAAGGATGCGTATGTACATATTCCTATCCACAAAGATCATCATCAGTTCCTAAGGTTCGTCTTTCTGGACAAACATTATCAGTTCGTGGCTGTCCCATTCGGACTAGCCACTGCTCCCAGAATTTTCACAAAGGTGCTCGGGTCCCTTCTAGCGGTTCTAAGACCAAGGGGCATTGCAGTGGCACCTTATCTGGACGACATTCTAATGCAAGCATCGTCTTTTTCCAGGGCAAAGGCTCATACAGACATTGTTATAGCCTTTCTCAGATCTCACGGGTGGAAGGTGAACGTAGAAAAGAGTTCCCTGTCTCCGTCGACAAGAGTTCCCTTTTTGGGAACAATAATAGATTCTTTTGAAATGAAGATCTTCCTGACAGAAGTCAGAAAGTCAAAGCTTCTAAACGCTTGTCAAGTTCTTCTCTCTATTCTGCGGTCTTCCATAGCTCAGTGCATGGAAGTAGTAGGGTTGATGGTTGCAGCAATGGACATAGTTCCTTTTGCCCGAATTCATTTAAGACAATTACAACTGTGCATGCTCCAGTAGACAGGATCACCTGTCTCAGGGAATGAGTTTCTACAGACCAAAGTGGGTCATTGTCACGACCGACGCCAGTCTATCAGGCTCGGGCGCGGTCTGGGATTCCCTGAAAACTCAGGGTTTATGGTCTCGGGAAGAGTCTCTTCTCCCGATCAACATCCTAGAACTGAGAGCGATATTCAATGCTCTCCGTGCTTGGCCTCATCTAGCGAAGGCCGGATACATAAGATTCCAGTCAGATAACATGACGACTGTAGCTTACATCAACCATCAGGGAGGAACAAGGAGTTCCTTGGCGATGAGAGAGGTATCCGAGATCATCAAATGGGCGGAGGATCTCTCCTGCCACCTATCTGCAATCCACATCCCAGGAGTAGACAACTGGGAGGCGGATTATCTGAGTCGTCAGATTTTCTATCCGGGGGAGTGGGAACTCCACCCGGAGGTGTTTGCCCAGTTGACTCAATTATAGGGCATTCCAGACATGGATCTGATGGCGTCTCGTCAGATCCAGGGATCCCAAGGCCACTCTAGTGGATGCATTAGTGGCGCCTTGGTCGTTCAACCTAGCTTATGCGTTTCCACCGTTCCCTCTCCTTCCCAGGCTTGTAGCCAGGATCAAACAGGAGAAGGCCTCGGTGATTCTGATAGCTCCTGCGTGGCCGCGCAGGACTTGGTATACAGACCTGGTGAATATGTCATCGGCTCCACCATGGAAGCTACCTTTGAGACAGGATCTTCTAGTACAAGGTCCATTCGAACATCCAAATCTAATTTCTCTGCAGCTGACTGCTTGGAAATTGAACGTTTGATTTTATCCAAGCGTGGGTTTTCAGATTCAGTGATAGATACTCTGGTCCAAGCCAGAAAACCTGTGTCTAGAAAGATTTACCATAAAATATGGAAAAGATATATCTGTTGGTGTGAATCCAAGGGATTCTCCTGGAGTAAGATTAAAATTCCTAAGATCCTCTCCTTTCTCCAAGAAGGTTTGGATAAGGGATCGTCAGCGAGTTCTCTAAAAGGACAGATTTCTGCTTTATCTGTCTTGTTATACAAACGACTGGCAGCTGTGCCAGAGGTACAAGCTTTTGTACAGGCTTTGGTCAGAATCAAACCTGTTTACAGACCCTTGACTCCTCCTTGGAGTCTAAATTTAGTTATTTCAGTTCTTCAGGGGGTTCCGTTTGAACCCTTACATTCCATAGATATCAAGTTGCTATCTTGGAAAGTTCTGTTTTTGGTTGCTATTTCTCCTGCTAGAAGAGTTTCTGAATTATCTACTTTGCAGTGTGATCCACCCTATCTGGTGTTCCATTCAGATAAGGTTATTTTGCGTACCAAGCCTGGTTTTCTTCCAAAAGTTGTTTCCAACAAGAATATTAACCAGGAAATATTTGTTCCTTCTCTGTGCCCGAATCCAGTTTCAAAGAAGGAACGTTTGTTACACAATTTAGATGTAGTCCGTGCTTTAAAGTTCTATTTAGAAGCAACAAAGAATTTTAGACAAACATCATCCTTGTTTGTCGTTTACTCTGGTAAGAGGAGAGGACAAAAAGCTATTGCTACCTCTCTTTCTTTCTGGCTGAAAAGCATTATCCGATTGGCTTATGAGACTGCCGGACGGCAGCCTCCTGAACGAATCACAGCTCACTCCACTAGGGCTGTGGCTTCCACATGGGCCTTCAAGAACGAGGCTTCTGTTAATCAGATATGTAAGGCAGCGACTTGGTCTTCTCTGCACACTTTTGCCAAATTTTACAAATTTGATATTTTTGCTTCTTCGGAGGCTGTTTTTGGGAGAGAGGTTTTGCAAGCCGTGGTGCCTTCTGTTTAGGTAACCTGATTTGCTCCCTCCCTTCATCCGTGTCCTAAAGCTTTGGTATTGGTTCCCACAAGTAATGGATGACGCCGTGGACCGGACACACCAATGTTGGAGAAAACAGAATTTATGCTTACCTGATAAATTACTTTCTCCAACGGTGTGTCCGGTCCACGGCCCGCCCTGGTTTTTTAATCAGGTTTGAACATTTTTTCTTTTTCTTTATACACTACAGTCACCACGGCACCCTATAGTTTTCTCCTTTTTCTCCTAACCGTCGGTCGAATGACTGGGGGGCAGAGCCAGAGGGGGAGCTATATGGACAGCTCTTGCTGTGTGCTCTCCTTGCCTTTCCCTGTAGGGGAGGAGAATATCCCACAAGTAATGGATGACGCCGTGGACCGGACACACCGTTGGAGAAAGTAATTTATCAGGTAAGCATAAATTCTGTTTTTGTGCGTAGTGGAGGATTTTAAATGCACCTTTTACCTCCCCCTAATTTAAAATGTTGTTGTGTTTTGCCTGGAAACAACTTCACTCAGCAGTGATTCAAACTTTCTCCCAGCTGATGAGTGGCAAAAACCATGAAACAGTCTGTCCTGGGATAGTTATGAATCACTACTTTAACCCTAGCTAAGCTTATAAGCTGTGTCAACAGCGATGCTTTGGCGTAAAGGGAATCTGCTGAAAAGCAGACATGAAGTAAAAAGGTGTGTCATTTTAAACATAAGGATTTGATGGTAGATAAGAACCAAAAAGGCCCATCAAGTCTACCCATATTACATGTTACTTTTTCCTTAGGATAGCCTTATGCATGTCCCAGGCATTTTTAAATTCCTTTACAGTCTTTGTTTACCACCTCAAATGGAAGTTCATTCCATGAATCCATCACCCTTTCTGTAAAAAAATGCTTCCTTAAATTTCTCCTGAATCTGCTACTCTCTAACTTTAGATTGTGACCCTTTGTTTTGGCATTTATTTTTTTTGTGAAAAATGCTTTCAGCTCCTATTTTATTAAATCCCTTCATATATTTGAAGGTTTCTATCATGTCACCTCTTTCCCTTCTATCCTCTAAACTATACATATTTAGATCATAGATCTTTGTATGTTTTATATTTTAGACCATGTACCATTTTAGTAGACTTCCTTTGGACAGCTTCTAGTTTATTTATATATTTCTGAAGATATGGTCTCCAGAACTGTACACAGTATTCCATATTTGGTCTAACTAATGATCTGTCAAGTGGCATAAGAACCTTGCTATTTCTGCTACTAAAACCTCTTCCAATGCAACCAAGCATTTGTCTGGCCTTGCTGGCTGCACTGCGGCATTGTGTACCAAATGTTAAATCTGAAATAATCATTCCCAAATTCCTTTCTTCTTTAATTACAATTATGTGTGTGTGTGTGTTTTATAGGAATTGTGTGTAATATTTTTCTGAGTGTGTATAAATATCTTTTTATTTTGTGGGAACAAATTTGGAGTACTGGCTTTGTCTCCTGCAGCTGGTACAGGTCTCTAGCTAGCACCTCCTGCACAAACCTCAGGTGCTTCCCAGCTAAGGTTGTTTCTAGATACTGGGTGGGGGGCGCATATGAGGTGGGAGGGGCAAGGGGGTGGAGTAGGGGCAGAGTTGGTATGTAGGTGGAGCAAAAAGGGGTGGGGGGGGGCTTGCCACACTTTTTCCCAGGGACCCTGGTTGGTCTCAGTCCGCCCCTGGTATTATGTTCCTTTAAACAGTAAATATCTTAAATTACATTTTGCAGTGTTTCTGTAGATTAAAATATTGTCAAACTTCTTCATCCAGCACTTTCCACAGTCATTGTGTTAAAACAGAATCTTCATTGTTTGTCTCTAGCTGAAAAGATACCAAACTGCAAATTTAAATACAAATGTGTCAAGGTTGTGAAGTCTACGGTGTTCAATTTCAGTTTTCAGGACTGGAAAATCCACAAATTTCAGATTTATTTAAAGTACAGAAAAGGCAGGCACAATAAATAATTAAAGTATATTGCAAAGCTGTTTTACTATGTATAATTGTCTTTTATATAAAGATCTTAAAGTGTTTTACTGTCCCATTACCCCCTTTGCGGGGGTTAATCACATAGTTATGTAGGGCCACTAATCTGTATATTATATTTGCTCACGAATAAGAATATTATCCCAGTTACCTATTGTTGCTCAAAATAGGATGACCTCTATAAAAATACATGCACAACTTACTTGCATTCTAAACACAGCACCAGTGGCTATCAAAATCTGCATACACTCCACCAAATAAACATGTGATTATTTTTTTTTTTAAGGGACATCATACCCATATGCTAAATCACTTGAATGTGATGCAGTGTAACTGTAAAAATCCGACAAGAAAATATCACAAGAGCATCTCAAAGTAAGAAAGGAAGATGTTTTACCTCAAGAAGTCTTCTGCTCATAAGAGTAAGTGCTCTATGAACAGTTATCCTTCAGCTGCATATTTGAAGACAAAAAAAAACAGCCAATCAGCTGTATCAGTGCTGTCACACTTTGCTTTGCTGTGATCTCATTGAGGTTTCACTGAAATCTTGCAAGATTTCATAGTAAGCTTCATTATATCAAGGAGGGAAATAACATGACTGTGCTGCACATGCAAGATGCATGTTCCCTTGCAAGTCCCAGGGCTAGCATCCTGATTGGCTGCTTAGAGGCCCTTTTACAATGGGATGTAGCTACTAAGGATATTTTGAGGTAAAATATTGTCTTTATTTTACTTAGAGATGTTCAGGTGATATAAGCTTTTTACAGCTATGCTGCATCATTTAATTGAAAAAAAGTTTTTGTTTTTTCAAAAAATAAAATAGAATACAGTATACAATTACAAGGTTAGGTAGATACCAAAAAATTAGCCATCTTGAGACTTCCTGTTTGGGGAGGAGCCTTCACGTCACAGTGATCCTCCAGAGCGGTTGCTGGAACAGAGTACCCGCGCTCCATCTCCCCACGCTTACAGCCCCGAGGCCTACACTCACCTGGGCTTGTTTGGGCACAGAATCGCCTTCTGGCGTCAAGCTGCAGGAAGCCTAAAAGACGTGCGGTGTAATCCGCTGCTGTTACAGAAGTATCACACAGACGCAAGTGATCCACCAGAGGGATATCCGATACTGAAGCAGTGGTCCGGTCGAAAGTAAAGGACGAGCCCCAGGCCGGGCGGCGGAAGTTGCTCGCTTGTGGTTGAGAGGGGTTGCTGACTCACGGAGAGATCAGAGTGTCACCCCCTATCCCCTGGGAGTAAACCTTCTGCCCGCCGGCTACCGAAAGAACATCTCTTGTTTGACGAGACACGGATCATCGGCCGTAAGCAGTACCTTGCTTCAAGTGGGCACGCGCTCTCTCTTCAGATCTCTCAAAGTGGAAACTCGGGCTGTGGTATTGGTTTGGATCCTTATACTCCCCAAGAAACTGCAAGTATTACACCAAGTCCTCGTTCCCAGTATCTTACACTTGAGCCGGTGGGCTCATGAATGGAGGGTGCCTGACATTGTATGTTTGCTGTTGAGGTGACAACCGTTACTGCTATACTGATAGCTGACTATGTGACAATTACATTAATCATTACCAAATTTTGGGATCGTTGTTGCAGAGTCTACCAGCTTTTTATTTGGAGTATCTATAGCTTCACAGTATCTTTCTTTTGTGCAACTACTGAAGGGATAAAGCAGTATCAGCTTTTCTTGATCTGCTCATACTTTATTCAGAGACTCACCTGGTTACCTGAAGTTTCTGATTTATGGAGAAGATATTTACAAGTTGAACATTGCTAAAAAGACCTAAGTGTGCTGAAGTCTATTAATCCTCATGTGTCTCTCCATGGTGCTAAAGTAGAAAGAATAGTATCAAAAGTATTACGGCTGCCATTAGAGAATTAGGACTGCCGCATTGGACACAATATTGTTAGCTCTTTGCTAAAAGGTTCCTATTCTTAGTGTTTGAATAAATATCTCAGTTCGTAAATTGCAAAGCTGAAATTAGATTCAGCTATAAAGTAGAACCAGCTTCTTGTGGATTGTTTGTATTTTTTTCAGAAATTTATTTTTATATTAAAAGGGGAAAAAAAAACAAAAAAACAAGAATAATATTAAAAGTAATAAAGCAGCCATCAGAGAGTTAGGACTGGTGTATTGTGACATAATAATCAGCTCGTTTTTTAAGTTTATATTCTCAGTATTTGAGTAAAAGTATACTTATGTAAAGCCCAAAAGAGATTCTTGAAAGAGCAATTCCCCACAGGAAAAGGGTGTAAGGAGTAGGAAAAGTGAGAAAAGAGAGATAAGAGAAGAAAAATTATTTTATAAAGGGCAATTAATAGATCATTGCTGTCTAAGAAGTATTTATAAATTTAGCCCCTTACCATTAATGAGGTTCTTTTTCTGAGAGAGGAAGAGAGAGGGGGAGGCAGAGAGAGGACAGAAGGAAGGGAGGAAGGAAAAGAAAGAAGTTTAAAATCCCGAGCAGAGCAAATCTTGTTCCTTATAGGGGGGGCCACTCTATTTTTTTTTTTTTTTTTTTTTTTCTTTTGTTTGTTCACACGCACGTTCACTTAAAGATATTGTTTTATTTCTTTTTTTTTTCCTTTTTTCTTATTTTGTAGGTATAGTCCACCTTTTCACGATCGATTTTGTCATAGTAGAAAGAAGTAATATTACACGTTAACACTTCAACTTTCACTGGACCCATAACGGCCCATGCACATACACTATCACACCTAAAAGAGGTAGATACATATAGAGACATATATATTTTTGTTGCTCATAAGTGGTTTTTTCACTGACCTATGGAAAAATTCATGACACAAGGGAAACACAGTTCACCAAAAATGCCCCCCAAAATAAAAGATCGAAAAACAAAAGCTCAAGATACTAGTGGCTCAGAGGTTAATCAAGAGATGGGTAACCCTTTACCAGACCCACAGTCTATATTAACACAATTATCTGAGCTGATAGCGCCTCAATTCAATGATATCAAAACGGAACTAGCTAATATCTCTACCAACATCCTAGCTCTCTCCACCGAAGTGAGACATTTTTCTAATAGATTGGCAGAGGCTGAGAATAGGATCTCAGACTTAGAGGATTTAACCAACACCCAAGACTCGCAAATTCATGCACAAGAAGCTCAAATTAATACCCTACTTAATCGCCTGGAGGATCTGGAGGATCGCTCCAGGCGAAATAATATAAGAATTATAGGTTTGCCTGAAATGATAGAATATAAAGACCTAATGAAATTTACATCAGTAACGCTCCCACAAGCTTTAGGTTTTGCCCCTGCTCTATTACCGCTAACTGTGGAAAGAGCCCACAGGATAGGTCCCCCCAAAAATAATTCAAATGGTTCACCCCGAAATAGGATGAGTATAGTTAAATACTTGAAATTCCAGGACAAAGTGGAAATTATGAAAGCCTATAAGAAAAAGGATGCCCTTATAATAGATAACAACAAACTATTATTATTTCAAGATTTCTCTAGCGAAACCTCATCTAAGAGGAAATTAATGGCCCCTTACTGCTCCCAGCTTATTCATAATGGCTTTAAGGCCCGTCTATTATATCCGGCTAAAATTGTCTTGGAATTTCAAGACAAACAAATCACGCTCAATACTATAGGTGAAGCGCAGGAATTTTTGGCAGCAAGGAATATCGTAGGGACTAATTGACCGTGTATGGAGTTTTATTTGAAGGAAGGGGGAGGAGGTAAAGGAAAAGGAAATATAAGGGAAAGACTCCCCGAAAGGAATATAGATAGTTATTTTGAAAATCCTATGTGGTTCATCTATATTATGTCTGAATGCCTTAGCATATATAAGAATTTAGATAAATGGTACGTTGTTGTAGTACTGGTGATTTTTCTTTTTAGTATTTTAGAAATATGGTTTTTACCCCCCTTTTTTTTTCCTCTGCTCTCTCTTCCCCTCGCTCCCTGCTCGTCTCTTCCCTCCACACGGGTCGCGTGTATGGCTCTTTTATCCGTCTTGCTCCAGTAAAGCTGATTGATTTTAAATATGTGCCAAAACCTTAATATACTTTCATGGAACGTAGGTGGCATAACTTCCCCAATGAAACGTAAACTTATTATTAAAACATTAGCTAAACATCACCCAGAGGTAGTATTTTTACAAGAGACACATCTAAAAGATTCAGAGATTCTGAAATTAAAGATAAAATGGGTGGGAGAGGTCATTGCCACCCCAGTCAATAATAGAAAGGCAGGTGTAGCTATTCTCTTACATAAAAATCTGGAGTATACAATTAAAAAAGTGGAACGTGACCCGCAAGCTAGATTCATTATTTTACAAATTGTGATTAACAATGTTGACTTTGTTTTTTGTAATATTTATGGACCAAATGCTCATACTCCCATATTTTGGGAGGAAATCAAACTTAAACTATTTCCATTCGTTTCTCAGAATCTGATTCTAGGGGGTGATTTTAATATCGCTGCATGCCCTGAAATAGATAGATTAACTCAGAAACATTCAAAAGAGTATAACAAAAGGGCAAAATGTTTGAAACAATTTTCGCAGAAACTTAAACTCCTAGACATCTGGCGTATTGAGAATCCAGATTCGATAACATTTTCCTGTGAGTCTAAAGTATACAATACATTTTCAAGAATTGACATGTTTTTAATTTCAGAATCTCTCTCCATTCTAAAAGTTAAACCTGAAATTAATGATATAGTTATATCAGATCATGCTATTATCTCATTAGCCTTCCCATCTTTGCACAAGCCAAAAGACAAAAACCAAGGTTTTCTCCAACATAGGTGTGTCCGGTCCACGGCGTCATCCTTACTTGTGGGATATTCTCTTCCCCAACAGGAAATGGCAAAGAGCCCAGCAAAGCTGGTCACATGATCCCTCCTAGGCTCCGCCTACCCCAGTCATTCTCTTTGCCGTTGTACAGGCAACATCTCCACGGAGATGGCTTAGAGTTTTTTAGTGTTTAACTGTAGTTTTTATTATTCAATCAAGAGTTTGTTATTTTGAAATAGTGCTGGTATGTACTATTTACTCAGAAACAGAAAAGAGATGAAGATTTCTGTTTGTATGAGGAAAATGATTTTAGCAACCGTCACTAAAATCCATGGCTGTTCCACACAGGACTGTTGAGAGCAATTAACTTCAGTTGGGGGAACAGTGAGCAGTCTCTTGCTGCTTGAGGTATGACACATTCTAACAAGACGATGTAATGCTGGAAGCTGTCATTTTCCCTCTGGGATCCGGTAAGCCATGTTTATTACGATTGTAAATAAGGGCTTCAAAAAGGGCTTATTAAGACTGTAGACTTTTTTTGGGCTAAATCGATTGATTATTAACACATATTTAGCCTTGAGGAATCATTTTATCTGGGTATTTTGATATAATAATATCGGCAGGCACTGTTTTAGACACCTTATTCTTTAGGGGCTTTCCCAAAGCATAGGCAGAGCCTCATTTTCGCGCCGGTGTTGCGCACTTGTTTTTGAGAGGCATGGCATGCAGTCGCATGTGAGAGGAGCTCTGATACTTAGAAAAGACTTTCTGAAGGCGTCATTTGGTATCGTATTCCCCTTGGGGCTTGGTTGGGTCTCAGCAAAGCAGATACCAGGGACTGTAAGGGGTTAAAGTTCAAAACGGCTCCGGTTCCGTTATTTTAAGGGTTAAAGCTTCCAAATTTGGTGTGCAATACTTTTAAGGCTTTAAGACACTGTGGTGAAAATTTGGTGAATTTTGAACAATTCCTTCATGTTTTTTCGCATTTGCAGTAATAAAGTGTGTTCAGTTTAAAATTTAAAGTGACAGTAACGGTTTTATTTTAAAACGTTTTTTGTACTTGTTATCAAGTTTATGCCTGTTTAACATGTCTGAACTACCAGATAGACTGTGTTCTGAATGTGGGGAAGCCAGAATTCCTATTCATTTAAATAAATGTGATTTATGTGACAATGACAATGATGCCCAAGATGATTCCTCAAGTGAGGGGAGTAAGCATGGTACTGCATCATTCCCTCCTTCGTCTACACGAGTCTTGCCCACTCAGGAGGCCCCTAGTACATCTAGCGCGCCAATACTCCTTACTATGCAACAATTAACGGCTGTAATGGATAATTCTGTCAAAAACATTTTAGCCAAAAATGAACACTTATCAGCGTAAGCGCGACTGCTCTGTTTTAGATACTGAAGAGCATGACGACGCTGATATTAATATTTCTGAAGGGCCCCTAACTCAGTCTGATGGGGCCAGGGAGGTTTTGTCTGAGGGAGAAATTACTGATTCAGGGAACATTTCTCAACAAGCTGAACCTGATGTGATTGCATTTAAATTTAAGTTGGAACATCTCCGCATTCTGCTTAAGGAGGTATTATCCACTCTGGATGATTGTGACAAGTTGGTCATCCCAGAGAAACTATGTAAAATGGACAAGTTCCTAGAGGTGCCGGGGCTCCCAGAAGCTTTTCCTATACCCAAGCGGGTGGCGGACATTGTTAATAAAGAATGGGAAAGGCCCGGTATTCCTTTCGTCCCTCCCCCCATATTTAAAAAATTGTTTCCTATGGTCGACCCCAGAAAGGACTTATGGCAGACAGTCCCCAAGGTCGAGGGAGCGGTTTCCACTTTAAACAAACGCACCACTATACCCATAGAGGATAGTTGTGCTTTCAAAGATCCTATGGATAAAAAATTAGAAGGTTTGCTTAAAAAGATGTTTGTTCAGCAGGGTTACCTTCTACAACCAATTTCATGCATTGTCCCTGTCGCTACAGCCGCATGTTTCTGGTTCGATGAGCTGATAAAGGCGGTCGACAGTGATTCTCCTCCTTATGAGGAGATTATGGACAGAATCAATGCTCTCAAATTGGCTAATTCTTTCACCCTAGACGCCACTTTGCAATTGGCTAGGTTAGCGGCTAAGAATTCTGGGTTTGCTATTGTGGCGCGCAGAGCGCTTTGGTTGAAATCTTGGTCGGCTGATGCGTCTTCCAAGAACAAGTTACTTAACATTCCTTTCAAGGGGAAAACGCTGTTTGGCCCTGACTTGAAAGAGATTATCTCGGATATCACTGGGGGTAAGGGCCACGCCCTTCCTCAGGATCGGCCTTTCAAGGCAAAGAATAAACCTAATTTTCGTCCCTTTCGTAGAAACGGACCAGCCCAAAGTGCTACGTCCTCTAAGCAAGAGGGTAATACTTCTCAAGCCAAGCCAGCTTGGAGACCAATGCAAGGCTGGAACAAGGGAAAGCAGGCCAAGAAACCTGCCACTGCTACCAAGACAGCATGAAATGTTGGCCCCCGATCCGGGACCGGATCTGGTGGGGGGCAGACTCTCTCTCTTCGCTCAGGCTTGGGCAAGAGATGTTCTGGATCCTTGGGCGCTAGAAATAGTCTCCCAAGGTTATCTTCTGGAATTCAAGGGACTTCCCCCAAGGGGGAGGTTCCACAGGTCTCAGTTGTCTTCAGACCACATAAAAAGACAGGCATTCTTACATTGTGTAGAAGACCTGTTAAAAATGGGAGTGATTCATCCCGTTCCATTAAGAGAACAAGGGATGGGGTTCTACTCCAATCTGTTTATAGTTCCCAAAAAAGAGGGAACGTTCAGACCAATCTTAGATCTCAAGATCTTAAACAAGTTTCTCAAGGTTCCATCGTTCAAGATGGAAACCATTCGAACTATTCTTCCTTCCATCCAGGAAGGTCAATTCATGACCACGGTGGATTTAAAGGATGCGTATCTACATATTCCTATCCACAAGGAACATCATCGGTTCCTGAGGTTCGCATTCCTGGACAAACATTACCAGTTCGTGGCGCTTCCTTTCGGATTAGCCACTGCTCCAAGGATTTTCACAAAGGTACTAGGGTCCCTTCTAGCTGTGCTAAGACCAAGGGGCATTGCTGTAGTACCTTACTTGGACGACATTCTGATTCAAGCGTCGTCCCTTCCTCAAGCAAAGGCTCACACGGACATTGTCCTGGCCTTTCTCAGATCTCACGGATGGAAAGTGAACGTGGAAAAGAGTTCTCTATCTCCGTCAACAAGGGTTCCCTTCTTGGGAACAATAATAGACTCCTTAGAAATGAGGATTTTTCTGACAGAGGCCAGAAAAACTTCTAGACTCTTGTCGGATACTTCATTCCGTTCCTCTTCCTTCCATAGCTCAGTGCATGGAAGTGATCGGGTTGATGGTAGCGGCAATGGACATAGTTCCTTTTGCACGCATTCATCTAAGACCATTACAACTGTGCATGCTCAGTCAGTGGAATGGGGACTATACAGACTTGTCTCCGAAGATACAAGTAAATCAGAGGACCAGAGACTCACTCCGTTGGTGGCTGTCCCTGGACAACCTGTCACGAGGGATGACATTCCGCAGACCAGAGTGGGTCATTGTCACGACCGACGCCAGTCTGATGGGCTGGGGCGCGGTCTGGGGATCCCTGAAAGCTCAGGGTCTTTGGTCTCGGGAAGAATCTCTTCTACCGATAAATATTCTGGAACTGAGAGCGATATTCAATGCTCTCAAGGCTTGGCCTCAGCTAGCGAGGGCCAAGTTCATACGGTTTCAATCAGACAACATGACAACTGTTGCGTACATCAACCATCAGGGGGGAACAAGGAGTTCCCTGACGATGGAAGAAGTGACCAAAATCATTCTATGGGCGGAGTCTCACTCCTGCCACCTGTCTGCTATCCACATCCCAGGAGTGGAAAATTGGGAAGCGGATTTTCTGAGTCGTCAGACATTGCATCCGGGGGAGTGGGAACTCCATCCGGAAATCTTTGCCCAAGTCACTCAGCTGTGGGGCATTCCAGACATGGATCTGATGGCCTCTCGTCAGAACTTCAAAGTTCCTTGCTACGGGTCCAGATCCAGGGATCCCAAGGCGGCTCTAGTGGATGCACTAGTAGCACCTTGGACCTTCAAACTAGCTTATGTGTTCCCGCCGTTTCCTCTCATCCCCAGGCTGGTAGCCAGGATCAATCAGGAGAGGGCGTCAGTGATCTTGATAGCTCCTGCGTGGCCACGCAGGACTTGGTACGCAGATCTGGTGAATATGTCATCGGCTCCTCCTTGGAAGCTACCTTTGAGACGAGACCTTCTTGTTCAGGGTCCGTTCGAACATCCGAATCTGGTTTCACTCCAGCTGACTGCTTGGAGATTGAACGCTTGATCTTATCGAAGCGAGGATTCTCAGATTCTGTTATCGATACTCTTGTTCAGGCCAGAAAGCCTGTAACTAGAAAGATTTACCACAAAATTTGGAAAAAATATATCTGTTGGTGTGAATCTAAAGGATTCCCTTGGGACAAGGTTAAGATTCCTAGGATTCTATCCTTCCTTCAAGAAGGATTGGAAAAAGGATTATCTGCAAGTTCCCTGAAGGGACAGATTTCTGCCTTGTCTGTGTTACTTCACAAAAAGCTGGCCGCTGTGCCAGATGTTCAAGCCTTTGTTCAGGCTCTGGTTAGAATTAAGCCTGTTTACAAACCTTTGACTCCTCCTTGGAGTCTCAATTTAGTTCTTTCAGTTCTTCAGGGGGTTCCGTTTGAACCCTTGCATTCCGTTGATATTAAGTTATTATCTTGGAAAGTTTTGTTCTTAGTTGCAATTTCTTCTGCTAGAAGAGTTTCAGAATTATCTGCTCTGCAGTGTTCTCCTCCTTATCTGGTGTTCCATGCAGATAAGGTGGTTTTACGTACTAAACCTGGTTTTCTTCCAAAAGTTGTTTCTAACAAAAACATTAACCAGGAGATTATCGTACCTTCTCTGTGTCCGAAACCAGTTTCAAAGAAGGAACGTTTGTTGCACAATTTGGATGTTGTTCGCGCTCTAAAATTCTATTTAGATGCTACAAAGGATTTTAGACAAACATCTTCCATGTTTGTTGTTTATTCCGGTAAAAGGAGAGGTCAAAAAGCAACTTCTACCTCTCTCTCTTTTTGGATTAAAAGCATCATCAGATTGGCTTACGAGACTGCCGGACGGCAGCCTCCCGAAAGAATCACAGCTCATTCCACTAGGGCTGTGGCTTCCACATGGGCCTTCAAGAACGAGGCTTCTGTTGATCAGATATGTAGGGCAGCGACTTGGTCTTCACTGCACACTTTTACCAAATTTTACAAGTTTGATACTTTTGCTTCTTCTGAGGCTATTTTTGGGAGAAAGGTTTTGCAAGCCGTGGTGCCTTCCATTTAGGTGACCTGATTTGCTCCCTCCCTTCATCCGTGTCCTAAAGCTTTGGAATTGGTTCCCACAAGTAAGGATGACGCCGTGGACCGGACACACCTATGTTGGAGAAAACAGAATTTATGTTTACCTGATAAATTACTTTCTCCAACGGTGTGTCCGGTCCACGGCCCGCCCTGGTTTTTTTAATCAGGTCTGATAATTTATTTTCTTTAACTACAGTCACCACGGTACCATATGGTTTCTCCTATGCAAATATTCCTCCTTAACGTCGGTCGAATGACTGGGGTAGGCGGAGCCTAGGAGGGATCATGTGACCAGCTTTGCTGGGCTCTTTGCCATTTCCTGTTGGGGAAGAGAATATCCCACAAGTAAGGATGACGCCGTGGACCGGACACACCGTTGGAGAAAGTAATTTATCAGGTAAACATAAATTCTGTTTTATATTCCCGAGGTTTCTTTATAATAATCCTAGATTTGTTTTCTGGCTAAAGCAAAAATGGAGGGATTATGTCACCTTTAATATTGCCCAACTAAATGACATCGAGCTATTCTGGGAGGCCTCTAAGGCTGTATTGAGAGGGGAAATTAAATCTTATTTATACACTTTGAATAAAAAAAAATAGGGCAACCGAAATTCAATTAGCACACCATGTGAAAAACGCTCTTAAAAATTTCTACAATACCAAGTCAGCTAGTAACTGGAATAAGTATTGCGAAGCCAAAAATAATCGTGAGGTCTTCCTCAAGCAAAGATCGCATAGAGAAGAACTTAAATTGAACCTAAAGTTTAAAGGATACCACGGGATTTCAGCAAAACATCTCGCTAACTTAACAAGGAATAGGAAGAGTAAAAACTTCATTATGGCTATTAAAGATGGTAACCAAAGATACAGGGATAGTGAAAACAATAGAAAGGTTTTTCATAACTTTTACCAAAATCTCTACAATAAAACAGATGTTAATTTGTTAAACATGGATAACTTCTTATCAAAGATCAAACTTCCCCAATTGTCCAAAGATCGTCTCTTAGAACTAAATGCACACATCACGGGGGAAGAAATTCTTAAAGCAATAGAAAAAACAAAACTAAATAAGGCAGCTGGACCTGACTTTCTCCCCTCAGAATATTATAAAATACTTTCTCATGAGGTCATTTTCACATTGGAAAGGCTATACAATGCCTACTTCTCTTCTAATAAAACCATGTCTAATCTATTTACAGCTGCTAATATTACCCTAATTCTTAAAAAAGATAAGGAAAGAGAAGATCCAGCATCATATAGACCAATATCGGTGCTTAACACCGATTATAAAATCTTAACCTCCATCATTGCAGATAGACTGGCGAAAGGATTAGGCGAGATTATACACCCAGATCAGACGGGTTTCATTCAGGAACGCAATTCTACTAAAAATATATGCAAAGTAGTCATGCTTCTGGACTACATGTGGAACAAAGAGAAAATTAAAAAAAATCGAGCTCCCACAGATATGGCTATTCTGACGTTAGACGCAGAAAAAGCCTTTGACTCCATTACATGGCAGTATCTTTTTCGAGGTTCTAGAGCAATTTGGGTTTCACGATCAATTTATGAACTCGGTGCATAAAATATATAGGGCACCAATATCATATCTTTTAATCAATAACATATTATCTCCTAGGATATTATTAGGCAGGGGAACGAGACAGGGATGCCCGCTGTCACCCCTGCTATTCGATATTGCTCTAGAACCTTTGGCTATTTGGTTAAGGCAAAAATTATCCGGAATATCAATAGGGCCACACACTCTCAGAACCCTTCTTTATGCTGACGACCTCTTATTGTTCCTAGAGAAAACAAAAGTGCAGATACCCTTAGTATTACAAATTCTGACGGATTTTAGTTCTTTTTCAGGGTACAAAGTTAATTATGGAAAAAGTGAACTATTGTGGATCTCCAAGTCAAGGGTAAGTTGCTCTAATCACCCCTTTAAAGTGGTAGATAGACTTAAATATCTTGGGATTATTTTTCACAGAGACCCGTTGAAATGGTATAATTTGAATTTTGAACCATTGTTAGAGAAGCTCAAGAGTAATCTTGAATTATGGGCCTCCTTTCCCTTATCTATCTCAGCACGAGTAAACTTAATAAAAGTCATCATATTCCCCCAGATACTGTATCTCTTACAAAACTTACCGTTATTTCTCTCAAAAAAGGATTTAAATAAGTTTGATCAAAATATAGTTAAATTTATATGGGGTAATAAGAAGTCTCGAATATCCCTGATGAAATTGACTCAAAAAAAATCTTCTGCTGGCCTAGCCCTTCCTAGCTTAAAACTGTATAATATTGCTACGCTAGCTAAATTTGCATTTGATTGGCTAACCGATTCAAACTGCTTCTCGACAATTGAACTAGAAGAACAATGCATTGCCCCGTTTTCTTTAAAAGCGGTCGTGCATAATGTAATTAAACATCTTCCCCCTAAAATTAAATCATTATCTTCGGTTAAAAACATAATAGTGGCCTGGCAGAAATTCTGTAAAATTTTAGAAGTTGATCCTCATTTCTCAAGATTCTTGCCTATAAGAGGCAATCCTGAGTTTATGCCTGGGGTACAATACAAGGTATTTGAGAAATGGGAAGAGAATGGTTTGTCACGGGTCGCTCAAGTCTTTTCAGAAACTCAACTCATAAGTCCATATGGTTCGTTGTTTCAACTTTATAAGTTACCCAGGGACAATCTGTTCGCTTATTTTCAACTTAGGCATTTTGTGAGTAAGCATCCCCCACCAGAGGACTGGGTGTCCCGGTGGACCGAAATTAACACTTGTTTTGATAAATTTAGAAAAGGTTACACTTCAATTTCACTTACATATGACATAATGTTGGCTAAACAAGGGGCATTAACAGTAGATAAAATCTGTAAAAGTTGGGAGAATACATTCACCGCTATCACTCCTGAATGGATCTTGCAGAGTTTGGAGAGAGTATACAAATGTATGGTTCCTGTGTCAGTAAAAGAGTCTCATTTTAAACTTACTAATAAATATTATTTCCCCCCCTTCCAGAATGGCGCGTTGTTACCCTTCACAAATCTTCCCTTGTCCCCATTGTTCGCATCCGAACGCTAATATAATTCACATGTTTTGGTCTTGCCCAAAAATAAGGCAATTTTGGCTGAAAATCCAGTACTGGGTCAATCGGTCTTTCGATCTAACTAGCTGTCTTACTGCTGACATGGTATTTTTTTTTTAGAATAAATACACATCTAGAAAGATTTCTGGTAGACTCGTATACAACTATTATCCTTGTGGCCAGATGTCTTATAACTAAAAATTGGCGTTCGTATAAGGCCCCATCCTTTACTCTTTTTCTTAGAGAAATCCAGTTCCAAATAACTTATGAAGCTTTTCATTTTCAGCTCTCCTCCGAAAAACTCATTGGTAAATTTATGCATGACCTTTGCAGATCTAGTTCTCCATGGGTTGTTTCCGCCCTTATGGGTGTCCAATGCCAGAGAGGTGGGATAGAGCGGGGGACGCATGGGGGTGAGGGGGGGAGAGGCGACAGGAGAAGCCCCATTCCCTCTCCCCTCATATTTTTTTTTTTTTCTTCATTTTTTTTCCCCCCGAAGGATGGTTAAGACGATCAACCTAAGTATTAGGAGTTTTGGGTAGTTCTAATTTTTTGGTCAATGTTTATCTAACATTTTTGATTTCTACTGTATCCCAGAAGGGGTTTCTTTTTTGTATAAGTAAATCTTCCTAAGAGATGACAATCGAATATGATGTAATGTTCATTTGACAAAATATGTCTATGTTTTCATTTGGTTAATGATATCCTATAAGGTATTTGTATTTTCGATTATGTTTCATGTATGATTTTACCACCAAAGTGGTTATTTTATTTTTCATCCCGTTCTTTTTTTCGATTGTCTTATTTTGTCTTTTTAATTTTATTACTGTAAAAATACCCCAATAAAAATGAATTTTAAAAAAAAAACAAGGTTAGGTCACGAACCAATATACACAATACAGGAATCAAATAAATCAAACAAATGTCATTAAAAGCCACATAAAAGGGTATTCTTGACCTTGTTCACACCATTTAGACTTCAGATGTAGCCCTCTACAAAATGCAATTACATGACACCTTATAAGAATGGTAGAACCTAATATGGGCAGTAAAATGATGAAGCAGACTATAGTAATATTTCCATAACACAAAATCTAAACATATAGCGATATGTTTGTGCATAAAAGGTGCCTTTGTTAAGATTAAGAGTCAGCGTCAGGTTATTGTCTTACTCTAGCTTCTGAATACATAATCCAGGGTCCCCATAAAGAAATACACTGCTCTTAAGTATCTAGTAAGTTTGCAGCAGTTCTACTCAACTGATAGTAATATGAAATTTTGTTTAGGATGAGTTGAAAAGTAGGAACCACTGACTTCCAATATCGTGCAATAGTTAATTTAACAATTGTACAAATAAGGAATATAAATGTATTGTTCGTCTTGTTATACCCAGGAAGCGGGTCATGAAGTGGACCTTGGGTAGGGGTCAAGTTAATAGTAATATCAAAAATTTTACTTAGTAATTTAGAGGTTTGTGTCCAAACATTAGAGACATGTTGGCAATGCCACCACATGTGTGGGTAAGTTCCTCTTTTAGCACAACCTCTCAAACAATGCCCTTTATTTGGATCAGTAGTATGTATACGTGAAGGATGGAAGTACCACCTAAATGCTACTTTCATGTAGTTCTCTTTTAGATGGGCACGAAATGAGAAAGAAGGCCCTCTGTCTAATATAGTGTTCCATTTCTCCTGTGACCAAGTAAAATAGAAGTCACTTTCCCATTTGTGCATAAAAGGGAGCTTAGTTGTTTCTAAGGGAGAATTGAAGGTGGAGTATAATTTAGAAATTGTGCCACGCATACGTTTCGTAGATAAACATAACTGCTCAAGATATGTATCAGTACCTTTAAAATTACTACCCATTACTTTGAATACTCTTTCTCTGAGTTGCAAATAATGGAACCAACTGGGTTTATCCTGTTCACTGAGTCCAGCATAGGCATTAAAATCCAATAATTTCTGGTTCTGTGTCAGCAATGCGATACAACCCTCTATTTGCCCATATGCTGCATCATTTAAAGTGCTTTGTGTCACCTTAATCAGCCAGCATACTCTGTGCCCATCTCACCCCACTTTAATTAAAGGGACATGAAACACAACATTTTTCTTTAATGATTTAGGCAGAACATGCCATTTTAAACAACTTTCTAATTTATTTATATGATCAAATATGCTTCATTCTCTTGGTATTTGTTAAATGAGCAACAATGCACTACTGGTTTCTAACTGAACCCATGGGTGAGCCAATGACAATCGGTGTGTGTGTGTATGTATATATATATATATATATATATATATATATATATGCAGCAACCAATCAGCAGTTAGAACCTAGTTTATTTGCTTCTCCTGAGCTTACCTAGATAAACCTTTCAGTAATGGATAACTTGAAAAGGAAGCAAGTTAAATAATTGAAGTAAATTGGAAAGTTGTTTAAAATTGTATTCTCTGTCTAAATCGTGACTGTCTAATTATGACTTTACTGTTCCTTTAATTATAAGGAAGGACTGGCAAATTTTGGCCCTGGGGGCCATGTATAGTAACCCACCCTTCTTAAAATGTTATATTTGATATATGAAAAACAAAATGCTGAACAAAACACATAAGAATAAAGTAAGGCTGTGTACTTTTGAGATTCCATATCCCTTACTGCTCTGCATTGGTATCAGCTCCTTGGTTACCAAGTGGCCCCTTCTGAGACATTCATGCAGGACAGACTAAAGCTATTTTAACCCAGGGCTTCTGGTGGCAAGGTGCTCAACTGTCTTTTGCCGGTGGTTGACGTTTTTTAAATCCGGTTTGGGGGCTAAGGGGTTAATCATCCATTTGCAAGTGGGTGAAATTTTGCTTTAGTCCCTTACACACACTGTAAACATTTCAAAGACACTACTATATTTTTACACTGTTTTGCAGTTTAAGTGCTAGTTTTTTTCTCTTAAAGGCACAGTAACGTTTTTGTTTAATTGCTGTTTCACCTTTATTAAAGTGTTTTCCAAGCTTGCTTGTCTCATTACTAGTCTGTTAAACATGTCTGACATAGAGGAAACTCTTTGTTCAATATGTTTGGAAGCCATTGTGGAACCCCCTCTTAGAATGTTTACCAAATGTACTGAAATATCTATAAACTATAAAGACCATATTATGGTGTTTAAAGATTTATCTCCAGAGGATTCTCTGACTGATTATGCCATCTAGTTCTCCCCATGTGTCAGAACCTATAACTCCCGCTCAAGTGACGCCAAGTATATCTAGCGCGTCTAATTCTTTTACCTTACAGGACATGGCGGCAGTTATGAGTGCTACCCTCTCAGAGGTATTGTCCAAACTGCCGGGGTTACAAGGCAAGCGAGACAGCTCTGGGGCTAGAACTAATACAGAGCTTTCTGACGCTTTAATACCTGTAAATGTACAAATATGTGTGCAAGAGAGATTTGCAACACACAAAGAGAAAGATTGCAGGTTGCTGGATTGTGTAATAACTGTACCCACTGTGGATAAAGGTCAGACACATAAAGAATAAGTAAGTATCAAAATCATCCGATCATTCACATTTATACTAAATAACTTTATTAGTGAAAAAATATATTGAAAGTCCGGCTGGACTCATACACACATACTATTAAAACTAGCTGGAACTCAGATAATATTATTGGTATATCAGATAGCACTCCCGTATTCAAATTATAGTAACTAGCAGGGAATCTAAACTATTTATAGTGTAACAATATTGAACCCTGTTAGTATATAATAGATTATAGACAGCAAGAAAAAATAATTGCTGTATTAGTTAGTCCTCCTTTAAGGCAAGTCTACACTATTAGGATAGGCAAAAACACTGTATAGTCTGAGGTGCTGGGTATTAGTGCATGAATTAGCCAACCCAAGCACAGCCTTAAATATCTGCGTGTTTGAGTCCTAAACTGAGTGAGAGTTGCACTGAGATTATTGTTAACGATACTATTGCTAGTAATAGTTCAAGTGGTCAATATATAGGCCCCATAGATATAAAATATAAGCCTTGATTAAAGAGACAAAATATGTTGAGTGCCTCTTATTGAGCCACAATATAGCTGTTTGCCGTGGTATTTGTGACCTGGTATTCAGGGTGGATATATTTGAATAAATTAGCATAGACCGATATTGTTTGCTACAAACTAACAGACCTTGTCGCAATTTTACCACATCCAATAGTAGTGCTTGATAAGCTAGTTTGAATGTGGTGCAGTTAGCCTGCTTTTTAATTAATATAAGTCGCTATTGTTTGCTGCAAACTAACAAGCGTGTCAGCAATTATAACACATCACACAATAGTGCTTAATCAGCCAGTTTGAATGCTGTGCAGTTAGTCTGCTTAATACCGTAAATTTATGAGTTTTAGAAATCTGACCCCTATTATCGGCCAGAAAATTCCCACTGAAATACTTAAAGATATCCCATTACAAACAGCCACCAAGTTAAATCGTCTACATTAGACGTAAATGAGGACTAAGCTATAAAAAGGTCTCTTCTATAGCGGAGACCTGATTACTTTTAACTGTCTATGAATATTGGGATAGTATCAAGAGTGCTAGCACTGAGTCAGCAAATTAAAAATTGGGGGTTCAATAACCCCGTGTTCGTGCCCCTGACGCGCGTTTCACATTACGCTTCCTCAGAGGGGTACGCGCCGGCCGGACAGAGCGGGTTATGTTGGAGTCAAAAACCCGCCTCCGTGTTTTGATTGGTTCAACGGAATACCGCTATGTGACTTCTCATTGGTCAATCCTTGCAGTGTGACACATGGAAGTTCAAAACGGCACATTTGCTTAAAGAGCTGATAAGTTATCATTTACGAGCTAAATTTATCAGAAAGTCATTTGAAAGAGCAAGAGTTGAATGTATCTATCAGGTACATAGTCAAGCATCAAGGACGAGATATAAAATATTGAGTGCGCTTTATTCATTACTGCGATATGTATTACTTGTGAATGATGTCTCTGTTAGTGATCCATTGTATTGGTGGAAAGCTGCTGGTCATTACCTAGATATAGTATCTGAATCATCCATATCACCTTGGTTTTACATTATACCGTAGATGAATTTATGAAACTTTATTTGTATCGATACTGGGATAGACCCTCAATAAAAAATTCTAACAAATTAAAATATTGGTTATCATTCAATAGTAGTCCAATATTACGGACACCATATTACTGTTCTATGATCAAACTGAAAGTTCACAGTTTAAGAAAGTTTACATTAAAGTGCCGTATTTTAAATACCATACATGATAGTTGTACTCAGATTGATTATTAATCAAATATACAGGAAAACTATATCCACAAAAAGATAAATAAATAAGTAAATAAATAAGATTCAAGGGACTAGATAGTGTAAGTGAAATACAGTATGGTGATAAAATGTGAACAAAGGACATACATAAATAATGATAGGATGTGATGCTCACAAAAAGTGTGAGAGAGAAGGGGAATGTGCGTGGATAAATGAATTCCACATAAAATATATTGAATCATGTGTTCCAAACATGTATAGAGGTGAAAAGTCTTTCTGCACTACAGTGGAAAAAAAATTAATTAATAATTGTAGAGAATTAATGGGTGAGGTAGTTAATAGCTGAAAAGTGATAATTTATGTATAGACAATTTATGCCCAAGTGTAAAACATATATTCAACGCTCATAAGGGTTAGTGAAAAGCTACTGTGTACATAGACTGTGTTTTTATTAACTTAATATTAAAATGGTGTGTAGAGGGAAAATCTTTTAAAATTAGGACTTATTATAAGTAAACATTGTAATTGTTGAATTCATTTAATCCGTGTGGATGTACAGTATTGAGTAGATGTATCCAACGGCATTCTGCTTTTAATAAAGAATTTTCTAAATTGCCTCCTCTAATGCCAAGGGAGACTTTCTGCAGAACAGAAAATTTTAAATGGCTGCTTGATCCTTGATGTTTAAGTAAAAAATGTTTTGCTACACTTGTAATCTTTTTGCCTTTTTGTAGGTCTTTTTCTGCGTTCTTGATCTTGTTTTTATGTTCCAAAATTCTGACCCTTGCCTCTCTGGTCGTCATGCCTACATAGGCTTTCTCACATACACAGTAGATGATATAAATAACTCCCAGGGATCTGCATGTGAAGTGGTGTTTAAGTTTTTGTCTTTTCCCATATTTGTCCTGAATTTCTTTGATTTTCCTAACATGAGGACAGACAGAACATGTACCACATGGGTACATGCCAGGGTCAGTATCACTTTTTTTTGGAGTGTGTATATAATGACTCTGTACCAGTTGATCTTTTAGGTTTCTCGGTCTCTTATAGCCTATTTGTACTCTCGCTCCTAATGTATCTTTAAGCTCAGGGTCACTGGTGAGGATATGCCAGTTCTCATTGAGTATCTTAATCACACTTTGCATCTGCGGATTGTATGTAGTGATCAGTCTAGGAATGGTGGTGGAATTGTCTTTGATTCTAGGACACAATAAAGTGTCTCTGGATGTTTTCAGAGCTTTGAATTTTGCCTGTTTGATGGCCCTATTGCTGTAGCCTCTTTGTAGTAGCCTGGTTGTAAGAAGTTTACTTTCATTTTCATATATAGAGACATCAGAACAATTTCTCCTCAACCGCAAGAACTCCCCATATGGAATTGCTTTTAAAGTGCATCCTGGATGTGCACTTGTCCTGTGCAATAATGAATTTGTAGCAGTTTCTTTCCTAAAGACCTTAGTTGCAATGGTGCCATCAGTATTTTTTGTAATTGTTAGATCTAGGAAATCAATTTTACCCAGATCGGCTTGGTATGTCAATTTGATGTTGAATTTGTTTTGATTGAGAACTAAAAAGAACTCATCAAGATGTTCACGTGTACCTTCCCAAACAAATAGTACATCATCAATGTATCTTATCCATAGAGGTATATGGTCTGTGTATTTCTCCATGCCTTCAGAAAAAACAATTTTTTGTTCCCAGTGCCCTAGGAACAAGTTAGCGTATGTTGGGGCACAAGAAGTGCCCATGGCAGTTCCTTGTGTTTGTAGGTAGAAACTATCTTTAAATGTGAAGATATTATGAGTCAGGACATACTTCAAAAGGAGTAAGATAAACTCATTATGGTCTTTGTTATCCGATTCATTGGTGGAAAGAAAGTATTTAACTGCCTGTATACCATCATTATGTCTGATACTGGTATATAGTGACTCTACATCTGCGGTGATGAGCCAGGTATCACTATTCAGATGTAAGTTTTGCATAATTTTTAAGACCTCCATAGTATCACGGACATACGAGGGCATAGCAGTAAGGTATTCCCTTAATCTCTGATCTATATATCTGCTAGCTGCCTCAGTTAGATTATTATTGCCCGATACTATGGGTCTTCCTGGTGGTTTGGTAAGGTTTTTGTGAACCTTAGGCAGAAAGTATATAGTCGCTAGAGTAGGGTTCTTTTGTATCAGGAAATTTTTTTCGGTTTTAGTGATGGTTCCATTCTCCCATGTCCTAACTATGAGTTTATTATATTGTTCCATATAGTCAGATTGAGGATTGAGTAGTAGTTTTTTATAACAATCTTTATTAGATAACTGTCTCATGGCTTCATCAACATAGTCATCTTTGGGCCACAATACTATGTTTCCGCCCTTGTCTGACGGCTTAATGACTACATCTGTCCATGTTTGAATATCATTCAATGCCCTTTTTTCAGGGAGAGTGAGGTTATTATTCGCATCAAAAATAGGTAAAGTTTCAATTTTTTGGCATACAATCTGTGAGAAAACACTGACTTGAGGTGAAATTGATGCAGATGGTGTATATGTAGATTTCGGTTTTAACCCTTTCTTCCATTGGGTAGCATGGGTTTCAGTATCAGATTCACTTAAAAGATCTTCCAGATCTTGCAGAGAGTCTAATTCCTCCTTAGATAGAGAGGGGTCATTTTTATTTGAATACATCTTTTTAAGTAACAGCTTTCGTGAAAATAGGTGTATGTCTTTAATTAACTCAAACTTGTTTAGAGTATTGGTGGGGCAGAAAGTTAATCCTTTAGAGAGGACACTCTCATGGTTAGTATTCAGAGAGTGTTTGCTCAGATTAATTACTCTCATGAGTTGGTCCTGATTGTGGTGAATGGACACATCTCTTTCTTCCTCTCTGATTGTCTTTGGGGGCCTGTGTTTTTCCTTTTGTTTCCCCTTGTTGGTTTGTTGGCTGTTGTCGGATTTAATGTTTGTTGTTGTCGGTGACTTAATGCTAAAAAAGACACTTCTCTATTGGTGTTAGATGTACCCGGTAAAGGATTAACTAGTGTTGCTGATACTGGGAACTCTCTTGTCATAGGCTCCATTTCATCTCTATTGCTTTCATTATCAGAGATGTCAGTTTCTGTTTCTGTACCACTGTAAGAAAATTCTTTATTAAAAGCAGAATGCCGTTGGATACATCTACTCAATACTGTACATCCACACGGATTAAATGAATTCAACAATTACAATGTTTACTTATAATAAGTCCTAATTTTAAAAGATTTTCCCTCTACACACCATTTTAATATTAAGTTAATAAAAACACAGTCTATGTACACAGTAGCTTTTCACTAACCCTTATGAGCGTTGAATATATGTTTTACACTTGGGCATAAATTGTCTATACATAAATTATCACTTTTCAGCTATTAACTACCTCACCCATTAATTCTCTACAATTATTAATTAATTTTTTTTCCACTGTAGTGCAGAAAGACTTTTCACCTCTATACATGTTTGGAACACATGATTCAATATATTTTATGTGGAATTCATTTATCCACGCACATTCCCCTTCTCTCTCACACTTTTTGTGAGCATCACATCCTATCATTATTTATGTATGTCCTTTGTTCACATTTTATCACCATACTGTATTTCACTTACACTATCTAGTCCCTTGAATCTTATTTATTTACTTATTTATTTATCTTTTTGTGGATATAGTTTTCCTGTATATTTGATTAATAATCAATCTGAGTACAACTATCATGTATGGTATTTAAAATACGGCACTTTAATGTAAACTTTCTTAAACTGTGAACTTTCAGTTTGATCATAGAACAGTAATATGGTGTCCGTAATATTGGACTACTATTGAATGATAACCAATATTTTAATTTGTTAGAATTTTTTATTGAGGGTCTATCCCAGTATCGATACAAATAAAGTTTCATAAATTCATCTACGGTATAATGTAAAACCAAGGTGATATGGATGATTCAGATACTATATCTAGGTAATGACCAGCAGCTTTCCACCAATACAATGGATCACTAACAGAGACATCATTCACAAGTAATACATATCGCAGTAATGAATAAAGCGCACTCAATATTTTATATCTCGTCCTTGATGCTTGACTATGTACCTGATAGATACATTCAACTCTTGCTCTTTCAAATGACTTTCTGATAAATTTAGCTCGTAAATGATAACTTATCAGCTCTTTAAGCAAATGTGCCGTTTTGAACTTCCATGTGTCACACTGCAAGGATTGACCAATGAGAAGTCACATAGCGGTATTCCGTTGAACCAATCAAAACACGGAGGCGGGTTTTTGACTCCAACATAACCCGCTCTGTCCGGCCGGCGCGTACCCCTCTGAGGAAGCGTAATGTGAAACGCGCGTCAGGGGCACGAACACGGGGTTATTGAACCCCCAATTTTTAATTTGCTGACTCAGTGCTAGCACTCTTGATACTATCCCAATATTCATAGACAGTTAAAAGTAATCAGGTCTCCGCTATAGAAGAGACCTTTTTATAGCTTAGTCCTCATTTACGTCTAATGTAGACGATTTAACTTGGTGGCTGTTTGTAATGGGATATCTTTAAGTATTTCAGTGGGAATTTTCTGGCCGATAATAGGGGTCAGATTTCTAAAACTCATAAATTTACGGTATTAAGCAGACTAACTGCACAGCATTCAAACTGGCTGATTAAGCACTATTGTGTGATGTGTTATAATTGCTGACACGCTTGTTAGTTTGCAGCAAACAATAGCGACTTATATTAATTAAAAAGCAGGCTAACTGCACCACATTCAAACTAGCTTATCAAGCACTACTATTGGATGTGGTAAAATTGCGACAAGGTCTGTTAGTTTGTAGCAAACAATATCGGTCTATGCTAATTTATTCAAATATATCCACCCTGAATACCAGGTCACAAATACCACGGCAAACAGCTATATTGTGGCTCAATAAGAGGCACTCAACATATTTTGTCTCTTTAATCAAGGCTTATATTTTATATCTATGGGGCCTATATATTGACCACTTGAACTATTACTAGCAATAGTATCGTTAACAATAATCTCAGTGCAACTCTCACTCAGTTTAGGACTCAAACACGCAGATATTTAAGGCTGTGCTTGGGTTGGCTAATTCATGCACTAATACCCAGCACCTCAGACTATACAGTGTTTTTGCCTATCCTAATAGTGTAGACTTGCCTTAAAGGAGGACTAACTAATACAGCAATTATTTTTTCTTGCTGTCTATAATCTATTATATACTAACAGGGTTCAATATTGTTACACTATAAATAGTTTAGATTCCCTGCTAGTTACTATAATTTGAATACGGGAGTGCTATCTGATATACCAATAATATTATCTGAGTTCCAGCTAGTTTTAATAGTATGTGTGTGTGTGCATGTGTATGAGTCCAGCCGGACTTTCAATATATTTTTTCACTAATAAAGTTATTTAGTATAAATGTGAATGATCGGATGATTTTGATACTTACTTATTCTTTATGTGTCTGACCTTTATCCACAGTGGGTACAGTTATTACACAATCCAGCAACCTGCAATCTTTCTCTTTGTGTGTTGCAAATCTCTCTTGCACACATATTTGTACATTTCTATGTATATTATTGCATTGGGTTCTGGGATTCTGGGACTATAAGTATTATACAAAGTGATTCAGTCCTTGAATATAAGAATTTCAACCCACTTCATTTCCCTCGCCACCCCCAGTTAACGCTTTAATACCTGTGTCCGATATATCCTCACAATACTCAGAAGCCGAGGCAGGAGAGCTTCTATCTGTGGGTGACATTTCAGATTCAGGGAAGGCGTTGCTTCAGTCTGATTCTGAAATGACAGCGTTTAAATTTAAGCTTGAACACCTCCGCTTATTGCTTAGGGGGGTTTTAGCGACTCTGGACGACTGTGAACCCATTGCAGTTCCAGAGAAATTGTGTAAGATGGACAAATACTTTGCAGTGCCTGTTTACACTGATGTTTTTCCAGTCCCTAAGAGGTTTTCAGAAATTATTACTAAGGAATGGGATAGACCAGGTGTGCCGTTCTCTCCCCCTCCTGCTTTTAAAAAGATGTTTCCCATAGATGCCGCTATACGGGACCCGTGGCAGACGGTCCCTAAGGTGGAGGGAGTAGTCTCTACCCTAGCTAAGCGTACAACTATCCCCGTCGAGGACAGTTGTGCTTTTCTAGATCCTATGGATAAAAAATTGGAGGGTCTACTTAAGAACATTTTTATACATCATGGTTTTATTCTCCAGCCTCTTGCATGCATTGCCCCAGTTACTGCTGCAGCAGCTTTTTGGTTTGAGTCTCTTGAGGAGGCTCTACAGGTGGAGACCCTGTTAGATGATATTTTAGACAGGATTAAAGCTCTTAAATTAGCTAATTCCTTTATTTCTGACACCGTTTTTCATTTAACCAAGCTAAAGGCTAAGAATTCAGGTTTTGCCATTCTAGCGCGTAGGGCGCTATGGCTTAAGTCCTGGTCAGCAGATGTTACTTCAAAGTCTAAGCTTCTTAACATCCCCTTCAAGGGACAGAACCTATTCGGGCCTGGTCTGAAGGAGATCATTTCTGATATTACTGGAGGAAAAGGTCACGCCCTTCTTCAGGATAGGTCCAATAAGTTAAGGACCAAACAGAATAATTTTCGTTCCTTTCGAAACTTTAAGAGTGGCGCAGCTTCAGCTTCCTCTATTACAAAACAAGAGGGAAATTTCGCCCAGTCCAAACCAGTCTGGAGACCTAACCAGGTATGGAACAAGGGGAAGCAGGCCAAAAAACCTGCTGCTGCCTCTAAGACAGCATGAAGGAGTAGCCCCCGATCCGGGACCGGATCTAGTAAGGGGCAGACTTTCTCTCTTCGCTCAGGCTTGGGCAAGAGACGTCCAGGATCCCTGGGCACTAGAGATTGTTTCCCAGGGATATCTTCTGGAATTCAAAGGTTCATCTCCAAAGGGGAGATTTCACCTCTCACAACTATCTGCAAACCAGATAAAGAGAGAGGCATTCTTACGTTGCGTTCAAGACCTACTGGTTATGGGAGTGATCCACCCAGTTCCAAGGGAGGAACAGGGGCAGGGTTTCTATTCAAACCTGTTTATAGTTCCCAAAAAAGAGGGGACGTTGAGACCAATCTTGGATCTCAAGATCCTAAACAAATTTCTCAGGGTCCCATCTTTCAAGATGGAGACAATCCGAACCATCCTCCCTATGATCCAGGAGGGTCAATATATGGCTACCGTGGACTTAAAGGATGCTTATCTCCACATTCCGATTCACAGAGATCATCATCAGTTCCTCAGGTTCGCCTTCCTAGACAGGCATTACCAGTTTGTGGCTCTTCCCTTCGGATTAGCCACGGCGCCAAGAATCTTTACGAAGGTTCTAGGGTCTCTACTGGCGGTTCTAAGGCCGCGGGGCATAGCGGTGGCTCCTTACCTAGACGACATCCTGATCCAGGCGTCGACTTTTCAAATCGCCAAGTCCCATACGGACGTTGTTCTGGCCTTTCTGAGGTCTCACGGGTGGAAGGTGAACAGAGAAAAGAGTTCACTCTCTCCTCTCACAAGAGTTTCCTTCCTAGGAACTCTGATAGATTCGGTAGAAATTAAAAATTTTCTGACAGAAGTCAGGATATCAAAGCTTCTAACTTCTTGCCGTGCTTTCCATTCCACTTCTCGGCTGTCAGTAGCTCAGTGTATGGAAATGATCGGCCTAATGGTAGCGGCAATGGACATAGTTCCGTTTGCCCGCCTACATCTCAGACCACTGCAACTTTGCATGCTCAATCAGTGGGACAGGGACTACAAAGATTTGTCTCCTCTGTTAAATCTGGATCAAGAGACCAGGGATTCTCTTCTCTGGTGGTTATCTCGGGTCCATCTGTCCAGGGGAATGAGTTTCCGTAGGCCAGAGTGGACTATAGTGACGACAGATGCCAGCCTTCTGAGCTGGGGCGCAGTCTGGAATTCCCTGAAGGCTCAGGGTTCGTGGACTCAGGAGGAAGCCCTCCTTCCGATAAACATTCTGGAGCTAAGAGTGATATTCAATGCTCTTCAGGCTTGGCCTCAACTAGCTGCGGTCAGATTCATCAGATTTCAATCTGACAATATCACGACTGTAGCCTATATCAACCATCAGGGGGGAACAAGGAGTCCCCTGGCAATGATGGAGGTTTCCAAGATAATTCTATGGGCAGAGGGTCACTCTTGCCATCTCTCAGCTATCCATATCCCAGGAGTAGAGAACTGGGAGGCGGACTTTCTAAGTCGGCAGACTTTTCATCCGGGGGAGTGGGAGCTCCATCCGGAGGTATTTGCCCAGCTGATTCAACTATGGGGCAAACCAGAACTGGATATGATGGCGTCTCGTCAGAACGCCAAGCTTCCTCGTTACGGGTCCAGGTCAAGGGATCCCTAGGCAACATTTATAGATGCTCTAGCAGTGCCCTGGTTCTTCAGCCTGGCTTATGTGTTTCCACCATTTCCTCTCCTCCCTCGTCTGATTGCCAAGATCAAGCAGGAGAGAGCTTTGGTGATTTTGATAGCACCTGCGTGGCCACGCAGGACTTGGTATGCAGATCTGGTGGACATGTCATCCTTTCTACCATGGACTCTGCCGCTGAGGCAGGACCTTCTACTACAAGGTCCATTCAAACATCCAAATCTAGTTTCTCTGCGTCTGACTGCTTGGAGATTGAACGCTTGTTTTTATCAAAACGTGGTTTCTCCGAGTCGGTCATTGATACCTTGATTCAGGCTCGAAAGCCTGTCACCAGGAAAATCTATCATAAGATTTGGTGTAAATATCTTCATTGGTGTGAATCCAAGGGTTACTCGTGGAGTAAGGTCAGGATTCCTAGGATACTATCTTTTCTCCAAGAAGGATTGGAAAAGGGATTATCGGCTAGTTCCTTAAAGGGACAGATTTCTGCTCTGTCTATTCTTTTGCACAAGCGTCTGGCTGATGTTCCAGACGTTCAAGCGTTTTGTCAGGCTTTGGTTAGAATCAGGCCTGTGTTTAAACCTGTTGCTCCGCCATGGAGTTTAAATTTAGTTCTTCAAGTTCTTCAAGGGGTTCCGTTTGAACCCTTGCATTCCATAGATATCAAGCTTTTATCTTGAAAAGTTCTGTTTTTAGTAGCTATCTCTTCGGCTTGAAGAGTTTCAGAGTTATCTGCCTTACAGTGTGATTCCCCTTATCTGATCTTCCATGCAGATAAGGTAGTTTTGCGTACCAAACCTGGGTTTCTCCCTAAGGTAGTTTCTAATAGGAATATCAATCAGGAAATTGTTGTTCTGTCACTGTGTCCTAATCCTTCTTCAAAGAAGGAACGTCTGTTACACAATCTTGACGTGGTTCGTGCTTTAAAGTTTTATTTGCAAGCTACTAAGGATTTTCGTCAAACATCTGCATTGTTTGTTGTCTACTCTGGAAAGAGGAGAGGCCAAAAGGCTTCGGCAACTTCTCTTTCTTCTTGGCTGAGAAGCATAATCCGGTTATCTTATGAGACTGCTGGCCAGCAGCCTCCTGAAAGAATTACGGCTCATTCTACTAGAGCGGTAGCTTCCACTTGGGCTTTTAAACATGAGGCCTCTGTTGAACAGATTTGTAAGGCGGCGACTTGGTCTTCGCTTCATACTTTTTCTAAATTCTACAAATTTGATACTTTTGCTTCTTCGGAGGCTATTTTTGTGAGAAAGGTCTTACAGGCAGTGGTGCCTTTCGTTTAAGTGCCTGCCTTGTCCCTCCCTTCATCCGTGTCCTAAAGCTTTGGTATTGGTATCCCACAAGTAATGGATGAACCCGTGGACTGGATACACCTTACAAGAGAAAACAAAATTTATGCTTACCTGATAAATTTCTTTCTCTTGTGGTGTATCCAGTCCATGGCCCGCCCTGTCACTTTAAGGCAGGTGTTTTTATTTTTTAAACTACAGTCACCACTGCACCCTATAGTGTCTCCTTTTTCTTACTTGTCTTCGGTCGAATGACTGGAGGTGAGGGTTAGGGGAGGAGCTATATAGACAGCTCTGCTGTGGGTGTCCTCTTGCAACTTCCTGTTGGGAAGGAGAATATCCCACAAGTAATGGATGAACCCGTGGACTGGATACACCACAAGAGAAAGAAATTTATCAGGTAAGCATAAATTTTGTTTTTAACCCAAAATGAACCAAATGTGTGAGTGATTTTAAGTTGATTTGTTTATTCGGTTAAAATTGTTACTCTGATGTCAAGAAAGGCTTTAACAGTTCAAATTTACACTATTCAATGACAATTTAGCAATGCCCTTGTCCATTAGTTTTGGTGGCAGCCAATAAGTATTATCAGGTATTTGCAGAGCACCAACAGATTCCGCAGTGCTAGTATGTAAGCTTTACTTTTGTTGACCAGTCCTTACTCCATTTAAAATTAAATTAAAATGTGTTGATTTTTTTGTTCTGCTGCTAGCTTGTAACAGTAGCATAAGCTACTACTTAAAGGGCGACTGTAAGTAAATATTTTCTATGCCTGTTACTAACTAAATACCCCAAATACGCTTTTTATCAATAGCATTTCATTAACATATCTCTACCGTATATCAGAAATCTTGTCTGCAAAGTTAATTGTTTTCCAAACGCACTCCGTGGGTATCCTTTGCTCTGTACCAATCAGTTTACAATACCTAGGTTTCAAAATGGCGCTTTAAACACAAAGTTATTGGTTTAAGTATTTTGAACATGCAGTGCTGAAAATAGTGGGCAGGATAACGTGACATCATCGGCGAATAAAAGATATAACTTTTAGAACGTTATGAAACTTCGTTTTGGAGAAAATATAGGTCAGTAGGTTTTAATTAATGTTTATTAACTTTAATATGTTAGTTGTTTAGCTTAAAAATTATAACAGAAAGTAATCCTTTAATTTCAGTTAAAGTCGCTCTCCAGCAGCTGCTCTGTTTTCTTGAAGCCATGTCCATAGAAAATAGTGGACAAATGGATTATTTTTTTTAGCAAACAAATTCTGATTGACTTTAAGAAATTAGAGAAACTTTTTTTTTGTGACATAATGATTCATTGTAAACAAATTTGTGGCCTGTTCACATGTCTACTCTAATCTCTTTTTAGCTTTAAAGGGACATAATAACCATATGCTAAATTTCCTGAAAGTGATGCAGCATAACTAAGAAACTGACAACAAAATATAACCTAATAATCTCTATGTAAAAAAATATATATTTTACCTCACAATGTCTTCATCTCACAATAGTAAGTGCTCTGTGAACAGTTTTCCTTCAGTTACTGTCTGCTGCACATTGTTTAAAAAAAAACAAAACAAAAAAACACACAAACAAAAAACAGCAGCCACTTGGCTTCATAAGTGCTGATGTCATGCTTTGCTTTAAGGTGATCTCATAAGATTCCCCTTAAATCTTGCAGGATTTAATAACAAACTTCATTAAAATGAGTGGGAAATAACATGTCGGATACACTCTTGCAAGTCCTGGGACATCCTAAATCACATGCTTACTCCCTTTACAATGGGATGTGGATAATGAGGAAATTTTGAGGTGAAATATCTTCATTTTTTACATAGAGATGTTCAGGTGATGTTTTAAAGTACACTTTTTACAACTGTTCTGCAATACTTTCAAATGCTTCAGCATTTGGGTATCATGCCCCTTTAAGTCAGTTTCCCCCTTTCTACTCTCATCTGTTTCCACCTGTTGCACCATATTCTTATCAGTTCATTAGCCACATTTCCTTTCTTGTTTTTGTATTGATCACTCTCCCTCTTCCTACCACTGACCCCCCCCCCCCACTAATTAATCTTGTCTTTCCCTCTCATACCTTTACCTATAACTGTTTTAATTATTTGTGCCCCCTCCAGTTGCATTTTTTCTTAACTTTCCCCATCTCTCACCACTTTCCTTCACAGTTTTCTCTTATTTCATTCTTTTTAATCTCCCTCTCCTTTGCGTTTCACCTGTATAGGTCTACTCTTTCCAACCCATATTAGATTATACAGTGGGCTGTGGGCAGTTGCCACTAATAGCTGTCAGAACTAAATGCTATATAAAGAAACGCAGATTTCAATAGAAGGCCTTACAGTAGAACTGGCCCTTGTTACTCTCAAGTATTCATCAGTAGATTTGCTTAATTAACAAGTGCATAATAAAAAGACAATGATTTAACACCTACTCTGAATTTCAAATAAGCAGTAGATTTTTTTTTTCTAATTTATTTTTTCTCCCATTCTCTGGCCCCTTGTATCATGAGACAAACATCAGCCAATCACAGATAAGAAAACAGAGAGACGCACTCAGCTGAGACAGAACAAAAGCTAGAGTAATTTCCATGCCTGTTCATGTTCAGTGCCACTCGGGGTGCATACTCTTTACACACTATGCCTTTTCACAGAGAAAAAAAAATATCTTGTAGCATATCAGTCTGACGTTGACCAATGACAGTCCAGCGCCGAAATACCAGGCATATCAGTCTGACGTTGACCAATGACAGTCCAGCGCCGAAATACCAGGCAATTCTTCTCTGAACATGAGAAACAACAAACACCAGAAGTACGTTTCGGCCTAATGTGGGCATCATCATTGAGATGCAGTTGCATCTCTCTAGGGACATGTGTGCAAGGAGTCCACGTCTGGTTTCCTCTATTACTCTTAGGGAGACCCAAGAGTAGCCAATCACAGACTAGTATACGTATACCCAGTGAACTTGTGCACATGCTCAGTAGGATCTTGTTCCCCAGAACGTGTGATTATAAAAAGACTGCACAATTTTATAATGAAAGTAAATTGGAAGGTGTCTTAAAGGGTCAGTAAACTCAGTCGATGTTAAAGATAACTATAAACTCCGATATATACTTACAATTTAACAGCATAGTGCAGTTATCGATAAAATAGATTCAAACATGTTTTATTCCATTTTTATTTTTGCATCCTAACCGTTTATTTTTGTCCGTTCTCCAACCCCTCCACGGCGTCCCCAATGTGGGTGGTATAGACTTACTCTGTACTTCCCACATGTAAATTATGTGACGTAACTCTATCCTCCCACAAAAGCTCGATCACGCTCGTGACTATTAGATGCAATATTGTAAGCATCGAACGCTTAGCGTGGACGTCTGATTGGGGGCATGCGCAGAACGCAAGCAGGAGAAGAGGAAGTCATTGTGCGCGCGCTGTCAAACAAGGTAAATAGCTCGACCGATATAAACGTTATTGGGTAAATGGAAATTCTTGAAATATATGAAAAAAAAGCGGCGGTAGAGAAGGCAGACTGTGAATACACAAGCGGTACAACTTTCAATATAAATTAGATAACTAAAAAAAAAAGTTTTGAATAATTTGATGAATGAAAGTCTACTTAAATACATGTTGCATATTTAAAAATTGCAATAGAAATTTGGAGTATACTGTCCCTTTAAAACTTCATGCTCTTTCAGAATCGTGTTTATTTTGACTTGAGTGTCCCTTTAAGCTGCCAAGATAAGTGCTGCTCATCAGGGTTGCCTATTCCTTATAAACTGCCTCATCTCTACATAGTTTTTCCAGCAACCTCATTGCAAACAACTGTGACTCATTAGCAATAAACCAAAAATAGCATTTTCCATGTACTGCAATAAGAATTTTTAAAAGTCTAGTCAGTGGGCAACAATCCTTAAAGGACTTATCCTACCTTTCCTTCTATACAATTTTATTCACTAACGATCACACAAATCTCCATGTTAGTAACTGAACTGCATTGGACATAATTGGAACATTGAAGCTGCCTAGTATCTGTGACACCTAACAATGCGACAATAATTTGAAATAAGAACAAAATACAAGAGCAAATTACGACATCTCAGAACGGATTATGGTAGTGCTTGGGAAATCACATTAGCTAGGTGATGTCTATGTGTAAAAAATATTTAGTACGATTGGGAAGAATATCAAACAAGTAACACTGACATTGTGACTGATGCGGAACGTTTGCTCTCCTCTTAGTTTCCGGGGGACTAGTTACGATACCGCACACATTCCGTCTGAACCATGTCTCTCCGTGGACAAGAGGAGCTGCCGGTACGTACGAAGCTTTAAAATGTCATTAAATCAGGGTAACCCCACACCTTGCAGTGTAGCGGGCAGTAAATATCCGCATTTGCAATTCTGAGATGTGACATTGAAGGTATGGTTGGAGGAGATGTAACGACAGCCTCATTGGCTGATGCGCTATCGTTTCTACCAATCAGAGCACGGGGTTCTATATGACGTATGGGTGAGTGCACAACTCCAGCATGATTGACGCTGTGGGAATGTCACGTGACGCTATTGCCTTACTAGTGTTCTGTAATACAGAACCAAGTCTGACAAAGATATACTGTATAATCTTACTATTTTGCCTAAAATAACCTATCATACTAGCAGATTCACATACACATAATGTGATGTGACAATTTTCAGTCTATCATATAAAATACGTGTTTTTTTCCTTACAAACAAAATAATCTGAGTTTCAGCCACATTCATAGTTAAAAAATCAAAATCAATTAAAGGCATGAAACATATTTTTTGTTCTTTCAGGATCAAGATAGAACACGGTATCTTAAATAACTTTCCAATTCACTTCTGTTATCAAATCTGCTGAATTCCCTTGATATCCTTTGCTGACAGAGCAGCGATGCACTACTGAGAGCTAGCTTAACACATCTAGTCAGCCAACCACAAGAGACAAATATGTGCATGCACAAATCACCAGCGATCTCCCACTAGTGTGGAATATGTATTATTTTCAAACAATAGTTACAAAGAGAACAAAGTGCATTTGAAAATAGGACTTCTCCAGACTGGCTCCCATCTTGTGGAACTCTCTGCCTCGCTCCACAAGACTCTCCCCTAGTTTTAAAAGCTTCAAGCGCTCCCTAAAGACTCTACTGTTCAGGGATGCATACGACCTATGCTAACCTTTCTTTATACCAGTTCTTCTCCTCCATTGCTATCCCCTGAATCCCCTTAGCATGTAAGCTTAAGAGTCCAGCTGTTTGTAGATCACCTTCTTAAGAGCTGACTACAACAGTGCAACTCTTGTCAGGGCCATCTACCTATTTGATCCCTATAATTGTTTTGTTGTACTCCGCCTTTGTTAATAGCGCTGCGGAATCTGTTGGCGCTCTACAAATAACCGATAATAATAAAATAAAAGAAGTGAATTTAAAGGTGTCTTAAAATTACACACCATCTATCTCTTAATCATGCTAGTTTAATTTTGACTTTCCTATGCTTTTTAGCATTTTTCATGAGTACTGATCATGCCCATAACGAGTTCTGACTCCCCGCTCTGCTACAACCAAAAACATGCAGATATTATATAAATATATGCATTATTGCATCTTAAATTGAATAAATATGCACACTGATTCATAAAAATATGTTTGCCAGGTTTCCAGTATGCAACTGAACAGTTCAGCAATTCAGCACACTGTCCCGATTTCGAATATGCCTATGTGGATAATGTCCCACATATAAGCCATGAATAGGGTTTAACACCACTACTACTACTATGTGTTTGTTACATGGCGCAACTGTAGTACAATGTTTGCTTTGTGATTTTTATTGTCAAAGGGGTCAAATCACTGTTGTGTGTGTGTGTGTGTGTTATTGGCAGCCAAGTAGGTAAAAGCAATTACTTGTGTGTTACTGGCAATCAAGAGGATACAGTTACTGCTCAGTTGTGAAAAATGTATACGGTAAGGGTTGACCTATGTTAGACTTTTGAGATGGGACCATTGTGCCACCTGCGCTGCCACCTTCAGATTATTCAGTATTTTTATGTATTGCAGCTAATATCCATACATGCAAATGAGAGCCAGCACACACAAACATATACACCACTGGAGCCAGATATATATTAAACACATTATTCAACATTCTTGTCTCTCCCCTCTTCTTCAGGCAGATTTATAAAATCAAGGACAGATTAGCCTTAAAGGGACATTGTAAACTAGATTTTTCTTTGCATAAATGTTTTGTAGATAATCCATTTATATAGCCCATCTAGTAGTGTGTCACGAATATCTCAGGATTCAGCTGCTAAGGAGTTAACTTTGTGTAGCTTGAACTCCAAAACAGTTATTTGTTGTCAAGAAGAATTGTGTTTGTATTTTCTTTGAAGTGCCAGAAGCCCCCTAAATAGCCACCAAATGTTAGTGTGTATGCATTGAGTCATAAAGTCACTGAAGCTCTTAGTCACAGAGATACACAGGATAAAGTTTATGGCTTAAGCTGTCAATAGAATGCCTGATGCAAAACAGGCCCTTCATTACAAAAACTGACCAGGTCACTGACAGGACATTGGTATATTATGTACATATGTGGGTTAAAACTGTTATAACCTTAAAGGAAGGTAAATATGACAACCTATGGCATATTTGATATCAAACTGATTCTCCCAATAAAACTAAAAGGTTCTAGATATGTAAATATAGAAATTTCTTACCTAGCAGAAATTATACTGGATTGTATAATTTCAGGCAAGAAATTAGTCTATTGAAGGTCATAAAGACAGGGGGTTTCTTAGCCCGCCCAGGAGGGTGTGGTTAAGCAAACTGATCTCTGAAAAATAGGTTTAAGAATCTTATTTCTTAACAATAAGATTGTCATTCTTACAAGGGGAGCTGCTGTACAGAAGTAAGGAGCCATCATTTTCATGCCATCCCCGGGCACAGAGCTTGAAGCTTGAAGCTTTTAAAACACTGTTTGCGTGTGTAATTTTATTTGTAACAACTTTTTATTAATAATGCATTGTGCATAATATTTTTGGCATAATAAATAATTCCTTTATTAAGTTTGGCCTTTGTCTAATAATTGAACCACGTTACTGAAAGAGACTGGAATATTAGAACTGTATAATTTAGGTTATTTTCTGCTAAATTGTATTTCTAGAGTTAATGTGTAAAGTCTGGGTTTTTCCTTAGGATTTTCCCTTTAATAAATTTTAAGTTGTGGCAGTATTTGAGCTATAGGATTGATAGTTTATTGTGGCTGCTGAACGACAGGCGTCTCTGGCAGCTGAGAGACAGGCTGCTGAAAGACAGGCTGCTGAACGACAGGCGGAGAGAGAGTATCAGCTACAGCTTGCATGGTTGGAGAGAGGGACGGTCTCCCCTGTTGTTAGTGAACCTAGAGACCCCCCTGCTCCCAGAGTGCGTGCAGAGAATTTTCCCACCCTGGAGAAAGATGGAGATGTGGATATATTCCTGCGTAGCTTTGAGAAAGTTTGCAGACAGTTCCAGTTGCCAAGGGAGCAGTGGGCCAAGTACCTTACCCCTGGCCTGAAAGGTCCTGCACTGGAGGCGTTTGCTGAACTACCCCCAGAGTTTGATCAGGACTATGATTCCATTAAAGCTGTACTGCAGAGGAGATACAATCTTACTCCTGAGGTGTACCGAAGGAAATTCCGTTCTCTGCAGAAAGGTTTGTCAGAGAGCTATATTACAGCTGTTGGGAACTTGATGACAGCCTTTAAACAGTGGGTCAGAGGATTAAAAGTTGCCACTATGGAGGAGCTGGAAGATTTGATAGGGAAGGAGAAATTTATGCAGCTGTGCCCAGTCGGAGTTCAAGAATGGGTTTTAGATCGGAAGCCCATAACAGCATTGGAAGCTGGCGAGCTGGCTGATTTTTACACAGCTAACAGGTCTCCAGAGAATGGGAGGAAATCATTTTCTAAGGGGGGATCCACCTGTAAAGAAGCTGCTGCACGACCCCCCTTCACAAAACCTGCTCTGCCTTTATCCAGTGTGTCTGCTCCCTCTGGGAAAGGAGGGGCGAGTGCTGCATCTGGGCAGGGGGATACCCGCAGATGTTTTGTTTGCAACAAAGAGGGCCACATCAGCTCCACTTGCCCAGAGAGGATTAACTTGGGGCAATCAGCTGGAGGGAGTAATCCCTCAGAAGTTGTTATGTTTAAGTATGAACTAGTACCCTTGTTCTTGCAGGACCACTCAGTCTCACACCTTACCTCGGGTTCACTAAGATCTAACTTGTGTGAACCCTGTTATGCTCATAGATCTGAGGGTCACTACTGTAGGATACAGTGTGAAGATGGTAAACAAGAGGAAATGGAATGAGCTAAACAACAATATAGAATGGTAATGTAGGATAACTCGAATTCCAGAGATTAGAGAGAAACTTATTCACTCCCAAAATAGTTGCAGACTCGCATCACACACATATAAAATATTTACATAGCTTGCACACACACACACACACTTAGAGTTGTGCAAGGTAGGTTCATTGGTTATTTACAACCGGATACAAGATTTGCAGTTGTGAGTAGTTGCTGGATTAAAGTCAGTTTAAGCACAAAAAGTACATCAGAGGTTAATGCAAAATGGAGCAGTACTTTGAAGCATAATGATAGATATGGCAAAAGTCTCTGTGCAAGTCAATGAAATGAATCACAAGCGGAATAGTTGATGTAACAGTTAGTACATGAAATAAACTGGTTAATAGCTTAGTATGGCAGGTAAACTTGATTACTTGAGGCAAGCAGCAACAAATGACATGAGAGGCAAGATATCCTTATTTGTATATTGGTAATACAGACCGGTAATCCTGATGGTAGTATATACAAACCGACTTCCCAACTAGTATCCTATGTGTGGAGCAAAAGCGGAGTTACCGGAGAAGCAATGCAGACAGCGTGTGCAGAGATTCAATGAGAGTGTGTGGCGGCTGCGGTTTCACCTAGAGACAAGTCGGGCGTGACGTCACACGCCAACGGACCAGCATGCGAGTGAACAGGAAGCAAGCAGCAGCAAGGGAGACAGGAACAGAGATGAGGTGCTGCAATACCACAAGTCTTGAGTAACAGAAATTAGTATCAGTAGCAGGGAATCCCAACTTAGACAGGAGGGAATGGCTGGGTGAGTAGCGTTCAGGAACAGAGAGTGACTGAACAAATTACCAAGCAACGTTCAACACTAGGTGGAGCCTTAAATAGCAGTATGGTAATTAGTAGTTAAAGGTACAGAATGGTAAAACCCTGACAGAAGTACCAGCATCTGTTTTGTTTATCTGTCCAGAGGAAAACAACCATGAGAACTTGCAACCTGTGACTGTTGGAGATAAGGTAACCCTAGGGCTAAGGGACACAGGCGCCGAAGTGACTATGGTGCGTCCAAAGCTAGTGAACTCTGAGAACATTATCCCTGGAAAGACTCTAGCAGTTAAAGGGATTGGGGGAATGAAACTTGCAGTGCCTATGGCACGTGTATATCTTGATTGGGGAGTGGGGAGAGGTTTAAGAAATGTGGGGGTATCTAAAAATATTCCTAATGATGTTTTACTGGGTACTGATTTGGGTAGATTGTTATCTCTTTATGTGCCTGACAATGCTACATGTGACATAGTGACATTAGTTGCAGACCCTTATGTGGAAAGGGCTGTGTGTAAAAATGCTCAGAGACATTATGACCAGGAGGGAGGACAGAGTGCATGTGTGCGCAGGGCTGTGCCTGAACTGGGGATGTCTGTGCTGAGAGGTGAATCTGTAAGAGGAGATACTGACTGGGGAGAACGACAGCCAGACGGTGTGTGTCTTCCTGTACTTAAACCAGCAGTATCGGCAGAATTACCATTAGCTGTACAGGGTGAGACTGATGGGGGAGAAAGGCAGATAGACTGTGTGGGTCTGTCTGTGCCTGAACCAAGTTTAGCTGTACGGGAAGAACTTGTATGTGAGAGAAGGCAGATGAGGGGTGCGTGTCTGCCTGTGATTGAATCAGTGGATTCTATAGAAGGAGGTGAGATTGACGGGGGAGAGAATGACTGGGTGACTGGGCTGCTGGATGATGTGTGCCAGTCTCTGCCAGGGACAATTCCGTACCCTGTGAAAAGACACAATAGTTGGGATAAATGGCAGAAGGAAGATGTGTGCTTGTCTGCACCAGTGTCAAAAGGATCCCAGATTCTGTGTGATTATGCAAAGTGGCAGACTGACTGTGAGAGAGAGCAGGGGGGCAAACTAGCCCACTCTATGACAGAAGCAGCAAAGCCACAGATTTCAGAGTGTGTGGGGGAGGAGGGTACAGGATACTCTTTGAGGGACCCCCAGAGTGAGTGTGAAAGATTGTGGGTGACAGAGACCCCAGTAACCTCAGCTGTGACCTGTAAACAGACTGCACAGGCTAGGGGACAGAGACTGACACAGACTGCAGGCACAGGGGGGAGGAGTACAGAGAAGTGTATTTACACAGCCCCACAGTGCCATTCAGCAAATACACTGATAGATGTGCAGCATCAGTGTCCCCAGCAGGCTCAGCAGTTAGAACCCACAGTGAGGAGGAGGGGGGCAGTTAGTCAACCCCCTACAAACCATAACAGATTGCAGGAGTACAGGAATTCTACTCCAGTGGGAGGGCAAGAGCCTATGGTAGTTAAGCAGCAACTGACAGCGCACAATAGGTTTAGAGAGCACACCATAGGTAGCAAGACACTAGGTTTCACAGGCACCTCTGTAACAGGGGATGATGTGTTATTCATGGATAAGATGCAAACCTTATTGGGGGAGGTACCTGCAAAACCCAGAGATGCCATATTCGCACAAAAACAGTTGCAGGAGTTTACTGCCAGAGAGGGAGTGTGTGAGATGGTACATAATGTTCTTGTACTCATGCCCATGAGACAGAACAAACTAGAGGCTGCATGGGAGGGGCCCTGCAATATATTCAATCGGTTGGGTAGAGCAACTAGTGTGTCACTTTTAAAAGGAGAGCATCCTGCTGCCAAAACTGCTAGGTGCAATCTGTCTGGCAATGGTGTTCTCACCGCAAGGGGAAGCTCCTTTTGATACGCATCGGGAGTGGCTCGTAGCCACCCCCTTTTGCATCTCTTATTGGGGAGGTGTCACGAATATCTCAGGATTCAGCTGCTAAGGAGTTAACTTTGTGTAGCTTGAACTCCAAAACAGTTATTTGTTGTCAAGAAGAATTGTGTTTGTATTTTCTTTGAAGTGTCAGAAGCCCCCTAAATAGCCACCAAATGTTAGTGTGTATGCATTGGGTCATAAAGTCACTGAAACTCTTAGTCACAGAGATACACAGGATAAAGTTTATGGCTTAAGCTGTCAATAGAATGCCTGATGCAAAACAGGCCCTTCATTACAAATACTGACCAGGTCACTGACAGGACATTGGTATATTATGTACATATGTGGGTTAAAACTGTTATAACCTTAACGGCAGGTAAATATGACAACCTATGGCATATTTGATATCAAACCGATTCTCCCAATAAAACTAAAAGGTTCTAGATATGTAAATATAGAAATTTCTTACCTAGCAGAAATTATACTGGATTGTATAATTTCAGGCAAGAAATTAGTCTATTGAAGGTCATAAAGACAGGGGGGTTTCTTAGCCCGCCCAGGAGGGTGTGGTTAAGCAACCTGATCTCTGAAAAATAGGTTTAAGAATCTTATTTCTTAACAATAAGATTGTCATTCTTACAAGGGGAGCTGCTGTACAGAAGTAAGGAGCCATCATTTTCATGCCATCCCCGGGCACAGAGCTTGAAGCTAGGAAAGTATTCAATTCTGTTTTTCTCCTTTTTATTTTAAAACACTGTTTGCGTGTGTAATTTTATTTGTAACAACTTTTTATTAATAATGCATTGTGCATAATATTTTTGGCATAATAAATAATTCCTTTATTAAGTTTGGCCTTTGTCTAATAATTGAACTACGTTACTGAAAGAGACTGGAATATTAGAACTGTATAATTTAGGTTATTTTCTGCTAAATTGTATTTCTAGAGTTAATGTGTAAAGACTGGGTTTTTCCTTAGGATTTTCCCTTTAATAAATTTTAAGTTGTGGCAGTATTTGAGCTATAGGATTGATAGTTTATTGTGGGTGGCATTAAATGGGAGTGTTGGGCATTTCTCTTACGTCTAGTACAGATTAAGGGAGTGCGGTTAACTCTTGCACCCACTAAACTGAATCACAAGCTTGCCTGGTGTGGCTAGATTGTGACCTTTTGGTGACAGAAAAGGGGGCTGATAACACTTTCTGTGCCAAATAAGTGACTGGCGCAGGGTTGGATAACCTTGGTTCGTCACATAGTGTTTTTATAAAAATGTATAGTTTTGCTTATTTTTAAGAACATTGTGCTGATTTTCAGACTCCTAACCAAGCCCCACAGTGTCAGATGTATACATGCGTTTACAGACTCTCGCAGGCTCCTGTTTATGTTATGTCTTTTCATGTGCAGGGAAGGGGAGAGGTAGGGAGTGTTTGCTATTTTTGTTTACCCAGCCTATTTAACTGGGTGTCCCAGTCAACCTCATCAACAGAGCTAAACTGGGAGCTTCTAAGTAAGTTTTTAAAAGGTTTTATACTGGATTTGTAGATCAGTATCTGTGCATATTCTTCTTTATAGTAGTGTCTTTTACATGCAGTTATATGAAAATTGGTGTACACTGTCCCTTTAAGAGATATATTTAAAGGGGAAATAAGTAAAAAAAAAAAATGGGTGTCCAAAAAAATAGGGCCAATTAGCAAGTATCTATATTATGTATACTATCTAAATAGATACTACAATGAAAACAAAAATACTCATAATCTATCAAACAATAATAACTTTATTTTATTAAAGGAACATGAAACCCAAATTTTCTCTTTCATGATTCAGAAAGAGCATGTGATTTTAAACATTTTTCGGATTTGCTTTACTAATTGGTATTGTACAGGTAATATATGATCTCATTAGTACACAAAGTGTCATAAGCTTTCTGTTTCTGATTAAGAGGGATACACTGTTGTATTTACACTCATTTTCTTTGTTTCAGACTTTTTTCGGGCGATTTATACATTGGATTAATGTCTTGGACCCGACAACCTTTTTGGCTTCAGATGTAAGTTCTTTAGTACTCATTCCTATAGTACAACAAATAGCTGCATTGTAAACCTCATTAACATTTCTAAAAATGATGTAATAATATTATTTACAAATGACAGGTAAGTCAGTCTAACTACATCCTACACAGTACAAATCTGTTTGAGTGGCACTTTTCAAAGCATTGGTCATTAAATGTTATAGATTAATTAAATTGCTATTAATAAGGCAAATACATAGAAGGAACATATATAATGACGTCGTCAGGACAGGGGTTCACTCTTTCTCTGTTATTGACAAACATAGAAGTCCACACAAAAATGCAGTATAATAATAGCAGTGTTTTTTGTACACAAATTGCAATCATATTAATCAGTAATCGGCTTATCAAGCAAGTCCGTTATTAAACTATAATGTGTTACATAGCTTTGCAGATGTGACAGGTATATTCTCTCTCAGGTGTCGTCTCTCCCTTCAACCACTTCTCGATCACACCATTTATCACTCCTATCTAGTCCAAACTAATCCGCTTCCCCCTTAGCAAATTCTACTAATTGAACAATTCCCCCCCCCCCCCCCCAATAATAGTGAGTACATAGCAAGTTTTTCACAGACAGGTTCTCTCACAGCAGTGGCATTCAGCCCCCTCCCTGCTTTCATTATTTTAGTATGATGGAAGCACTCCAGTAAAATCCTGCAACAGAAATAATGTATTTTGTACTGTTTTGGGTGATACATTTTGTGATTAAAGGGACAGTCTAGTCATGATTCAGATAGGGCATGCAATTTTAAACAACTTTCCAATTCACTTTTAATTTGCTTTGTTCTCTTTGTATGCTTAGTTGAAAGCTAAAGCTAGGTAGGCTCATGCTAATTTTTAAGCCCTTGAAGGCTGCCCTTTATCTCAATGAATTTGACAGTTTGTCACAGCTAGAGGGCATTAGTTAATGTGCGTCATATAGATAACATTGTGCTCATGCCATGGAGTTACTTATGAGAGGGCACAGATTGGCTAAAATGCAAGTTTGTCAATATAACTGAGATAAGGGAGCAGTCTGTAGAGGCTTAGATAGAAGGTAATCACAGAGGTAAAAAGTATATTAATATAACAGTATAGGTTATGCAAATCTGGGGAATGGGTAATAAATGGATTATCTATCTTTTTAAACAATAAAAATTCTGAAGTAAACTGTCCCTTTAAACATGAAGCCCAACATGTTTCTTTTATGATTTAGAAAAAGTTTCCAATTTACTTCTATTATCAAATTTGCTTTGTTTTCTCTGTTATTCTTTGTTGAAGAGATATTTAGATAGGTAGTGTGTACATATCTGGAGCACTAAATTACAGGAAATAGCACTGCCATCTAGTGCTCATGCTAATGTATAACATTGTTGCAAATTTGCTGCCATATAGTGCTAAAGACACGTGCACGCTCCTGAACTTACCTTTCTGCTTTTCAACAAAGGATGATATGAAAACAAAGAAAATGTAATTATAGAAGTACAGTGAAAAGTTGTTTAAAATTATATGTTCTATTTGAATCATGAAAGAAAAAATTGGGGTTTAATGTCCCTTTAACATATTAAAATGTAGTTGAATAATTAGTGTTTAAATTTTAGAAATTAAACAGATTGTGAAACGTTTCTGAAAATTCCTCATTACTTCTTTATCTGGGTTTAGGCAGAAATTGAAAACTCCAAGAACCTGTTGGAACATTCTGGACATTCTACTAAAGATTCTTTGGAAGGCGAAAAGGTAAAGTAATGAAATCCAATGCTATAGGTAACACCATTGTATGTAAGACATGAGTATCATGTACTGTTCTTTTAATCTTTTAGAAAGAATAGCAATTATATAAGTTTTTTTAACAAAGCGATGAAATTCTATTACTCTGCACTCCGGCCGCCCACTTCAAAAGTTTTTTTTTTTGTGAGCTAACGGTTTTAACTGTTCTCCAATCGGCACTCTAGCCATATGGCACTCACACAATTTTTTTTGTAGCTAGAGGGCCCATTGGAGAACAAGTCAAACCTTTAGCTCACAAAAGAAAACTTTAAAGTGGGTGGCCTGAGCATGGGTTTTTAGAATTTAATCGCTATATTATAGGACAATAAAACTGCATTTTTTTAAACTAAACTTGTGCACTTATGCACTCCCTCCTTAAATTGCTTGTCCCCACTTAAATAAATTATCCAATCATAGGCTTATTATAATGTGCAATACGCATAATTTGAAATTGGTTGCGCACTCCTGAATGCATGCACACCTTTTACATAATAGCGCGTCGTCTGAACTATCACCTTACAGAGACTGCGCGGGTCTGTGTGGATCAGTGAGGCTCTGTGATTGACAGCTGGTGACATCACAACTGCAAATGGAAGTGGACTGCGCTTGTGCTGGAGATTTTGCGTGTTGCGGCTTCAGTACCTAGGTAGAGAAGCTTATGGGGCATGCATAATAAGAAAAAAGGGGGCTTTGAAAATTATATTTTTAATATTTAATTTTAATATAATCTTTATAAAGAAAACAACGTAACATCATAAAAGAAGATACATTACAATTTTATTTAAAAACATTGATACTACATGATAAGCAAAAAAAAAAAAAAGTTTTAAATTAAAGTCCATCTAAAATATTGTTTTCATTCCGGATCTTTAGAAACTTTACCATCACTTTAAGATATGGCAATCAATTTAAAAGAAAAAACATTCCAATTTACTTTTGTTATAAAAATTTATCTTGTTCTCTTGGTGCTCTTTTTAGAAACTCGGCTACTTTCCATGAGAGCATACTGAGGTAGACCAAGGGCTAGATTTATCAAAGCCATTCTCCTTTAATCCCATCCAAAATAGCACATACGACCTGATCGTCATATTCATCACAGCACTCTGCGCCTATAATTGCGCAAATCTGAAAGAATCTTCTTCGCACTCCGCTTGCATTCGCCTATGCGCACAGGCGCGCTCCCGAGTGCAACAATATACATTAGTAATAGGTGTAATTTAACAGCCCGACCTACAAATACACCCAGTTTCTTATTTATCATTGCTTTGCGCCGATAGGGAACTGCAATTTCGGCTTCAATTGCGTGTTGTATATTTCGCCATACAGACTGAGGTGAACACCATTATAATACATGCTTTTACATCTTGTGATGCAGTACTTTCTTCTTTTAACTCATTTCAAAGGCTCAGCGCCAAGAAGAGACTGTTATTGACAGACGTTCGTGCTTCCACTGGCGCATATGGGTACCAACAGTTTTATATATATATGTATATATATGTATCCTTCCTGGTAAAATATTTTATAAATAAATATATATATATATATATATATATATATATATATATATATATATATATATATATATATATATATATATATATATATCAAACAATCCAAAATGTGAATCCGCCCTCCTGGGGTCAACCACCCGGTCCCTCTGTGTACCTACAGCAAGCTTCAACAAAGTCAGAGGCAAACCAGGTTTTCTTCAAAGCAATTAGTCAAATTTGACTAATTGCTTTGAAGAAAACCTGGTGTGCCTCTGACTTTGTTGAAGCTTGCTATATATATACAGTATATATCGATATATTGATATATTTATTTTTGCGATCTTAAATAATCAACATATGGCAAAAACAGCACAGAAACATTATATAATATAAATATAAGCTAAATATTATTAACTTAAAAAAATTTTTTTTTTAATAACCAAAACATGGCGGCGTAAATATTTATAGGGATGTACGGTGATAAATAGGGAGTAAATGCTGTTTCCGACAGGCGAAATTTATCTTTATTACGCCCCAGCTCGCCTGCGCAAAGTTACATCTATTTTTTTAATAAATTCAGGCGCACATGTGCGCTTCTCCGGAGGCGAGCTGGGGCGCAGTTACAGGCGAGGCACATACAGAGTTCGCCTAGCCTTTGATAAATCTAGCCCCAAGTATATTCAATAGTAGAAGCAAACTAGATTTTTTTTAAATTGCACACAGCATCTGACTCATAAGAGATTCATTTTGATTTTCTTGATCAATTAAATGGACAGTAAGTTCACATGTTCTCTCAAATTACCTGCTGGGAATGTGCTGCATCAAAGCAATGCATGACGATTTTCTTAAAAACAAAATAAATGACCAGCGCAAAGGGAAGTCTTCTATAAACAAACAGGAATGATTAGGAGTCTCCCTCAGCTAAAATCAATTAAACCAAATTAATAAATTAATCTTGAATGGGCAAAAAATGCTAAAATATAAGGGTCAGGGGATTATGATTAAAGGGACACTGATAGAGCATGCAATTTTAAGCAACTTTCTAATGTACTCCTATTATCAATTTTTCTTCATTCTCTTGCTATCTTTATTTGAAAAAGAAGGAATCTAAGCTAAGGAGCCAGACAATTTTTGGTTCAGACCCTGGACAGCACTTGTTTATTGGTGGGTGAATTTATCCACCAATCAGCAAGAACAACCCAGGTTGTTCACCAAAAATGGGCCGGCATCTAAACTTACATTCTTGCTTTTCAAATAAAGATAACAGGAGTAAATTAGAAAGTTGCTTAAAATTGCATGCACTATCTGAATCACGAAAGAAAAAAACTGGGTTCAGTGTCCCTTTAAAAAGTAAATTTTACTAATACCAGTATCAAAAAATATAGATTACATTTTTTTATTTTACTAAGACATCAAATATAAAACTGATCACAAATACATTGATAGTAAATATGTGCACATAAAAACAGAAATAGATCAAATCTACTTACAGCTTGATACTGTCTAATACCAATTTGATACAAACATGAAAAATAGAAAAATGATACAGATGATGAAAGATGATACAAACAAAACTCTTTGTTAGAAAGAGTGGAAGTCCAGGTTGTGAATCAAATCCCCCAAAAGACCAAACTTTGATATGGAACAAAACCAAGCCGTCCGGATCCTAATGGAGGGAGAAAGAAATCTCCTTTATGCTGTATCAAAGCAAACCAATAAAAACAAACATCTGTACTTACATCTCAGTATAAGATGTCCGGTAAAGATGCGATCAGAGTGTCTCAAACACTGTATGCAGCTGTCCCTCCGTTAGTAAAAGGAGCCAAGACTTTATACAGGAACACACACCCTATTATCTTACAGGTAGATTTTTTCAAATCAAATACTTGCTGCGGTCCAACTCGTAAAACTGTCAGTGCACTCCAGACACGGATCGGTCAGTTACTGCAGGGAGACACACACAGGTGTGCTTCACTACGGAAGCCTCCAGCTGTGCTGAGAAAACAACAGTTTTACGAGTTGAACCGCAGCAAGTACTTGATTTGCAAAAATCTGCCTGTCAGAGATAATAGGCTGTGTTTTTTAATCTAAATTTTTTGATACTGGTATTAGTTCACTTTTTAATCATAATCCCCTGACAATTTATATTTTAGCATTTTTTGCGCATTCAGAAATAATTTATTAATTTGTCCTAAGAAGATTTTTTTTCTCCCATGGCCATCACCTGAAATCCCATATCGCTCCTCTCTTGAAGCCAGTGGGGTAAAAGTCGGTTTAGGTAATTAAAATGAGAGTTTATCATGTCCTCTTAAGCAGGGGTCATGTTTTGGAACTACATTTCCCATGATGCTCAGACAGCCTAAAGAGTGTCTCTGCATCATGGGAAATGTAGTTCCAAAACATCTGGGGTGCCAAGGCTGCTGCTCTTAAGAACCACAAAAGAAAAACAGAAATATATTATACTTGTCAATGATATATTTTAGTAAACATAGGTAGGAGCCCAGGCTCCTGAGTCCAGGATTGGTTTAATAGGGTGCTCAAGCTGTGGTTTTGCAATTTCCTCTTTATCATTAAATAACAATAACACCCTAAAGTCTAATGAGGCAAACAGTGAAATGTTGTGTGTATATAAGTATAATAGATGACAAATGATATAATGCAGATTACTAGTATCAGTGATCTAGAGAAATCCATCCAGTTCTTTTCCTTGTGTTTGCTCACATATTCTGTTTATTATCCAGGTGAAAGAAGCATTGAAAGTATGTGAGGTAAGTAAATACACATTCTCTGTGAAACCTTATTGTTTACCTTTGTTAAACATTTTTTTTTTATACTTATAACCAAAAAAAAGAGAGAACATATGGATAAAATAAAATCTGACATCATTGAATTATCTAATATAAAGGACTGCTGCAACACTGCGTAATATGAATATGATGTTCGTATAACAAAACTAATTTATCTATTTGCCATGTAGAGATGTGAATCTATTTTTATAATTTTATATCGTAACAAATAACTAAAACACAGGCTATATTTAAACTAATGATTATTATTATTATCAGGTATTTGTAGAGTGCCAACAGATTCCGCAGCGCTAATAATGATAAATTAACTGAATAATTATATACTATTAACAACGGATATCCTGTATCCAATATCTCACCTTGATATGCTACATAATATAACACTTTTATATGTTGAAAAATTGGAGAAATATCTCCCTGCATACCCATTGAGCAGAACGCTCAGCATGATGTTGAATTGTTGATGAATTCCTCTTTTTAATCTCTGATGCTCTTGGGGGATTCCGGATCCATCAGGAGGTTTATTTTCCTATCGCTTCTCTTACTTTTCTGAGATTAAGTTTATGACCTACTAGTACAACATTTATATTATTGATATTTGCTAGGTTATGTAATCTGATGGAAAATACAATTTTCCCTGTAAATTTTAGTTAAGAATAAATACTGAATTTCGAAAAGGTTGTAGGACTTTATATCTTAGTCTAGCTGGAATAAATAATAGGTAGGGTTCCCACTTATGAATAAATGCCTTTATTCTCATGTTTAGGTTGCCCTGAACATCTGCTTGTTCAATGAATAGTTGGGATTTCCCCCACAGTCTTTGTATCTTTGGCAATCCCATAATAAATGTATAAGATCTGGAGAGGGGCTGAACATTTGTTACACTGTAATTTGTAGTGGGGTCTTTTAGTCACCGTATAATGCTCATATGCGGTATCCCATATAGCTTTATAGACATTTACTCTTTATTTGTGAGCATATTATGGCTGAATGGAAATTAAACACAAAAGAAAGAGAAAACCCAAGGGCATTACAATCACGTACAATTCCAATTTGTGCAGTAATGCCGGGGCTGTACATTAACTCCTTAACGACCAGTGCCGAACCCTCTACAGCGGCTGTATCCTGGGCTGTTGCCTCAGAAGTGAGGCAGTGCAGAAATAGCGTAAAGGAGGACATCCTGGGCTAGTGATAGCAGCGACAGGGTGTTCCTGTGATCCCATGCCTGTCAGTGGAGTGCCTTTGTTCATGAGATACACGCTGTGATGAGCGTGTAGCTCATGCTGCTGCTGGAAGTCTGCATGTGTGAGGTTAGCCAGGGGTAGTTCAGTAACTGTCAAAAATTACAGTTACTGTGTAAACAATCACTGTGACAGCTAGTCACAGTGATTGTATACTTCAAACTGAGCATAGATACTAGCATGCCCCAGTGCAGTGCTTTCCAAACTGTGTGTCGGGACACATTAGTGTGTCGGCAGCAGTGTGTAGGTGTGTCCCTGCTTCAGCACAATTTTTTTTAAATTTTAATTTTTTTAAATGTTTTTTTTTGGTTTCTGACTTTCCGCCTGCCTTCTACGCATATCACATGGTTGACACATGATTGATACCTAGGGGGTCACAGATCATCTTAACCTATTGGCGCAGCTCAGTGGGAACTGAAACTATTTCCATTGGCGGCTTTGGCGGCACATTGGCTACTGACTGCACGTGTAGTCTCCTCAATCGGCTTGTGGCTGCATGTGTAGTCAGTGAGTGGGACAGCAGTGTGTTTGCAGCGTGGGCAGTACTCAATTGGACTCACCGAGCTCTGAGGGCGGCAGCTTAAACGCTGAGCTGAAGTCAGAAGTCAGTGGGGGTTTTTTGCAACTAGCTCCCAGTAGTGCATTGCTGTTCCTGCTCTTGATATATGGATAGGAAGGGGAAGCTTAAAAATGCGAGTGTCTAATATTCCACCAAATATTCAGAAACTGTGTTCATCCCATCAACCTCATACATCCCATTAAAATAGTAAGTAGCTATTGGTGTTATTAAACTTTTTTTTAATTCTTGGACATACTTACATACTGTTACTTGTAAATACATTTCGTTATTATATCATTTATGTATGTGTCGATATCTCTTAAGACAAGTTAGTTTAACCTCCTGTTTGCTTGTACAACTGAATTACTGTGTCGCAAAATGATGTAGGTCTAAAAAGTGTGTCGCCAACATGAAAAGTTTGGAAAGCTCTGCCCCAGTGCATGCTGGTATCAGGCTTAGTGGCCAATCACTGGATGCCTCAGGAGTGAGGCAGTCCAGTAATGCACAAAATAGTGGTCCATGGTCATGTGGTCACTGTAACATCCAGTCACAGAGATCACATATCAAAAATGACAAACCATTGTTTAACAAATGGCTTGTCTTGGCCTCTCCCCTCCTGTCCCAGTGAACACATAACGTGATAAAAGTGTAAACTAGATAAACACCCTGGGGTGTCTAAATTCTACAAATATATACATTTGTGTAGCAGTTTTGAATTGTTTGACCACTATTTAGCTTCCAGTCCAAGCGTAGAAAATTTAAGTGTTAAACAAATAATTCAATTTTTTTAGTATTTAGTCTATATTTGCTAGAAGTTACTTGGAAACATAGACATATGGGGTAGTTCTAAAATCAGGACAACATATTGAATCTATTTTACTGTATTTTACTTTATCTACACTAGTTTTGTAGAAATAGATATAAGGAAAACTGCAGTATTAAATTGCTATTTATTTTTATTTATTTTACCCATAAGGGGTATCACTAGAAAGGTCTGTTTGTCTGCTAACCCCTTAAGGACCAGACCATTTTTCAATTTCTTACCCTTAAGGACCAGAGCTATTTTTACATTTCTGCAGTGTTTGTGTTTAGCTGTAATTTTCCTCTTACTCATTTACTATACCCACACACATATTATATACCGTTTCTTCTCGCCATTAAATGGACTTTCTAAAGATACCATTATTTTCATCATATCTTATAATTTACTATAACAAATTATAAAATATGATGAAAAAATTGAAAAAAAAAACACACTTTTTCTAACTTTGACCCCCAAAATCTGTTGCACATCTACAACCACCAAAAAAAACCCATGCTAAATAGTTTATACATTTTGTCCTGAGTTTAGAAATATCCAATGTTTATAATAAGAGATAGTTACATTGTAACACTGATATCTGTCAGGAATCCCTGAATATCCCTTCACATGTATATATATTTTTTTAGTAGACAACCCAAAGTATTGATCTAGGCCCATTTTGGTATATTTCATGCCACCATTTTACCGCCAAATGCGATCGAATAAAAAAAATTGTTCACTTTTTCACTAACTTTTTCACAAACCTTTGTTTCTCACTGAAATTATTTACAAACAGATAGTGCTATTATGGCAAAACTTGTTGTAAATGCTTCTCTGGGATCCCATTTGTTCAGAAATAGCAGACATTTATAGCTTTAGCATTACTTTTGGTAATTAGAAGGCCGCTAAATGCCGCTGCGCACCACACTTGTATTACGCCCAGCAGTGAAGGGGTTAATTAGGTAGCTTGTAGGGTTAATTTTAGCTTTAGTGTAGAGATCAGCCTCCCACCTGACACATCCCACCCCCTGATCCCTCTCAAACAGCTCTCCTCAATCCCCCACCTCACAATTGTCACCACCATCTTAAGTACTGGCAGAAAGTCTGCCAGTATAAAAATAAAGTGGTTTTTTTTTGGTTTTTAATGGATCTCCATTACCCCCAACCTCCCTGATTCCCCCCCAAACAGCTCTCTAAGCCTCCCCCCTCAACCTATTTGCCGCCATCTTAGGTATTGGCAGCTGTCTGCCAGTACCCAGTTTGCTTACAAATTTGCCCTTTTTTTTAAAAAATATGTAATTCCTTATTTTCTGTAGTGTAGCTTACCCCCCTCAATACCCTACCCCCCCCTCCTCCTTCGGCTGCAGTAGGATTACTGTGCGCGTGCACGTATGCTCCCGAGCCCCGCCCACCACCTCCTGGAACACGCACCGGCGATGGGCCGCCCACTCGCCTCCCTGCTATTGCTCCCACCCACCAACGATCGGACCACCGCTCTCTGCATCGGTAAGTGGAGGTATAAGGCAAGCGGCCGCTCCAAACTCCCATGCCGGTCCGAACTGTGGCTCAGGGTGATGACGTCACAGACGCCGCCGTGATAATGGCAAAGTTAAACACGAAGGTCATGTGGTGACTGGGTGCAGTGCCTAGGATTGGCAATGAATCAATTGCCACAATGCAGCATAAAAAATAGAGAAAAGGCAGCACCAGCATTAAATTAAAAAAAACTCACTTTATTCTCTTACAGGCAAAACAAGTGTGACATGGAAAGAACGTCTGACGCGTTTCACGCCCCCTAGTGGCGTTTCATCAGAGACTACAGGTGTTCCTGAGCATGGCCCTCTTATACTGGGACATATTAATTGCATATTTAACCCCTTAATGTGAAACAAACAAACATTAAAAGTATATGTATTTAACATAAAATATGCTACAGTGTACATTATCCAATATACATTAAAACTGAATCAAAGTAGAAAGAACAATTATTGTATTTTATTTTATTTGCAGAGTCACTTTGGAAAATGACCTTTAATCAGGATGGTATCTGAGTAATTAATTATTTCTCGTGTCCCCTATTCATAACTTCTGGGGAATTATATTTAATAAGTTTTTATAGATGTTATTATAAATATTATGGTATATACAATATGGATCCACAACAGACATGAACTATTTTTGATACTAAGATATATCTAGATAATTTTTGTAATAAACTGTATTTTTTAGTAGGAAATTTAAAAAAAATAATATATATATAACTCTTTACATATGGAACCAAAGGGTACTTGTCACATTGCTACATGTTTCCTTCTTATAGTATCCTTTGTCTTTTATTTTATTTTATCTAGCTATAGTTAGACTATCCTCATACAAGATGCTAGCTTTTTAATAGCTTTTTTAGGACTTTTTTAATAATTATATGAAGTAGCTTATGTCCCATTCAAGGTTTAGGCCATCAGGAATTCTGGTTTTAAGTTGGTAAATCCAATATAACTCCTTCCTGTCCAAAATTTTGTACCTATTCCCACCTCTGAAAGGGACGTTTGCCACATCAATAATTTTAACCCTAAAATTTTCTTCATTAGTAAAATGAAATAGGTTAAAGTGCCTTGCCACTGTGGAGTCTTTACAATAGTTTTTGATATCATTAGCATGTTCTCTTACTCTCACATTGACCTCCCTCGTCGTTTTTCCTACATATTGGATTTTGCAAAACTTGCATTCCAACAAATACACTGCGAATTTAGTTTTGCAGTTGGCATAAAATGAAATGTTGTACTCCTGTCCATCTACTGTAGACCTAAATGTAGTGGCCCTTTCCATAATATCACATGTCAAACATGTTCTTGCTCCACATTTGAAGCAGCCAGATTTCTTTAGCCAATTATCTCCCCTATTAATAACATTACTCGTAACCATACTGGGAGCTAGCTTAGTGGCCAAAGTTACAGGCTTTTTGGACACAAATCTGCAGTTAGAAACATAATTTTGCAGAATATTATCACCACTTAATATAGACAAATTTTTCTTCAATATTCCAACTATATCAGAAAACTGATTGGTGTATTCTGTTGTAAAAACAATGCTGTTATCGAACTGCAGAGAAGAGTCTTTACTTCCCATAGTTAAGGTCCTCATTTTCAATACTCCTACATCATGTTTGGTCTTTTCCAATTTAATTGGATCATAACCTCTGGCTGTCAATCTCTCAGTGAGTTCATCCGCCTGCTGGGAATATATTTGATCATCATTAGTATTCCTTCGCAGCCTGATGTATTGTCCCCTCAGAATTGCTTTAATTAGATGGGGGGGATGGCACGAGCTCGCATGTAGAATGGTGTTACCAGCTGTTGGTTTGCGAAAAGTTTTAGATACTACCATTCCGGTCTCTGCCACCCCCTCCAGCGTTATATCCAAAAAGTCAATACATCGGCTGCTATAACTTCCCACAAACCTTAGGCTCAACTCATTATTGTCAAGAAAGTTTATAAAATTCTGAAAGTCGTTACCATCCCAGGGCTCATCAATGATCATAATCAGGTCATCAATGAACCTTTTGTAGTGGCGTATATTACCAGTGAACGTTACATTTTCATTGTTATACAAATATTTGGCTTCCCAATACCCTACATATAGATTGGCAAAGCAGGGGGCAAATTTTGCCCCCATTGCCGTACCACAACGCTGAAGGTAAAACTTGCCATCAAATGTCAAGAAATTATGGGTAAGTACAAACTCCAAAATTGCACAAATGTAAACCTTAATCTCTTCTTCATATGCTGTATATTTATCCAAAAAGTATCTCACTGCCAAAATCCCTATATTATGTGGGATTGCCGTGTAAAGGGATACAATGTCAACCACTACCCAACAATAGTTTCTGCCCCATCTAATACTTTCTAGACCTTCCAACAAATGAGATGAGTCTCTTAAATAACTAAACAACTTTTTCACTATCGGCTGTAGTATTGAGTCCAGCCACTCAGAAAGGGGTTCAAGCAAGGACCCAATACCCGATACTATCGGTCTTCCTGGTGGCCGTATTGGATTTTTATGCAATTTGGGCAGATAGTGAAAAAGTGGTGTAATAGGGAATTCAGGTACAAGTACTTCCACATCTTCACGTTTAAACACCCCTAGAAAGATACCATCATCCAATAATGATAATAATTATCGTTTGAAAATAACAGTTGGATTTCCACTTAGAGGGGTGTAAGTACAAGGGTCATTTAATTGGCGCTGGGCTTCATCCAAGTAATCAGTCTTATTCAAAATTACAATATTACCTCCCTTATCGGAGTTTCTGATGACAATACTTTGATTCTCTTTGAGGGAGTCCAGCGCCAACTTTTCTGCCCTAGATAGATTGTTTTTAACCTTCTTTTTTGACCGTGATAGACTCAGGATCTCACGTTCCACTGTCTTTTGGAACAAATTTACTGCACCCCCCCTGAACTGTATGGGGTAAAAATCAGACCCATATTTTTTAGGTCCTTTAGGAGCAGTTTCCTCAGACAATACATCATGGGAGCTCTGTAGGTCTATCATGGTACTTAACATACACGCATCCTGAAAGGATACTTCCTCCTCTAATTGTGTCTGAGTGTTAACCTGTGTCTCAATATTGGAAATGTTGTCATGTTGTAAAGCAAAGAATCTCTTTAGCGTCAGCTTGCGAACAAACCTGTTGACATCTATTAATGTGTTAAATGGCGAAAAACCCTGAGATTATACAGGAGTGGAATGATGCACTTACAGAATGCTCTATAAAATTGCTAAACATACTCATCAAATGTAAGGTGCAAAAAAGGCTAAATCTCAAAGAAAGGATGGTAGAAATTGAGAAGGAATTAAAGAAATTTGAACAACATGAAGATTTCTTAGAACAGAAAAAAACAATGAAGGAACATGTTGACAAATTAGATGCCATTCTTGCTGAACGCAAGGGAGAGAAATTCAATAGAGACAGACTTGATTATGAAACAAATCGAGTATATCAATGGCCATTTAACCAAAAGAATACCTGGAAGGCCAATTATGGTAAAGGAAGGAGGTGGAATAATAAAAAGAATATCAAAGAAGATAAGCAAAATCCAAAACCCATTTTGAAGAATAAAACATCTAAAAAAGTGGTTTTTTCATCAACTGAAGCGGAGTCATCTGAGCAGGAGCAAATAGAATCAGCAGAGTCTTCTTCTTCCCCCTCCCCCTCTTCTTCTCCTCCCTCTTCTTCCTCCTCTGTTTCTGCTTATTCCCTACAGGCTACCAGTGCTGATGATACTGAAAATGAGGGTCCATCCACGAGGTCAAAAGAGCCCAGAGAACAGAAGAGGAGTAGCAAGAAAGAGTCCAAGAGAGGTCCCAAGGTCCCTTTAAACGGGTCAGAAGGTCAAAAAACAAAAAGAAAAAAGAAATAAGGAGACAAAAACTGGGACTATTGGACTTAAGTGTCATTAATCTCTCTTCTTGTGTGTTGAATCAGGATCAAATTAATGTACTTAGTAGGGGTTTAGGTTTTGCACCCACAAGAGATTTTTCGCCATTTAACACATTAATAGATGTCAACAGGTTTGTTCGCAAGCTGACGCTAAAGAGATTCTTTGCTTTACAACATGACAACATTTCCAATATTGAGACACAGGTTAACACTCAGACACAATTAGAGGAGGAAGTATCCTTTCAGGATGCGTGTATGTTAAGTACCATGATAGACCTACAGAGCTCCCATGATGTATTGTCTGAGGAAACTGCTCCTAAAGGACCTAAAAAATATGGGTCTGATTTTTACCCCATACAGTTCAGGGGGGGTGCAGTAAATTTGTTCCAAAAGACAGTGGAACGTGAGATCCTGAGTCTATCACGGTCAAAAAAGAAGGTTAAAAACAATCTATCTAGGGCAGAAAAGTTGGCGCTGGACTCCCTCAAAGAGAATCAAAGTATTGTCATCAGAAACTCCGATAAGGGAGGTAATATTGTAATTTTGAATAAGACTGATTACTTGGATGAAGCCCAGCGCCAATTAAATGACCCTTGTACTTACACCCCTCTAAGTGGAAATCCAACTGTTATTTTCAAACGATAATTATTATCATTATTGGATGATGGTATCTTTCTAGGGGTGTTTAAACGTGAAGATGTGGAAGTACTTGTACCTGAATTCCCTATTACACCACTTTTTCACTATCTGCCCAAATTGCATAAAAATCCAATACGGCCACCAGGAAGACCGATAGTATCGGGTATTGGGTCCTTGCTTGAACCCCTTTCTGAGTGGCTGGACTCAATACTACAGCCGATAGTGAAAAAGTTGTTTAGTTATTTAAGAGACTCATCTCATTTGTTGGAAGGTCTAGAAAGTATTAGATGGGGCAGAAACTATTGTTGGGTAGTGGTTGACATTGTATCCCTTTACACGGCAATCCCACATAATATAGGGATTTTGGCAGTGAGATACTTTTTGGATAAATATACAGCATATGAAGAAGAGATTAAGGTTTACATTTGTGCAATTTTGGAGTTTGTACTTACCCATAATTTCTTGACATTTGATGGCAAGTTTTACCTTCAGCGTTGTGGTACGGCAATGGGGGCAAAATTTGCCCCCTGCTTTGCCAATCTATATGTAGGGTATTGGGAAGCCAAATATTTGTATAACAATGAAAATGTAACGTTCACTGGTAATATACGCCACTACAAAAGGTTCATTGATGACCTGATTATGATCATTGATGAGCCCTGGGATGGTAACGACTTTCAGAATTTTATAAACTTTCTTGACAATAATGAGTTGAGCCTAAGGTTTGTGGGAAGTTATAGCAGCCGATGTATTGACTTTTTGGATATAACGCTGGAGGGGGTGGCAGAGACCGGAATGGTAGTATCTAAAACTTTTCGCAAACCAACAGCTGGTAACACCATTCTACATGCGAGCTCGTGCCATCCCCCCCATCTAATTAAAGCAATTCTGAGGGGACAATACATCAGGCTGCGAAGGAATACTAATGATGATCAAATATATTCCCAGCAGGCGGATGAACTCACTGAGAGATTGACAGCCAGAGGTTATGATCCAATTAAATTGGAAAAGACCAAACATGATGTAGGAGTATTGAAAATGAGGACCTTAACTATGGGAAGTAAAGACTCTTCTCTGCAGTTCGATAACAGCATTGTTTTTACAACAGAATACACCAATCAGTTTTCTGATATAGTTGGAATATTGAAGAAAAATTTGTCTATATTAAGTGGTGATAATATTCTGCAAAATTATGTTTCTAACTGCAGATTTGTGTCCAAAAAGCCTGTAACTTTGGCCACTAAGCTAGCTCCCAGTATGGTTACGAGTAATGTTATTAATAGGGGAGATAATTGGCTAAAGAAATCTGGCTGCTTCAAATGTGGAGCAAGAACATGTTTGACATGTGATATTATGGAAAGGGCCACTACATTTAGGTCTCGAGTAGATGGACAGGAGTACAACATTTCATTTTATGCCAACTGCAAAACTAAATTCGCAGTGTATTTGTTGGAATGCAAGTTTTGCAAAATCCAATATGTAGGAAAAACGACGAGGGAGGTCAATGTGAGAGTAAGAGAACATGCTAATGATATCAAAAACTATTGTAAAGACTCCACAGTGGCAAGGCACTTTAACCTATTTCATTTTACTAATGAAGAAAATTTTAGGGTTAAAATTATTGATGTGGCAAACGTCCCTTTCAGAGGTGGGAATAGGTACAAAATTTTGGACAGGAAGGAGTTATATTGGATTTACCAACTTAAAACCAGAATTCCTGATGGCCTAAACCTTGAATGGGACATAAGCTACTTCATATAATTATTAAAAAAGTCCTAAAAAAGCTATTAAAAAGCTAGCATCTTGTATGAGGATAGTCTAACTATAGCCAGATAAAATAAAATAAAAGACAATAAAACAAAAGACAAAGGATACTATAAGAAGGAAACATGTAGCAATGTGACAAGTACCCTTTGGTTCCATATGTAAAGAGTTATATATATATTATTTTTTTTTAAATTTCCTACTAAAAAATACAGTTTATTACAAAAATTATCTAGATATATCTTAGTATCAAAAATAGTTCATGTCTGTTGTGGATCCATATTGTATATACCATAATATTTATAATAACATCTATAAAAACTTATTAAATATAATTCCCCAGAAGTTATGAATAGGGGACACGAGAAATAATTAATTACTCAGATACCATCCTGATTAAAGGTCATTTTCCAAAGTGACTCTGCAAATAAAATAAAATACAACAATTGTTCTTTCTACTTTGATTCAGTTTTAATGTATATTGGATAATGTAGACTGTAGCATATTTTATGTTAAATACATATACTTTTAATGTTTGTTTGTTTCACATTAAGGGGTTAAATATGCAATTAATATGTCCCAGTATAAGAGGGCCATGCTCAGGAACACCTGTAGTCTCTGCTGAAACGCCACTAGGGGGCGTGAAACGCGTCAGACGTTCTTTCCATGTCACACTTGTTTTGCCTGTAAGAGAATAAAGTGAGTTTTTTTGAATTTAATGCTGGTGCTGCCTTTTCTCTATTTTTTACTCTGCATCGGTAACCCTGCAAATCTATTTCAGCAGTGCCCCACTTGTGGGGCATGCAGAAATAGCGCGATCTCGCAATTTTGAGCAAGATCACGGCAAAGAGAAGCCCAGGACTGCAGCGACGTACAGGGTACGTCGCTGGTCCTTAAGGGCATAACAACGCTGGTCGTTAAGGGGTTAAAAAAGGGTGTACAGTATAATATGTATGGGTGCGGACAATTAAGGTGAAACCAATAGTGAGCAAAGATGCCAAAATTGCTTGTGTACGAAGCCCATCGAACAGCATAATTTATATTTACGTTGCAGCTGCATTAAGCTCCAGCAGTCTTGACTGTCAAGTGACTACTAAGATCTGCTCTGCCTGAGCTACAGGCATCTGTCTGCATATGGATATAGAGCGTGATCTGTGCTCCGGTTCCATATGAGACAAATGCCAGATCGTTTATGACATTAACTAAAAACAAGGCAGCACAGATTCACTGATTAGATTTTATTGCAATTAATTTTTGAGAACACCTTTTCTAAATTGTTCTGGTGACACATACAAGCGGAAAATTACTTTTACTTTTTTTCTTACTAATGGTATCACACTTGGGGCCTCCTCAGGGTAACCCTTGCCATGCACAACTGTAGCACATTGTGTGCATTGTGGACTTTGCTGACAACCAAATGGTTAAACAAATAGTTTGCTTATTCATCTTTAGTGCTACAAGTGAAACACAATGGTTTTGAAATATTCAGATTCTGTTGTTAATGTTACATTTATTTATATGGAATGTGTGATATTTAACTGAATCTGATTAAAGTGACACTCAGGTCAAATCAAACTTTCATGATTCAGATAGAGCATGCAATTTTAAACAACTTTCCAATTTACTTCCATTAACAAAATGTGCACTGTCTTTTTATATTTACACTTTTTGATTCAACAGCTCCTACTGAGCGTGTGCAAGAATTCACAGAATATACATATATACATTTGTGATTGGCTGATGGCTGTCACATGATACAGAGGGAGTGGAAATAGACATAACTGAAATTTGTTAGAAAACAAAAATCTACTACTCATTTGAAGTTCAGACTAAGGCATCTATTTATCAAGCCGTCAATTTACTTGCATTCAACGGCACCAATACGCTCGCCTAAGATCGCCTAACATCGCTGCCGCAGACCTGAATACGTTCTCCAAAATTACCAAAAAAGCTGTCAAAAAGCCACGCACCAAGTACGGGGCGATGAGCAGCGGACTGTTGCTAACTAACAGTCATCGATCTCGCTGCTCTTCGGCTTTTTCACAGCTTTATTGGTACCCTGTCACTAAACACCCACACTATACTATACTGTTTTACCCCCTATACCGCCGCTCCCGGAGCCCACCGCCACCTACATTATATTTATTAACCCCTAATCTGCCCCCCTACACCGCTGCCACCTACATTATACTTATTAACCCCTAATCTGCCCCCCCCTACACCGCCGCCACTACATTATATTTATTAACCCCTAATCTGCCCCCCCTACACCGCCGCCCCCAACTTCGCCGCCACTATATTAAATTTATTAACCCCTAAACCTAAGTCTAACCCTAACCCTAACACCCCCTAACTTAAATATAATTTAAATAAATCTAAATAAATATTCCTATCATTAAATAAATTATTCCTATTTAAAACTAAATACCTGTAAAATAAACCCTAAGATAGCTACAATATAACTAATAGTTACATTGTAGCTAGCTTAGGGTTTATTTTTATTTTACAGGCAAGTTTGTATTTATTTTAACTAGGTACAATAGTTATTAAATAGTTAATAACTTCCTAGTTAAAATAAATACAAATATACCTGTAAAATAAAACCTAACCTAAGTTACAATTACACCTAACACTACACTATAATTAAATAAATTCCCTAAACTAAATACAATTAAATACAATTTAAATAAAATTATCTAAAATACAAAAACAAACACTAAATTACAGAAAATAATAAACAAATTACAAGATTTTTAAACTAATTACACCTAATCTAATCCCCCTAACAAAATAAAAAAGCCCCCCCAAATAAAAAAAAGCCCTACCCTACACTAAATTACAAATAGTCCTTAAAAGGGCCTTTTGCGGGGCATTGCCCCAAAGTAATCAGCTCTTTTACCTGTAAAAAAAAAATTACAACCCCCCCCAACATTAAAACCCACCACCCACACAACCAACCCTACTCTAAAACCCACCCAATCCCCCCTTAAAAAAACTAACACTAACCCCTTGAAGATCACCCTACCGTGAGAAGTCTTCACTCAACCGGGCCGAAGTCCTCAACAAAGCCGGCAGAAGTGGTCCTCCAGACAGGCAGAAGTCTTCATCCAGACGGCATCTTCTATCTTCATCCATCCGGCGCGGAGCGGCTCCATCTTCAAGACATCCGACGCGGAGCATCCTCTTCATCCGACGTCTTCTTGAACAATGACGGTTCCTTTAAGTGACGTCATCCAATGGTGTCCCTTCAATTCCGATTGGCTGATAGAATTCTATCAGCCAATCGGAATTAAGGTAGGAAAAATCCTATTGGCTGATGCATTGATTGGAACAGCCAATAGAATGCGAGCTCAATCCTATTGGCTGATTGGATCAGCCAATAGGATTGAACTTCAATCGGAATTGAAGGGACACCATCTTGGATGACGTCACTTAAAGTAACCGTCATTGTTCAAGAAGACGTCGGATAAAGAATATGCTCCGCGTCGGATGTCTTGAAGATGGAGCCGCTCCGCCGGATGGATGAAGATAGAAGATGCCGTCTGGATGAAGACTTCTGCCCATCTGGAGGACCACTTCTGCCTGTCTGGAGGACCACTTCTGCCGGCTTCGTTGAGGACTTCGGCCCGGTTGGGTGAAGACTTTTAACAGTAGGGTGATCTTCAAGGGGTTAGTGTTAGGTTTTTTAAGGGGGGATTGGGCGGGTTTTGGAGTAGGGTTGGTTGTGTGGGTGGTGGGTTTTAATGTTGGGGGGGGTTGTAATTTTTTTTTTTACAGCTAAAAGAGCTAATTACTTTGGGGCAATGCCCCGCAAAAGGCCCTTTTAAGGGCTATTTGTAATTTAGTGTAGGGTAGGGCTTTTTTATTTTGTTAGGGGGATTAGATTAGGTGTAATTAGTTTTAAAATCTTGTAATTTGTTTATTATTTTCTGTAATTTAGTGGGGTTTTTTTTTGTACTTTAGATAATTTTATTTAATTGTATTTAGTTTAGGGAATTTATTTAATTATAGTGTAGTGTTAGGTGTAATTGTAACTTGTTAGGTTTTATTTTACAGGTATATTTGTATTTATTTTAACTAGGAAGTTATTAAAAATAGTTAATAACTATTTAATAACTATTGTACCTAGTTAAAATAAATACAAACTTGCCTGTAAAATAAAAATAAACCCTAAACTAGCTACAATGTAACTATTAGTTATATTGTAGCTATCTTAGGGTTTATTTTACAAGTAAGTATTTAGTTTTAAATAGGAATAATTTATTTAATGCTAGGTATATTTATTTAGATTTATTTAAATTATATTTAAATTAGGGGGTGTTAGGGTTAGACTTAGGTTTAGGGGTTAATAAATTTAATATAGTGGCGGCGAAGTTGGGGGCGGCAGATTAGGGGTTAATAAATGTAGGTGGGGGGCAGATTAGGGGTTAATAAGTATAATGTAGGTGGCGGCGGTGTAGGGGGGCAGATTAGGGGTTAATAAGTATAATGTAGGTGGCGGCGGTGTAGGGGGGCAGATTAGGGGTTAATAAGTATGGTGTAGGGGGGCAGATTAGGGGTTAATAAGTATAATGTAGGCGGTGGCGGGGCGGCAGATTAGGGGTGTTTAGACTCGGGGTACATGTTAGGGTATTAGGTGTAAACATTACCATAGGAATCAATGGGATATCGGGCAGCAGCGAACATGAGCTTTCGCTGCTTTCAGACTCCCATTGATTCCTATGGTATCCGCCACCTCCAGGGCGGCGGATTGAAAACCAGGTACGCTGGGCCGGAATAGTGGTGAGCGTACCTGGTAGAAATTTGATAACTAGCAAAAGTAGTCAGATTGTGCCGAATTTGCATTCGGAACATCTGTAATGACGTAAGCATCGATCTGTGTCTGACTGAGTCCGGCGGATCGTATGTTACGTTACAAAATTCTACTTTTGTCGGTCTGTATGGTTTGATAACTAAGGGGAATCAGGCTCGCCACAAATACGCTGCGGAATTCAAGCGTATTTGCGGTTGACGGCTTGATAAATAGATGCCAAAGTGCTAATGTATTGTCTTTTTATCATTAATTTGTTGATTATGCAAATCTACTGTATTTACTGGTCTTTTATTTTTTCAGGCATCTCTTCACCCAGATACTGGCAATATAATCCCTCCAATATTTAGACCTCCAGGTGAGATCCCAGAATCTACACAAGGAAAGGACATAAAAAAGCACATTTACAGTTTAAAACAAAACAAATATACAGGCTGCGCTTCTCTCACTTCAACCCAAGATCTGATTCATAAAGCTAATCAGCACCAATTCGTGATATGAAGTAATTTCTACCCTTTGAATATAAAATAGTTAAAAATCCTTGAATTAAAATAAGTAGTATACGCATCAAATCTACACCTAGGTGTGATAACGATAACTGTGTTAAACCAAATACATCCGTATGTGAAAAACAATGTTCAAATCCACATTTAAACATACATATCTTATTTATATATATATATTTTGCTCAAAATTGGCATATATAATACTGTACAAAAAAGTTGTAATACAGATTAGAAATAATATGTAATTGTGCAAACAATACTTCCCAAGTCCAAGGAAGGGTTTGAAGTTGTGGATAGGATGCTGCTCTGTCCAGAGTTGCAGAAATCTGTGCTCCTGCTCCCAAAATCGACACTAATAACAAAACAAGAAAGACAGAGCGCAACCTCCTCTGAACATAAAAGCAATTTATTCCAAAGATGTACTGACGACAAGACACATAAAAGTGTGCATAAACAGCACGTACATAAAACAAGTGAAAATGCAGGCACAAAAAAGTCACCAGTTAGATAAGTCCTCCGTGGGAGTTCTGAAGCTGCAAAGGTTTTTTTCTCTCCGCTCTTCTATGTGTCCACCATTTAGGAGCTGTTACCAGGAATCGTTTGGACGCCACCGGAAATGGATGTGATAGACGCAGCGTCACAGGCTCTCTGACTGAAGCCGCTATACGCTGTTCTTGTTCCTCTCTGGTTCAAACTTGCAAGACACTCTACGTGTTTTGTCGGGTTACGACCCGACTTTGTCAAGAGATGATTTCATCATGATAGATGTATCCTTTTTAAGCGTGGCGGGTTTGACGCGCCTCCAGTGTGAAGATTTCTGATTGGCTAATAATTAAAGCCTAACATACAGAAACACACATCTTTGAAGTCTTTCACAAAGCCGGCATGCTAAGGGTTAATGGTTCAATTCCATTCAATAAGAAAGATAATGGAGCCTGTGTTTCAGTATAAACTGACCCCCGGCAATTAGGGCTATTCATACAGGTTCCGGGAATTTATGTGGCCCGTATTAAGGAGGACGAATGTTCTATGTGAACAATAATGTCTCCTTATTGAACACATAGAAGAGCGGAGAGAAAAAACCTTTGCAGCTCCAGAACTCCCACGGAGGACTTATCTAACTGGTGACTTTTTTGTGCCTGCATTTTCACTTGTTTTATGTACGTGCTGTTTATGCACACTTTTATGTGTCTTGTCGTCAGTACATCTTTGGAATAAATTGCTTTTATCTTCAGAGGAGGTTGCGCTCTGTCTTTCTTGTTTTGTTACATTTACAGTTTGCCAGCATTGTTTTATGCAGGAGAAATGCACAGATGTTTAAATTGGGCAAGTTCTAGGCCTGCATGTGTCACTGAGAACAGGTCACATTTCTGCTCAGTAGACACTTTAAAATGAGTTCAGATCTTTACAAACAACTTTTACATATGAGTATGATTTATCGTCATATGGAGTATGTGTGGGATACTGATATAATCATTATAATTCCCCCCCTTTCCTGACTTTCTGATTAAGCCTTTCTACTTATAGGACTCTGGATATTTTTTTTTTTTTTTTTTTTTTGCTAGTGAACCACTAAATAATGTTTTTGTATAAAGGTGCATGATCTTTGATGTAACTGATTCCATGGGATCTTATACAGGCTAGTATATAAGAGTTACTTGGACACATACATGGGATACAAACAAAATTATATCTGCTATAAAAGCAATTTTTATTGGAGAAAAAAAGACATTCGCCTAGATTTAGAGTTTTGTCGGTAAAGACCCGCTGTGCTAACGCTCCTTTTTTTTCCAGCGCACCCTTAAGCCAACGCTGGTATTTAGAGTTGTCTGAATGGCTGCGTTAGGCTCTGAAAAGTGAGCGTTGAGCATAATTTGGCGCCACTTCAACCCTCAATACCAGCGTTGCTTACGGTAGCGGTAAGCTGGAAAAACGAGCTTGTGCACGATTTCCCCATAGGAATCAATGGGGCTGAGCTGGCCGAAAAAAACCCTTACACCTGCAAAAAAGCAGCGTTCAGCTCCTAACGCAGCCCCATTGTTTCCTATGGGGAAACACTTTCTAAGTCTACACTTAACACCCTAACATGAACCCCCGAGTCTAAACACCCCTAGCCTTACACTTATTAACCCCTAATCTGCCGCCCCCGCTATCGCTGACACCTGCATTTTATTATTAACCCCTAATCTGCCGCTCCGGACACCAACGCCACCTACATTATCCCTATGAACCCCTAATCTGCTGTCCCTAACATCGCCGACACCTATATTATATTTATTACCCCCTAATCTGCTCTCCCCAATGTCGCCGCCACCTACCTACACTTATTAACCCCTAATCTGCCGACCGGATATCGCCGCCACTATAATAAATGTATTAACCCCTAAACCGCTGCACTCCCGCCTCGCAAACACTATAATAAATTGTATTAACCCCTAATCTGCTCTCCCTAACATCGCTGCCACCTACCTACAATTATTAACCCCTAATCTCCTGTCCCCAACGTCGCCGCTACTATAATAAAGTTATTAATCCCTAAACCTAAGTCTAACTCTAACACCCCCCTTAGTTAAATATAATTTTAATTTAACAAAATAAATTTACTATAATTAAATAAATTTATCCTATTTAAAACTAAATACTTACCTATAAAATAAACCCTAATATAGCTACAATATAACTAATAGTTACATTGTAGCTATTTTAGCATTTATATTTATTTTACAGGCAACTTTGTATTTATTTTAACTAGGTACAATAGCTATTAAATAGTTAATAACTATTTAATAGCTACCTAGTTAAAATAATTACAAAATTACCTGTAAAATAAATCCTAACCTAAGTTACAAATACACCTAACACTACACTATCAATAAATTAATTAAATAAATTAACTACAATTATCTAAACTAAAATACAATTAAATAAACTAAACTATATTACAAAAACAAACAAACACTAAATTACAGAAAATAAAAAAGAAATTACAAGAAGTTTAAACTAATTACACCTAATCTAAGCCCCCTAATAAAATAAAAAAGCCCCCCAAAATAATAAAATGCCCTGTCCCAAAGTAATCAGCTCTTTTACCTGTAAAGAAAAATACAATACCCCCCCCCCAACATTACAACCCACCACCCACATACCCCTACTCTAAAACCCACCCAAACCCCCCTTGAAAAAAAACATATTCGGAACAGCCAATAGAATGCGAGGTCAATCCGATTGGCTGATTGGATCAGCCAATCCGATTGAACTTCAATCTGATTGGCTGATTGAATCAGCCAATCAGATTTTTCCTATCTTAATTCCGATTGGCTGATAGAATCCTATCGGAATTCGAGGGACGCCATCTTGGATGACATCCCTTAAAGGAACCGTAATTCGTCGTTAGTCCGTCGGTTGAAGAGGATGGCTCTGCGTCGGCTGGATGGAAGATGGCTCCGCTCCGCTCCGGATGGATGAAGATAGAAGACGCCACTTGGATGAAGACTTCTACCGGATGGAGGACCTCTTCTTGCCCCGCTTGGATGAAGACTTCTACCGGATGGAGGACCTCTTTTTGCCCCGCTTGGATGAAGAATTCGGCTCGGCTGAGTGAAGACGACTCAAGGTAGGGAGATCTTCAGGGGGTTAGTGTTAGGTTTTTTTAAGGGGGGTTTGGGTGGGTTTTAGAGTAGGGGTATGTGGGTGGTGGGTTGTAATGTTGGGGTGGTATTGTATTTTTCTTTACAGGTAAAAGAGCTGATTACTTTGGTGCAATTCCCCGCAAAAAGCCCTTTTAAGGGCTGGCAAAAGAGCGGATTACTTTTTAATTTAGGATAGGGTAGGGCATTTTATTATTTTGGGGGGCTTTTTTATTTTATTAGGGGGCTTAGATTAGGTGTAATTAGTTTAAACTTCTTGTAATTTCTTTTTTTATTTTCTGTAATTTAGTGTTTGTTTTTTTGTAATATAGTTTAGTTTATTTAATTGAATTTTAGTTTAGATAATTGTAGGTAATTTATTTAATTAATTTATTGATAGTGTAGTGTTAGGTGTATTTGTAACTTAGGTTAGGATTTATTTTACAGGTAATTTTGTAATTATTTTAACTAGGTAGCTATTAAATAGTTATTAACTATTTAATAGCTATTGTACCTAGTTAAAATAAATACAAAGTTGCCTGTAAAATAAATATAAATGCTAAAATAACTACAATGTAACTATTAGTTATATTGTAGCTATATTCGGGTTTATTTTATAGGTAAGTATTTAGTTTCAAATAGGATTAATTTATTTAATTATAGTAAATTTATTTAGTTAAATTAAAATTATATTTAACTTAGGGGGGTGTTAGGGTTAGGGTTAGACTTAGGTTTAGGGGTTAATAACTTTATTATAGTAGCGGCGACGTTGGGGGCGGGAGATTAGGGGTTAATAATTGTAGGTAGGTGAAGGCGATGTTAGGGAGGGCAGATTAGGGGTTAATACAATTTATTATAGTGTTTGCGAGCCGGGAGTGCGGAGGTTTAGGGGTTAATACATTTATGATAGTGGCGGCGATGTCCGGTCGGCAGATTAGGGGTTAATAATTGTAGGTAGGTGGCAGCGACGTTGGGGGGGGCAAATTAGGGGTTAATAAATATAATGTAGGTGTCGGCGATGTTAGGGGCAGCAGATTAGGGGTTCATAGGTATAATGTAGGTTGCGGCGGTGTCCGGAGCGGCAGATTAGGGGTTAAAAATTTTTATTATAGGGTTTGCAATGTGGGGGGCCTCAGTTTAGGGATTCATAGGTAGTTTATGGGTGTTAGTGTACTTTGTAGCACAGTAGTTAAGAGCTTTATGTTCCCGCGTTAGCCCATAAAACTCTTAACTACTGACTTTTTTTGACGGTAGGAGTCTTGTCGGTAGAGGCTGTACCGCTCACTTCTTTCAAGACTCGTAATACCAGCGTTAGGCAAATCCCATAGAAAAGATAGGATACGCAATTGACGTAAGGGGATCTGCGGTAGCCTCGAGTCGCGGAAATAAAGTGAGCGTTAGACCCTTTCCTGCCTGACTCTAAATACCAGTGGGCGTTAAAAAGCAGCGTTAGGACCCCTTAACGCTGCTTTTGACGGCTAACGCCAAACTCTAAATATAGGCGATTGGTTTTAAAACTGAATTCTGCATTAGTGTATTTAAATGTTGATCAGTCACATTACTCTTATTAGTAAGAATGCTTCTAGTAAAAGCTATCACTGTTTAAGCAGTATATGCACACACGCTGCAATGTCCTGTGCACCAGGAATGAAACAGCCTGCATTCATCATTTCAATAATATCTCAATTTGCATCCTACGATCCACAACCTACTTTCTGAGCAGGTTCTGTTTTTAAATGCTGGTACACGGGGCACATGCAGATAAAACAGTGATAGCTTTTACTAGAAGCATATTTGCTTCGACAACTATATTGAACAAAATGATTCTATTAAAAATTGAAATGCACTTACATTTTGACTGCTATGTTCCTTTAAAAATGAGAGATGGAATCAGCTTAAAATATATGAACATCTATGGCTGTCTGGTGCATTTTGGCTATATATTTATGCATTACTCCAAGACATAAGGCTAGTTCTCTTGTACAGCCTGTGTGGGTTGCACGTGCACATAAATGGGATCCCTGCATGGACACTACTGGGCAGTACTCTTATCTGTATGTGTGTATAGACATATTGTAAGAGTATGAAACCTTTGCTAGAACCATTTCACTTATACATGTGTATTGCAAAATGCTTCTACTGAAAATGTAAATGCTTTCATGTGCAACTCCTGCCAAAATCTGTTTCCTGTGTCATTTGTATTGCAAGTCTCCCTTTTGGTATGTGTCTGTAGTTTGTGTAATAAGTTATGTATTTACTCTGCTGATATCTTGTCTCTATCTATGTGATGTTCAAACCTTGTCAATACTAGTATAATTCCTAAATGTATCATTTCACTAATGGTATAACCCCAGCCTCCCCCAAATTATATTGTCTGTTATTTTTACTTATCTCACCCTGAATCATACTTTCCCAATTGGCCTTTAGACTGTCTTTGATCATGTCATTACCTATTTTATTGCAATCAGCTGAATGCTCCTGCCTATAAATTTAACACTGCTAAGGGGAAGCAATGCAGGGTTAGATATTAGTATTGTAAGATCATCTGTTCACATCTCTTAAGTGAACATTTATAAGTGAGGCGCAAAGAATTATACAAGAATTGAACTGTTTTAATACTGAGTTTTATGCTTAATATCTTTATATTCCTCTTTGCCACCTTTTGTCTCTTTAACAAACTACTTTACTCTATTACTCCTTTCCCCTCACCACCTGCACTGTTTATTAACCCATCTCTCTTAACCTCACCTTAATTTTGTATTCATGAACTTCACACATTCCTAAAGACTATCTCTGCACCTCATCACAAAACCATTACTGCAAATCTGCATCTTATCTCATGGTACTCTCCCTCTTGCTCATACTAGCTGCTGGTGACATCTCCCCTAATCCTGGTCCCCCACAACTTCCTTGCCCTGCACACCCATGTGTGCCCTTCAATAGACTTCAAAAACAAAACTCTCTGGTAACCTTGATCTTATTCCTCTTGCATCTAAAGCCACCACCCCCTTTGCTTGTGCACACTGGAACTCTCGCTCTGTTTGCAACAAGCTCACATCTATCCATGACCTCTTTATCTCCCACTCTCTCAATCTTCTGGCTCTCACAGAAACCTGGCTCTCTCCTTCAGACACTGCTTCCTCTGCCACACTGTCACATGGGATCTCCACTTCAGCCACACTCCTAGGTCTGATAATAGACAAGGGGGTGGTGTTGGTATTTTACTTTCCTCTGGTTGCACCTTTCAACAAATACAGCCCTTTTCTTCCCTCACATTTTCTTCATTCGAAACACACATGATTTGCTTATTCTCTCCCCTCTCTATACGTGTTGCAGTCATATACCGCCCCCCTGGCTCCTCAACTCTATTTCTAGATCACTTTGCCGCCTGGCTACCTTATTTCCTTTCCTCAGATACCCCTGCCCTCATTCTTGGCAACTTCAACCTCCCTGTTGATAATCCCACTGCCTCCTCTACAACTCACTTCCTCTTTCGGCCTGTCACAATGGACTGACTCTCCCACTCACAAAGATGGTCACTCACTCCCTTGATCTGATTTTCAGCTATCGATGCACTATCTCAATCTTCACAAACTCCCCTTTTCCTTTTTTCTGACCACCACCTCCTCACTTGTAACATCACTTCCCTCCCTAAAATGCTCACTCCTTCTACCCCTCACACCAAACTTCACAGAAAAATCAAGTCATTAGATCAGCAACAACTCGCTAGCTCTCTCAAACCTCTCCTCTCTTTCATCCCCTCCTTTTCCTGCCCTGATGAATCTTTCTGCCACTCCACCCTTATATACAAATACTGAAGAAAACAGAAACCCCATTACAGCACTCTAGTCATTTACACCTTGTTTTATTCACTGTGGGTTATATCCCAATATTAAGTGATATAGGACTAAAAGTCAATAACTGTAGTTACTAACAAAATTTTCACCACATGTAAAAATACATATATAACAAGTATGACAAATGAGAACATTAGAGGGCATAAATCAAACAAATTTGCAACAATCTTGCAGACTGAAATAAAGAATAATTGCCTTAAGGTACTTTATATTTATCTAATACTGTCCACGTTATACTTCGATAGTCCCGTGAATACAGAGGTAAGTAAAGTGTTACCAAAGACAAGTGGCCACAGTCCTTTCAAATATCTTTAGTGTTCTTGATTGAAAAAAGTTCTGTCCCACGCTGTAAGCTCCAACTTGTTGAAGGATTTATCGTACACTTTAAACCATACTTTCATATATGCTGTGGGCTGCTTGTTTGAGTGATCCTGGAAGGAGTGCTCTTGTCTCTTACGCGGTCAGTAGCCGAGTTACCCCAGTAAATCTAAACCGTGAATAAATCTAGTGATTTCACCCGATGCCTGCTCCTTCTACACTTACACACCAAGTTGCGCAGCCGTTAAACAGCACAATAGTTTAACGAAGATGGGTGTATCAGCTGCAGAATGTGCTGATGTCCTCATTAGTGTCCTCAGTTAAAAGAAAAGCAGACGTATGTTTCCACCCTTACATCGGTCCTTGACAATCTGGCCCCACCAACCATAGCTCGGAAATCATACACTCATCCTCAGCCCTGGCATACTCCTCTGATGCGATACCTAAGCAGATGCTCCCGTACTGCTGAGCGACACTGGAGGAAATCTCGGAGTTCAGCTGACTTTCTTCACTATAAGTTCATCTTAAACGCTTACTATTTTGCCCTTAATCTATATAAGCAACATTACTTCTCTACTCTTATCTCTACTCTTTCTTCAAACCCAAAACGTCTGTTCTCCACATTCAATACTCTTCTCCACCCACCCACACCTCCCACTACAACTTCTCTCTGAGCTCAAGATTTTGCCAGCTACTTCAACAACAAAATCGACTCCATCAGAAATGAAATCGGCTCTCAACATATTACCGGTCTCCCACCCTCCCTTGAGCTCACAAGCATCCAAAACCCACAAAGCCAAAAATGTAGCTCTTTTGCCCCTGTTACAGAGTAAGAAGTTTCTGCCCTTATACTATCCTCTCACCTCACTACCTGTCCCCTCGACCTCATCCCCTCACAGCTACTCCCCCCCTCCCTCTCTCCTACCCTTACCCCTATACTCACACAAATCTTCAACCTCTCCCTCAGCAGCACTGGTATATTTCCCTCATCTCTTAAACATGCACTGGTCACACCTATCCTCAAGAAACCTTCTCTCGATCCAACCTCCCCATCCAACTACCGCCCTATTTCTCTACTCCCTCTTGCCTCAAAGCTTCTTGAAAAGCTAGTATATGCACGTCTATCCCATTTCCTTACATTAAACTCCCTCCTTGATCCACTGCAATCTGGATTTCGCCCCCTACACTCCACAGAGACAGCAATTGTTAAGGTTACCAACGACCTACTTACAGAAAAATCCAAAGGCCACTTCTCTCTGCTTATCCTCCTTGATCTGTCTGCAGCCTTTGATACTATTGACCACCCTCTTTTGTACCAAACCCTCCATTCCTTCGGCATCTGCGACACAGCTCTCTCGTGGGTTATGTGGGAGGGGCTGTAACTCCGTGCTTCACAAGTCATTTAATCATTGAAGTGTAACTTGCAGTAGTGAGTCTGCTTTCACTTGTATTTTATTTAACAATGGTTTGCTTTTAACTAATTTTTAAATGTACATAACATTGTATTTAAATATAATGCAGTAGTGGGTCTAGTTTCACTTGTATTTTAATTTACAATGATCTGCTTTAAACAATTTTTTAACATGTATATAACATTGCATTTACTATTATATATATATATATATTTTTTTAATTTTAATTTACAATGGTCTGGTGTTTGTGTATGTATATATATTTTTACACACACACACACACATATATATATATAGGCTGTGCTAGCTGAATTGTTTTTACCAGAGGCTCTGCTGCACAGGGTCTTTTAACTGTGATATGACCTGCTGAAAATAAAGATTTGGATTTTTTACCTTTATGAGGACGCCTGGATATTATTTCATCTTTACTTCCTATATATATATATATATATATATATATATATATATATATATATATATATATATATATATATATATATATATATATATATATATATATATATATATAAAATACACACACACACACACACGTGTTGTGTGTGTGTGTGTGTGTGTGTGTGGCATGAATATATTGCCATCTTGTATTTCTCTAATTTTAACATTTTGAAAGGAAATGCACCATTGTGAACATTTGGAATTGTAGTGTTAATCAGCACATTGCAATGTTTTACTGGTGCTTTAGTGTAACTGCCTAAGTTAAATGGATACTAAACCCAGCACCCTGGATAGCACTTGCCTATTGGTGGCTACATTTAAGACACCAATAAGCAAGCATAACCCAGGTTCTCAACCAAAAATGGTCCGGCTCCTAAACTTTACATTCCTGCATCATGAAAGAAACATTTTTGGTTTAGTAGCCCTTTAAAATTGAATTGCATTTCAAAATGACCTGCAGAAAATGTTTCACTAAAAAAAAAAACTCATCGCAGAAAGCAAAAAAAAGTTCTGCCTCGGGGGGCAAAAGTCATATTATTTGGGAAAATCTGAAAAATTTGTGTGTCTTGCATAAAAAAAAACAAAAAAACTAACCAAATGTTTCTCTGTTTTTAGCTTTCATGCCTTTGGCTACTCCACTGGTGAGTGTTGTTTGATATTGTAGGTCCTGTCTGTATTGTCTTTGTACAGTATATTTGTGTGTTTGTAGATTACAATGCTTGCCCTACCACAGCCACAACTTTAAAAATTAATTTAATTCTCCAATTTTATTCCAGTCATTTTACTTGCAACTGAAAAATAATTGTTTAATAAGATAATGTTGTATTTAATAATGTGTTTGTGTGTGTGTGTGTATATATATATATATATATGTATTTATATACACACCACACACACTATATGGCCAAAAGTATGTGGACACCTGACCATCACACATAAATGAGATTCTATTTAAAAGGAATGGGCATTAATAAAGAGCTACCCCCCCCCCCCCCAGCAGCTATAACAGTGGCAACTCTTCTGAAAAACTTTTCACAATATGTTAGTTTGCCAATGGGAATTTGTGCCCATTCAGCCAAAGAGCATTTGCGAGGTCAGACACTGATGTTGGAGCAGAAGGTCCGTCTTATAATCGGCATTCCAATTAATCCCAAAGGTGTTCAATGGGGTTAAGGTCAGGGCTCTGTGCAGGCCACTCGAGTTCCTCCACACCAGACTTGTCAAACTATGCCTTCACAGACCTCTCTTTGTGCACAAGGGCACAGTCATGCTGGAACAGAAAAGGGCCTTCCCAAAACTCTTGCTACTAATTGTCTAAAATGTCTTTGTATACTGTAGTATCAGGAAGACCCTTCACTGGAGCTAAGGGGCTTAGCCCAAACCCTGAAAAACAGCCCAACACCATTATCCTTCCTCCACCAAACTTTATAGTAGGCACTATGCATTCTAGTAGGTAGCATCCTCATGGCATCCCAAATTCTTCCATCAGGCTGCCAGATAGTGAAGTATGATTCATCAATCTAGAGTTAAAATTTCCATTGCTCCAGTAGAGTCCAGTGGCAGAATGCGTTACACAATTGTTCTCAACCGCGGTCCTCAAGTCCCCCCAACAGGCCAGATGAACCAGGGCACAAGTGAAATAATCAGCTGATGGATGAGAGCAGGTTAGTAACCATGGTTACTGATCAGCTGATTACTTCACTTGTGCACTGGTTCAGCTATAATGAAAACCTGGCCTGATTGGGGTACCTGAGTACTGCAGTTGAGAAACACTGCTTTACACCACTCCAGTAGATGCTTGGCATTGCGCATGTTCATGTGAGACTTGTGTACAGCTGCTCAGCCATGGAAACACATTTCTTAAAGCTCCCGACACCCAGTTTGGAACACTGTAGTGAGTGATGTAACAGATGATAGGTGATTCTTGTGCACTTTAGCACTCAGCAGCCCCGTCTCTGTGTTTGTGGGGTTTACCACTTTGTGGCTGTAGTTGCTCCTAAACGTTTCCACTTCACTATAATAGCACATAAAAGTTGACCTGGCAGACCTAGTCCAGCAGAAATGTAATAAGCTGACTTGTGGCATCCTATAACAGTACCACATTTAAAGCCACTGAGCTCTTCAGTATGGCCCATTGCACTGCCAATGTTTGGCTATGGAGATTTCATGGCTATGTGCTGGATTTTATGCACCTGTTAGCAATGGGTGTAGCTGAAACACCTGAACAAAATGAATTAGTAGGGGTGTCCACATACTTTTGTCCATATAGGGTGTGTGTTTATAAATAATTGGCTCTAAAATAAAGAATAATATAAAAACCATTCAGTATTTGACGGTATGTTTATGATGTCATTTCATCATCTAGATTTAGGTATATGTTTCATTTAGCCATATTTTATTCTATAATATGTATATTTTGTAGGTTGTTGCTGCGCTGCTTCCACACAAAGGAACAAAATCAGCCTTCTTTTGGCAGGTATAGTTTTGACAGTATTAAACACATTCTTGTATCTTAGCCAGTAGGAGACTAATAAGTTTATCTGTTTATCTGTCGTCTCCAGATTCTTTTTCAGTCCTACAATGCTGGCTTTACCCTGCTGAATGGGAGAAATACCAATAATGTAAGTTTTGTTTGTTGGAGATACTAAGTGTTATTTTTGAAAGGGTAATGGTGACACTGAATACTTTGTATTGCAGATGGAACATGTTACTTCCCAGCAGTCTCTGCTCCTTGTAGGAGCTGTCAGTTATGCAGCTTGTGTTGGGGTAAGTGCTGATACTATGTGCTTAAAGGGACATGAAACCCACATTTTTTTATTTTATGATTCAGATAGAACATGCAATTTAAAACAACTTTCAAATTGCATTCTATTGTCTAATTTGCTTCATTCTCTTGATATCGTTTGTTGAAAAGCATATCTAACTAGGCTAAGTAGCTGCTGATTGGTGGCTGCAGATAGATGCCTCGTGTGATTGGCTCACCCATGTGCATTGCTATTTCTTCAACAAAGGATAACTAAAGAATGAAGCACATTGGATAATAGAAGTAAATTAAAATGTTGTTTAAAATTGTATTCTCTATTTTAATCATGAAAGAAACATTTTTGGTTTTTCTGTCCCTTTAAAACCTTTGTTGGGGTTAAACTAAACATTCTCTAACAAATTAGAGTATGTCATTTTTTCACTATAATGGCCCAAATTCCAAACCAAGCCAGATACAAAATAAACATGATTATTTCCTAACTGTCTGCCTTATATAAAACGGCACTAGTAAATCTTGTTCCCAGAAAGCTTTGCAATAACTATTGTGACTGCTTATTTTAAAGGGACACTGAACCCAAAAACATGATTTCATGATTCAGATAGAGCATGCAATTTTAAGCAACTTTCTAATTTACTCCTATTATCAATTTTTCTTTGTTCTCTTGCTATCTTTATTTGAAAAAGTAGGCATCTAAGCTAAGGAGCCAGCAAATTCAGAACCATGGACAGCACTTGTTTATTGGTGCTGTCCAATGAGCAAGGACAACCTAAGTTGTTCACCAAAAATGGGCCGGCATCTAAACTTACATTCTTGCTTTTCAAATAAACATACCAAGCGAATTAAGAAAATTTGATAATAAGAGTAAATTAGAAAGTTGCTTAAAATTGCATGCTCTATCTGAATCACAAAAGAAAAAAATTGGGTTCAGTGTCCCTTTAAAGGGACATGAAACACAAAACCTTTCTTTCATGATTCTGATAGAGAATACAATTTTAAACAACTTTCTAATTTACTTCTATTAAACAATTTGTTTCATTCTCTTGGCATCATTTGTTGAATGAGCAGCAGTGCACTACTGGTTGCTGACGGAACAAATGGGTGAGCCAATGACAATCGGTGTATATATATGCAGCCACCAATCAGCAGCTAGAACCTAGGTTCTTTGCTGCTCCTGAGATTATCTAGATAAACCTTTCAGCAAAGGATAACGAGAAGGAAGCAAATTAAATAATAGAAGTAAAATGGAAAATTGTTTAAAATTGCATTCTCTATCAGAATCATCAAAGACATTTTTTGGGTTTCGTGTCCCTTTAAAGCCACATCAAATATTCAGTATCTGATCAACAGCCGTCATAGCTACTAAAAAGAACAGAGAACTAGACGTGTGATAGTTGTACGTGCACTGAAATGTTAAAAAAAAGAAGTTAATCATGTTTTAAAAACAAAAATCCAACAAATATAATTTTATTAACTTAAAGGGACATAATACTCATATGCTAAATCACTTGAAACTGATGCAGTATAACTGTAAAAAGCTGACAGGAAAATATCATCTGAGCATCTCTATGTAAAAAAGGAAGACATTTTACCTCACAATCTCCTCAGCTCAGCAGAGTAAGTTCTGTGTAAAAAGTTATACTCAGCTGCTCCCAGCTGCAGGTAATAAAAAATGAAGAAATGAACAGCAGCCAATCAGCATCAGCAGTGCTGAGGTCATGAACTCTTTTACTGTGATCTCATGAGATTTCACTTAACTCTCATGAGATTTCATAGTAAGCTTCCTTTACCTGATTGGTGAAATAATATGAGAGTGCACAAGGCTCATCCCCTAAGCTGTCCCAGGACAGACATACTAATATGTTGCTTAGAAATCCTTTACAATGGGAGGTGGCTACTGAGGAACTTTTGAGGTAAAATATCTTTCTTTTTTACATAGAGATGTTCAGGTGATATTTTCTAGTCAGCATTTTACAGCTATACTGCATCACTTTCAAGTGTTTAAACATTTGGGTATTATGGCCCTTTAAACAAATATATTCAATAACATGACATACAATAGATGGTGGTCCTTACAAAATATGTTTTTAATTTATTTGCTATTTTGTGCTTGCTTAGATATTAAAGTGACAGTAAAATTAAATTAAGTTGTACTGGTTTAGAGTGTGCAATTTTAAACAAATGTCTGTTGAAAAGTAAACGTAGGTTGGCTTATAGGAGCTTTAGCGTGCATGTGTCTTTTGCAGCATGGGGCAGCAGTGTTTACTACATACATTGTTGCAATGTTACACATTGTTGTAAACACTGCTTACACATAGTGCATCAGACACATGCACGCTTCTAAACTCCAATGAACCTGCCTAAGTTTATGCTTCAACAAAGGATATAAAAAAAACAAAGCAAACTTGATTAAAGAAGTACATTTGAAAGCTGTTTAAAATTGCACACTCTCTCTAAACCATTAAAACTGAAAGGGACATTGTACACTAGATTTTTCTTTGCATAAATGTTTTGTAGATGATCCATTTATATAGCCCATCTGGGAGTGTTTTTGTAACAATGTATAGTTATGCTTATTTTTTTAATAACATTGTGCTGATTTTCAGACTCCCAACCAAGCCCCAAAATATCAGATGTAGACTCAAGTCTACAGATTCCTGCTTGCTCCTTTTTGTGTAATGGGTCTTTTAATATGCAGGAGAGGGGGAGTGGTCTGTTCTTCCTGCTTTCTCAGCGCCTTTCAATGGGTGTCCAAGCCTAACCTCATTAAAAGAGCTAAACTGGGAGCTTCTAAGTAAGTTTTTACGAGGTTTTATACTGGATCTTTATATCAGTATCTGTGCATATTCTTCTTTATAGTAGTATCTATTACATGCAGTTATATGAGAATTGGTGTATACTGTCCCTTTAATTTTGAATTTACTGTCAGTTTAATTGAGTGTATATGTGTGTGCACTTTTAGTTAGTACACTGGGTTGATATAAACTACTTCCCTGCAGGCTAGTCCATACTTCCTGATGAACAGATACAAACTCACCAGTCCTGCAATGCAAACCTTCTTCAGAAAGATGCTACCAGTGCCTGTAATCAGTGAGTACCAGAACAATAAAAAAATAATATAACAGGGCCATGTTATCTATTAAAGAGAGGGTAAACACCTTGTAATTACATTTCATTTTACAATAACATTTCAGCCAAGCCTAATTGTTTTATTATACTAATTGAACATCTTGTTCACTGCAGTTGCTTTTGAATAGCCAAACCCCACCTACCGTTTGCCTTATTTGGAGGAGCCAATCAGGGCTTTATCCTGCAGACAACAAGGCTGACCACAGTCATAATGTTAGTATAAAATGTATTGTTTTGTAGTTGTTATCAGATAAAGCCAATTAGGGCAAGATATTTAGCATGGTTGACCATGGGAAGTCAGCAGGGTGCATTTTAAATTCGGAGAATTAGAAAATCCTCAATTGTTATAGCTAAATTACATGGGGGATAAATTAATAATAAACGTGTACTGCAAAATTATTTTATTCTGCCTAACTAAATATTTTGGCCTTGATCGTAATCTATCGAGAGCTGCGTTTTCAGCTGTTTTTCCTCCCAAAAAGGCTACTTTTCAATTTGAAGCAATCACAGAAGTGTGTTTTCGTCTGAATCTTGCACTCGCTAAGAGGTTTTTGGCTACTCGAAAAAAAAGCTCTATTTACACTATGGAGCTGCAGTTGACTTCTAAGTTAGCATTGCAATCTGTAATGAGCATTCAGGCCCATGAGTTCAATAATAGGTGCACTGTCATGAAAGAGTTTGGTCTTAGTGGGCATGGAGGCTTGTCTCCTTTTAAAGGCACATTCACAATTGTGCAATCTTGTTTAAGAGTCTCTTAGAAAGGTTCTAAGACAGCAAGGAAGCGGGGTTGAGATTTAAAAATTTTTAGAAGTGGAAATCCTGCAATTTAAAAAAAAAAACCCCACATATATATATATATATATATATATATATATATATAATGAAAAGAGTGACCGCACCACCTTCTAAGTCTAAAGTATGCTCTGGCATGGGAAAAAGTCCAGTCCAAGACTAAATATTAATATAATATACAAATATATATATATATGTATATAAATCTTTCAACAAAGGACTTTAATGTAGTACAGTATTTCACACTATGGAATAATGACATAGGAGAATGTTCGATGAAAGTTCACTCAGATCCACACATACCCCATCCACCAAACACATCCGTACCAACCAATCAGCAATAATATGAAAAATAAAAAATGAAAAATAAAATAAACAGAATAATAAATACACTCCCAGGGTGTCCCCAGGGAGTGCAGACAAGCACCGCCTGTAACAATCAAGTGACTATATCACATGAGAACCCAACAGGGTTGTAGCAAAAAAGTAAAAAATAATAAAAATATCCACTTTATCCGTGACCAACCTCACACCCTTTGTATTTCACTCACGGTATCCCTTAATCAAAGAAACACAATTTGCTCCACATTCATAGGTAAAAAGACTGCAAATATTTTGTATCCTTATATGGAGTAGCAGACTCTAACATGCAGCTTGGGCCGCTAAAGAGTAATGGATAACAGTGTTACCTGCTTCAACAAGTGCTGATATTTCAGGTGATAGATAACAGTGTTACCTGCTTCAACGAGTGCTGATATTTCAGGTGATGCCGTGAGACTTAATGGCCGACGTATGCTTCAGTGCTGTAATGGACCGCTTTATCGAAACACTCCAGTCTCACCTCTCTTGTCAAGTTACTGTTCACGTGAACAAACACTGTGGCTCAGACTACACAAACAGGTACCGGTGGTAGCGTCTTAGTATTTCCGACGCGTGTTTTGGGACTCCGCCCCTTTCTCAAGGAATGTGCAGGTACTTGCTGGGAGGTGCTATTTAAACCTAAACTACTATAAACCTATTGGATGTTCGCAAACACACCCCCACTCGCATCACACATTTACACATGAAGTTGTCATTATTGCCTAGCTTGAAAGTACGAATGTACTTAAAACTCACGAATAGTTTCCCAAAATAATTCAAAATAACAAAAGCACCAGTATTACTAACATAAAGAACATACACGAACCTATAACGCATCAAGTGCCTAACAAAAAGTGTACTCCTCATGAGTAATTCTAACTAGCTACAATTACCATACGGGAACCAACTACCACTCAGTGGTTAGTACAATAAGATCACATATTTATTTTATTTTACCTCATTGCATTTATAGCCTTAAGAAGCCTACAACAATAATCCCCATTGCCCACTAAGTAGGCTAATCGAAATACAGAGACAGACAAAAAACACTGGTAACAGTGATTACATATATGTACGCTCAAATCAAAAGCGGAAAGTAACATCCCACATCAACAAAGAGGAAAGAAAAAAGAAGCGCATCCCAGTCTGTCTCAAGAAGAAACAAATTCCACCAAACAACAGAAACATATCATTCTTGACAAAAGAATATAAAAACAAAACGTTTATTATATGTACGCTCAAATAGAAAGCGAAGAGTAACATCCCACGTCAAAAAATAAAAAAATAAAAAAAGCGCATCCCAGTTTGTCTCAATAAGACTCAAAAAATTCCACCAAATAACAGAAACATATCATTCTTGACAAAAGAATATAAAAACAAGAAGTTTATCCGTGTAATAGATAGATTTAAAGGGGCAGTCCTTGCCTATCTAATATCTCTAGTATTACTAAAACATACAATCACTTGGATTGAACTGTATTAGGGGGAGTATTTTAAAGGACCAATCCCCATCCTTTATCCTTTAACAGAAACATATCATTTGTAACAAAAGGATATAAAAACAAGAAGTTTATACGTGTAGTAGATAGATTTAAAGGGGCAGTCCTTGCCTATCTAATATCTCTAGTATTACTGAAACATCCAATCACTTGGATTGAACTGTACTAGGGGGTGTATTTTAAAGGACCAATCCCCATCCTTTATCTTCATCTAAACTAAATCTAATCCATAGTAATTGCAGCCGAATTAGATAGTGCTTGAATTGCAAATTTACAAAATCATAACAGAGAGACCTCTATGTGTAATGTACCATATACCTTATAGCTGTATGCAGGGTATCAAACTGTCTTAGTATAGAGAGAAGGTTTAGAATAGGAAATTTAAATGGAATTGCCCCAAGAAATATCCCTATTTAGGCCTTTGGGGGCCATAGTGTCTAATTGCCTAATCCACTGGGCTTCTTTCTTAAATAACATTTTCTGTCTATCCCCACCTCTACGTAATGGGGGTACCCCATCAATGATTTGGAACCTCAACTGACTTTTGTTGTGTGCAAATCTAGTAAAGTGATGTGCCACAGGTGCGTCTTCATCATCTTTACCTATGGCTGCTTTATGCTGACGTATCCTGTCACGGACCGTTTGAGTCGTCTCCCCCACATATGCCAAACCACATGGACATTTGATTACATATATTACATATTTCGAATTGCAAGAAAACCTCCCTTTAATGGGAATCCTTTTTCCCGAAATGGGATGAGTGATATAGTCACCTTGTTGCATTGAGTGGCATAAAGCACAATTCATACAAGGAAAAGAGCCTTTTTTGGTAATTTCAATTGGTTTCTTCATTGAACCCCAATCTGCACGTGATTGCCTGTACTGTTTGTGACAGTCACATGAGTGAGAAATACAATCATATATAAATATGAAATATAAAAGCATGCCATTTATAGATTTAAGTGTCCTGGAGTGCCTATAGACATCTGTCTACCTTGCCAATATACGTATGGCATTCATATGGATACTGAGTGTTAAGGACATATTGTGATGACAATAGGTGAATGTCACACATGTAAATGAGTTTTGTCCTTGCCAAGTAAACAAAGGGGTTATATGAATAGAGGTTTGCTGTAACGCTAAGAGGTGCGAATAGGCTATTGTATGTGTCAGTTTTGGGAGACCTCCCAGTTTCTATTTTGAAAACAGGCAGTTAATACTCAAAGTCCTTTTGGGAGCTTTTCTGTTTAAAATGCATTTGCAGCGGCAAGTTTTTAACTACTTGCATATTGCATTGTGATCACACGAGAAACTCCGGTCCTAATTCAGCCAATATGCAAAATTAATTTTCGGGAGCTGATAGATTGTGATCAACCCCTTTATATTAAAATCTCAGGGTGTTTACTGTCCCTTTAATCAGTTGAGTACCAGAGTTTATAATAAGGGGATTAGGGGGATTAGGGGATGTGTGGCATTTAAGCCAAGTGTTGAATTAAACACTGTAATGTATATAAAATGTATTAAAATCTTATCACTTTATTTAACATATATGCAGCCAGACAAAAAAAGATGACTCTAATTGTAGATTGTAACATCACAACCACCTCTTTAATACTCCAACAAGAAATTAGAAACAAATAGGCCATGTGGCCAGGGGAGAGAGATGCAAAGGTGTAAACAGATATAGGGAAATAGTGAGAATCAGCAGTCATACATCCAAGTATCAGACACACTATGCGCTCAAAGGCGTCCTCCTGCCTGCACACTGCTTTGATTTAACAAAGTCAGCCGATTGCTATCTCAATCCCTATTGTTAATCCACCATCACATATACATGTATCTTAATAGTTCCCCATATAGGGTTAATGTGCTCAGTTTTGTTTCTCCTAATTCTACCAGCAACAGTAATCAGGATTGCTTATCCATAAACACGAAGGCTGTTAAGTAAAAACGAGAAACTGAGTAACAAAAGTATCAATGAAGTAAAAGGGAGAGATAGGTGCGCTAGGCCAAATAGATAACCAAACACCCCCTTAAAAAGACAAATATCCCTACAATTGTCTAAAATAAGAGAGAATAATACAGGTACTAAGGGAGGCGCTAAAAAGGCCAAAGGTATCAAGCACTTATAAAATTTAATAAAAACACATATACATACAATGTCATATATAAAAGGGGACATCTCCCCAAAACGAATACTACTATTTAATTAATTAAAATAATAAAAAATACAATTAATATAAATTCCCACAGATAAAAAACATACAGTCTGTATAGAGCAATCCCAATCAGTTTGTTATAATAAGGTCAGAGAGAAATGTCTTTTCTCCATATAAAAAGTAACTGAGTATACGGTCAGCGTTTCACTAGTCAAATACCACCAAGCTGCCAAAATGATAGACCAATTGCTGCCAAACAGTGTAAGTAGATAATTATATACTTGCAATTCCAAAGTCCTCTTACTGTGTAAGATATCACTTTAGCAAAACATTCAGCCGTGTACTTTACCAAATCCTTATACGTGAGGTGGATGTCTTTTCCCCTCGCCCGGTATTCACCTCGAGCGGGGCCGACTGAAACTTTCTGGCGTCTGACGTCACTGAAAGATGTTCCGGTTTAGGAGAAGAAGCCGATTCCTGCGCTTACTTCTATGACCTGTAGTCACGGTCCTCTCAGATGAGCCCTGCACTTAGTGCTTATAGCACGCAAGGGATTCGATACTGGGCAATGTGAATGATATCCCAGAATTGCTGCCAAACAAGATGATATACTCCTATTTAGGAGAAAATAGTTCCAAAATGTATAACCCGGGTTATTAAGTAGGATATGTGAATTGTTGTCACAGAAATAAAAACAACAACACTGCCAACACACACGACTCGTTTCGCCCTCCTATGGGCTTTATCAAGATAGTGGTGGCAAGTGTGAATGCCCTTATTTAAAGGGGTGTCTTTCAGTCTGATTGGTGGTGGTTTCAATTGGCAGAATTGCCTTAAGGTGGTATTTTGACTTTTAGTAGCAACTTCTTTTTAAGGTGGTATTTTGCTCTTCTGACCTTTTAAATGAAATCATACAATCTTGCTGTTACAGGGACCTCACAGTCATACCAGAAAAAGGATTGCAATAGATTAATAAATCGGTTATTCATAAATTAATAGTCATCCATCTTTAACGGGACTTCTATGTGTAATTGAAAAAGAGATACAAAATGAATTTATCACTACAAACTGGCTCAATGGCTTCCTATTAAATAGCTGTGTAAATATATCAAATGTGATTACATGAGTGTACCAAAAAATGTGCTAATAAAATTACATAAATCTCATAATAAAGTGTAAAATTAGTATATAATCTTACAAGTGAAAAAATATAATACCTATGTAAATGTAATATAATCTAAAATAATATATCATTCAAATAAAAAGGGGGAGAGATCTAATTCAGAATTAAGTCCCTTAGGATATAGAGTGTCATACTTATAAATATATTCTGCTTCCCTTATAAGGAGGGTTTTCTCGATATTACCACCTCTCCAATGATTGTTTATTTTAAGAATACCCCAATATTTTAAATCCCTAGTATTACCATGGTGAACTTCCTTAAAGTGCTTATATAAACGTGTGTCTTCTTTTTCTTTTTCTATACAGAGAAGGTGTTCTCTTATTCTATCCCGGAGACTCCTCTTGGTTTCTCCGAAATAGAATAAGTTGCATGTGCATTTCAATACATATATAATATTGCTACTAAAGTTGCTACTAAAAGTCAAAATACCACCTTAAGGCAATTCTGCCAATTGAAACCACCACCAATCAGACTGAAAGACACCCCTTTAAATAAGGGCATTCACACTTGCCACCACTATCTTGATAAAGCCCATAGGAGGGCGAAACGCGTCGTGTGTGTTGGCAGTGTTGTTGTTTTTATTTCTGTGACAACAATTCACATATCCTACTTAATAACCCGGGTTATACATTTTGGAACTATTTTCTCCTAAATAGGAGTATATCATCTTGTTTGGCAGCAATTCTGGGATATCATTCACATTGCCCAGTATCGAATCCCTTGCGTGCTATAAGCACTAAGTGCAGGGCTCATCTGAGAGGACCGTGACTACAGGTCATAGAAGTAAGCGCAGGAATCGGCTTCTTCTCCTAAACTGGAACATCTTTCAGTGACGTCAGACGCCAGAAAGTTTCAGTCGGCCCCGCTCGAGGTGAATACCGGGCGAGGGGAAAAGACATGCACCTCACGTATAAGGATTTGGTAAAGTACACGGCTGAATGTTTTGCTAAAGTGATATCTTACACAGTAAGAGGACTTTGGAATTGCAAGTATATAATTATCTACTTACACTGTTTGGCAGCAATTGGTCTATCATTTTGGCAGCTTGGTGGTATTTGACTAGTGAAACGCTGACTGTATACTCAGTTACTTTTTATATGGAGAAAAGACATTTCTCTCTGACCTTATTATAACGAACTGATTGGGATTGCTCTATACAGACTGTATGTTTTTTATCTGTGGGAATTTATATCAATTGTATTTTTTAGTATTTTAATTAATTAAATAGTAGTATTCGTTTTGGGGAGACGTCCCCTTTTATATATGACATTGTATGTATATGTGTTTTTATTAAATTTTATAAGTGCTTGATACCTTTGGCTTTTTTAGCGCCTCCCTTAGTACCTGTATTATTCTAACAAAAGTATCAATCCTAACTAAGATAGTTAATAGGTATCCGTGGAGCAATATTGTGAAACCACTAACCACTGCGTTACCAAACAGACTCCCACTTGCCCCGCCCACCGATGCGTTTCCGTCACTAGTACGTGACTTCGTCAGGGCATACCAGAGTTTACTTGATTGAAAGCTACTAGATGATATTGATATGAGCATTGTTGCAATACTTACAACGGGGGTCTGCTGTAGAATTAGCAACAACAAAAAAAGCAGCACTTAAACATGTATTTGCCTGAAACAAATATGAAGTAAAAGCTTATTAAAGTGATGGTAAATCCTAGGGTTTCTGAAACCCTAGGATTTAGCATTGGAACAAATAAAGGGGACTTTCAGTCATGAAGTATAAAATACTTCATGCTGAAAGCTCCTTTATTTGTTTGCAGCGTTCACCGCACTGAGCTGCTCAGGCAGCCCTCTAAAGAAGGCTGTTTGGCTGAGAGGTGACATTTCCACCTCTTAGCCAATAGCCATGCGGGAAATCCGGCAGCAGCCGGCACCAAGACGGATTTCCCGCATGGCTATTGGCTAAGAGGTGGAAATGTCACCTCTCAGCCAAATAGCGTTCTTCAGTGGGCTGCCTGAGCAGCTTAGTGCAGCATACGCTGCAAACAAATAAAGGAGCTTTCTGCATGAAGTCTTTTATACTTCATGACTGAAAGTCCCCTCAATGGTAAATCCTAGCGTTTCAGAAACCCTAGGATTTATAATCAATTTAAATCTAAATGTATTTGTATAATTTGTACACATGCTACTAATGTTCATTAGCTTATAGCTACCTGCTGTTATAATTAGAAGGATGTACCTATCAACCAGTCCGTTATAACAGGAAGTACATATTAGCCAATTAGCATTAGTAGGAAGTTTTTATAAGCTAATGAGCATTAGTAGGACATACCTATTAGCCAATGAGCATTAGTACAACATACCTATTAGCCAATGAGCATTAGTAGGACATACCTATTAGCCAATGAGCATTAGTAGAACATACCTATTTGCCAATGAGCATTAGTAGGACATACCTATTAGCCAATGAGCATTAGTAGGTAGTTTTTATAAGCTAATGAGCATTAATAGGACATACCTATTAGCCAATGAGCTTTAGTAGAACATACCTATTAGCCAATGAGCATTAGTAGGAAATACCTATTTTCCAATGAACATTAGTACAACATACCTATTAGCCAATGAGGATTAGTAGAACATACCTATTAGCCAATGAGCATTAGTAGGACATACCTATTAGCCAATGAGCATTAGTAGAACATACCTATTAGCCAATGAGCAAGAGTAGAACATACCTATTAGCCAATGAGCATTAGTAGGACATACCTATTAGGCAATGAGCATTAGTAGAACATACCTATTAGCCAATGAGCAAGAGTAGAACATACCTATTAGCCAATGAGCATTAGTAGGACATACCTATTAGGCAATGAGCATTAGTAGAACATACCTATTAGCCAATGAGCATTAGTAGAACATACCTATTAGCCAATGAGCAAGAGTAGAACATACCTATTAGCCAATGAGCATTAGTAGGACATACCTATTAGGCAATGAGCAAGAGTAGAACATACCTATTAGCCAATGAGCAAGAGTAGAACATACCTATTAGCCAATGAGCATTAGTAGGACATACCTATTAGGCAATGAGCATTAGTAGAACTTACCTATTAGCCAATGAGCATTAGTAGGACATACCTATTAGCCAATGAGCAAGAGTAGAACATACCTATTAGCCAATGAGCAAGAGTAAAACATACCTATTAGCCAATGAGCATTAGTAGGACATACCTATTAGCCAATGAGCAAGAGGAAGTAGCTTTCAGCCAATGAGCATTAGTAGGTCATTTTTATAAGCTAATGAGTATTAGTAGGACATACCTATTAGCCAATGAGCATTAGTAGGACATACCTATTAGCCAGTGAGTATTAGTAGGACATACCTATTAGCCAATGAGCATTAGTAGAACATACCTATTAGCCAGTGAGTATTAGTAGGACATACCGATTAGCCAATGAGCAAGAGTAGAACATACCTATTACATACGTATTAGCCAATGAGCATTAGTAGGAAGTACACTGCTGATACAGTTTTAACTTCTATTATTTCTTCATGAAAAACTTTAAACTTTCATGATTCAGACAGAGCATACAATTTTAAACAACTTTCCAATTCCTACTAATGCCCATTGGCTAATTCAGAAATGCAAGGAATGCCCCTTAGTGAGATATAGCAAAAATCTGCCTGGTAGGCTCCTCCAAATAAGTCAAGTGGTGAGTGGAGTTTGATAATGAAAACCAGTTTCTTTCAGGGTTTCTTTCACACTCACCTTAAGTTTGTATATTGAAAAAACAGTTCCAGCAAAAAAGGTGTTAATGCAATAAAACATTTTCAAACTCAACCAGTATGTTAGTTAATTGCAAGACAACAGCAAAATATGGTACTTACAATGTGTTTACTGTCCCTTTTAATCTGTTAGGCTTTTGGCAGTGTGGGGTGACTTTACAGAGAGCGCCTCTGACATAACGTGTGAGATCAGCTGTGGTTATTTTAGAGGATCAGATATGTTGATGAATTGGAAATTATAACATCCCTATAAAAACGGTTGTTGTTTTTTAAACTGTTTACGGTTATGTTACTTTAGTGACCAGATAACTGGGTGAGTGCCTGGTTACCCATTTATTTGAGTTATTACCATTTTATTATATCTGTTCCCGGCTGTCCCTTAATTTCCCTCTTTAGCAATAATATGTCTTATTGTGTTTATTACACATTGTTTATATGAAAAATTTCGTTTTTTTCCGTTAACAGCTTTTCTGAGTGCTCTTAATGTACTGTTTGTGAGAATGCCAGAGATTGAGCACGGAATAGAGGTGCGGGACAAGGCTGGAAACATTATTGGAGTGTCTCACCATGCAGGAGAAAAGGTACAATGAGATTGTTTTAACACTCACATCTGGTGCATACCAGTCACAGGGTGCACTAGTGTCTGGCTATAAGAGAACCCAACAGGCCAGGGTGTAAAATGCTGCCTGTTGGAGCACAAATGTACTAATCAGCACTCCGGGCCCCTAATAGCGATGCACTCAAATGATTTCCTACTTTGAATGGGGGTGTATTTTGGTTCAGTGGTGCCCAAGCCTCATTCTTAAAGGGACATAAAAACATAATTTATGCTTACCTGATAAATGTATTTCTCTTGTAGTGTATCCAGTCCACGGATCATCCATTACTTGTGGGATATTCTCCTTCCCAACAGGAAGTTGCAAGAGGATCACCCACAGCAGAGCTGCTATATAGCTCCTCCCCTCACTGCCATATCCAGTCATTCGACCGAAACAAGACGAGAAAGGAGAAACCATAGGGTGCAGTGGTGACTGTAGTTTAATTAAAATTTAGACCTGCCTTAAAAGGACAGGGCGGGCCGTGGACTGGATACCACTACAAGAGAAATAAATTTATCAGGTAAGCATAAATTATGTTTTCTCTTGTTAAGTGTATCCAGTCCACGGATCATCCATTACTTGTGGGATACCAATACCAAAGCTAAAGTACACGGATGATGGGAGGGACAAGGCAGGAACTTAAACAGAAGGAACCACTGCCTGTAGAACCTTTCTCCCAAAAGCAGCCTCCGAAGAAGCAAAAGTGTCAAATTTGTAAAATTTTGAAAAGGTGTGAAGCGAAGACCAAGTCGCAGCCTTGCAAATCTGTTCAACAGAGGCCTCATTTTTAAAGGCCCAGGTGGAAGCCACAGCTCTAGTAGAATGAGCTGTAATCCTTTCAGGGGGCTGCTGTCCAGCAGTCTCATAGGCTAAGCGTATTATGCTCCGAAGCCAAAAGGAGAGAGAGGTTGCCGAAGCTTTTTGACCTCTCCTCTGTCCAGAGTAAACGACAAACAGGGCAGATGTTTGACGAAAATCTTTAGTAGCCTGTAAGTAAAACTTCAAGGCACGGACTATGTCCAGATTATGCAAAAAGACGTTCCTTCTTTGAAGAAGGATTAGGACACAATGATGGAACAACAATCTCTTGATTGATATTCCTGTTAGAAACCACCTTAGGTAAAAACCCAGGTTTGGTACGCAGAACTACCTTGTCTGAATGAAAAATCAGTTAAGGAGAATCACAATGTAAGGCAGATAACTCAGAGACTCTTCGAGCCGAGGAAATAGCCATCAAAAACAGAACTTTCCAAGATAAAAGTTTAATATCAATGGAATGATGGGGTTCAAACGGAACTCCCTGAAGAACTTTAAGAACCAAGTTTAAGCTACACGGGGGAGCAACAGTTTTAAACACAGGCTTAATCCTAACCAAAGCCTGACAAAATGCCTGGACGTCTAGAACTTCTGCCAGACGCTTGTGCAAAAGAATAGACAGAGCAGAGATCTGTCCTTTTAAAGAACTAGCTGATAAGCCTTTGTCCAAACCCTCTTGGAGAAAGGACAATATCCTAGGAATCCTAACCTTACTCCATGAGTAACTCTTGGATTCACACCAATAAAGATATTTACGCCATATCTTATGGTAGATTTTCCTGGTGACAGGCTTCCGAGCCTGTATTAAGGTATCAATGACTGACTCGGAGAAGCCACGCCTTGATAGAATCAAGCGTTCAATCTCCATGCAGTCAGTCTCAGAGAAAGTAGATTTGGATGATTGAAAGGACCTTGTATTAGAAGGTCCTGCCTCAGAGGCAGAGTCCATGGTGGAAGAGATGACATGTCCACTAGGTCTGCATACCAGGTCCTGTGTGGCCACGCAGGCGTTATCAGAATCACAGATGCTCTCTCCTGTTTGATTTTGGCAATCAGTCGAGGGAGCAGAGGAAACGGTGGAAACACATAGGCCAGGTTGAAGAACCAAGGAGCTGCTAGAGCATCTATCAGCGTTTCTCCCGGGTCCCTGGACCTGGATCCGTAACAAGGAAGCTTTGTGTTCTGGCGAGACGCCATGAGATCCAGTTCTGGTTTGCCCCAACGATGGACCAGTTGAGCAAACACCTCCGGATGGAGTTCCCACTCCCCCGGATGAAAAGTCTGATGACTTAGAAAATCCGCCTCCCAGTTCTCTACGCCTTGGATGTGGATCGCTGACAGGTGGCAAGAGTGAGACTCTGCCCAGCGAATTATCTTTGAGACTTCTAACATCGCTAGGGAACTCCTGGTTCCCCCTTGATGGTTGATGTAAGCCACAGTCGTGATGTTGTCCGACTGAAATCTGATGAACCTCAGTGTTGCTAACTGAGGCCAAGCTAGAAGAGCATTGAATATTGCTCTTAACTCCAGAATATTTATTGGGAGGAGTTTCTCCTCCTGAGTCCACGATCCCTGAGCCTTCAGGGAGTTCCAGACTGCGCCCCAACCTAGAAGGCTGGCATCTGTTGTTACAATCGTCCAATCTGGCCTGCGAAAGGTCATACCCTTGGACAGATGGACCCGAGAAAGCCACCAGAGAAGAGAATCTCTGGTCTCTTGATCCAGATTTAGTAGAGGGGACAAATCTGAGTAACCCCCATTCCACTGACTTAGCATGCATAATTGCAGCGGTCTGAGATGCAGGCGCGCAAATGGCACTATGTCCATTGCCGCTACCATTAAGCCGATTACTTCCATGCACTGAGCCACTGACGGGCGTGGAATGGAATGAAGGACACGGCAAGCATTTAGAAGTTTTGATAACCTGGACTCCGTCAGGTAAATTTTCATCTCTACAGAATCTATAAGAGTCCCTAGGAAGGAGACTCTTGTGAGTGGTGATAGAGAACTCTTTTCCACGTTCACTTTCCACCCATGCAACCTCAGAAATGCCAGAACTATCTCTGTATGAGACTTGGCAATTTGAAAGCTTGACGCCTGTATCAGGATGTCGTCAAGATACGAAGCCACCGTTATGCCTCGCAGTCTTAGAACCGCCAGAAGTGAGCCCAGAACCTTTGTAAAAATTCTCGGGGCAGTGGCCAACCCGAAGGGAAGAGCTACAAATTGGTAATGCCTGTCTAGAAAGGCAAACCTTAGGAACCGATGATGATCTTTGTGAATCGGTATGTGAAGGTAGGCATCCTTTAAGTCCACTGTGTTCATGTACTGACCCTCTTGGATCATGGGTAGGATGGTCCGAATAGTTTCCATTTTGAATGATGGAACTCTGAGGAATTTGTTTAAGATCTTTAGATCCAAGATTGGTCTGAAGGTTCCCTCTTTCTTAGGAACCACAAACAGATTTGAATAAAATCCCTGTCCTTGTTCCGTCCGCGGAACTGGATGGATCACTCCCATTACTAGGAGGTCTTGCACACAGCTTAGGAATGCCTCTTTCTTTATCTGGTTTGATGATAACCTTGAAAGATTAAATCTCCCTTGTGGAGGAGAGGCTTTGAAGTCCAGAAGATATCCCTGAGATATGATCTCCAACGCCCAGGGATCCTGAACATCTCTTGCCCACGCCTGGGCGAAGAGAGAAAGTCTGCCCCCCACTAGATCCGTTTCCGGATAGGGGGCCGTTCCTTCATGCTGTCTTGGGGGCAGCAGCAGGCTTCCTGGCCTGCTTGCCCTTGTTCCAGGACTGGTTAGGTTTCCAGGCCTGTCTGGAATGAGCAACAGTTCCCTCTTGTTTTGAAGCGGAGGAAGTTGATGCTGCTCCTGCCTTGAAATTTCTAAAGGCACGAAAATTAGACTGTTTGGCCTTTGATTTGGCCCTGTCCTGAGGAAGGGTATGACCCTTGCCTCCAGTAATGTCAGCAATAATTTCCTTCAAGCCAGGCCCGAATAAGGTCTGCCACCTTGAAAGGAATGTTGAGTAATTTAGACTTTGAAGTCACGTCAGCTGACCAGGATTTAAGCCATAGCGCCCTACGCGCTTGGATGGCGAATCCGGAATTCTTAGCCGTTAGTTTAGTCAAATGAACAATGGCATCAGAAACAAATGAGTTAGCTAGCTTAAGCGTTCTAAGCTTGTCAATAATTTCATTCAATGGAGCTGTCTGGATGGCCTCTTCCAGGGCCTCAAACCAGAATGCCGCCGCAGCAGTGACAGGCGCAATGCATGCAAGGGGCTGTAAAATAAAACCTTGTTGAATAAACATTTTCTTAAGGTAACCCTCCAATTTTTTATCCATTGGATCTGAAAAAGCACAACTGTCCTCAACCGGGATAGTGGTACGCTTTGCTAAAGTAGAAACTGCTCCCTCCACCTTAGGGACCGTCTGCCATAAGTCCCGTGTAGTGGCGTCTATTGGAAACATTTTTCTAAATATAGGAGGTGGGGAAAAGGGCACACCGGGTCTATCCCACTCCTTGCTAATAATTTCTGTAAGCCTTTTAGGTATAGGAAAAACGTCAGTACACACTGGCACCGCATAGTATCTATCCAGCCTACACAATTTCTCTGGAATTGCAACTGTGTTAGTCATTCAGAGCAGCTTATACCTCCCCAAGCAATACACGGAGGTTCTCAAGCTTAAATTTAAAATTAGAAATCTCTGAATCAGGTTTCCCCGAGTCAGAGATGTCACCCACAGACTGAAGCTCTCCGTCCTCATGTTCTGCATACTGTGACGCAGTATCAGACATGGCTCTAACAGCATTTGCGCGCTCTGTATCTCTCCTAACCCCAGAGCTATCGCGCTTGCCTCTTAATTCAGGCAATCTAGATAATACCTCTGACAGGGTATTATTCATGATTGCAGCCATGTCCTGCAAGGTAATCGCTATGGGCGTCCCTGATGTAATTGGCGCCATATTAGCGTGCGTCCCCTGAGCGAGAGGCGAAGGGTCTGACACGTGGGGAGAGTTAGTCGGCATAACTTCCCCCTCGACAGAACCCTCTGGTGATAATTCTTTTATAGATAAAGACTGGTCTTTACTGTTTAAGGTGAAATCAATACATTTAGTACACATTCTCCTATGGGGCTCCACCATGGCTTTCAAACATAATGAACAAGTAGGTTCCTCTGTGTCAGACATGTTTAAACAGACTAGCAATGAGACTAGCAAGCTTGGAAAACACTTTAAAACAAGTTTACAAGCAATATAAAAAATGTTACTGCACCTTTAAGAAACACAAATTTTCCCAAATTTTTAAATAACAGTGAAAAAATGCAGTTACACTAACGAAATTTTTACAGTGTATGTAATAAGTTAGCAGAGCATTGCACCCACTTGCAAATGGATGATTAACCCCTTAATACCAAAAACGGAATAACAAATGACAAAAATGTTTTTTAAACAGTCACAACTGCCACAGCTCTACTGTGGCTTTTTACCTCCCTCAATACGACTTTTGAAGCCTTTTGAGCCCTTCAGATAAGTCCTGGAACATGCAGGAAGAAGCTGGATGTCTGTGTCTGTAATTTTTGCTGTCCAAAAAAACGCCAAAATAGGCCCCTCCCACTCATATTACAACAGTGGGAAGCCTCAGGGAACTGTTTCTAGGCAAAATTCAAGCCAGCCATGTGGAAAAAACTAGGCCCCAATAAGTTGTATCACCAAACATATGTAAAAAACGATTAAACATGCCAGCAAACGTTTTAAAATACACTTTTATAAGAGTATGTATCTCTATTAATAAGCCTGATACCAGTCGCTATCACTGCATTTAAGGCTTTACTTACATTACTTCGGTATCAGCAGCATTTTCTAGCAAATTCCATCCCTAGAAAAATATTTTAACTGCACCTACCTTATTGCAGGAAAACCTGCACGCTATTCCCCCTCTGAAGTTACCTCACTCCTCAGAATATGTGAGAACAGCAAAGGATCTTAGTTACTTCTGCTAAGATCATAGAAAACGCAGGCAGATTCTTCTTCTAAATACTGCCTGAGATAAACAGTATACTCCGGTACCATTTAAAAATAACAAACTTTTGATTGAAGAAATAAACTAAGTATAAAACACCACAGTCCTCTTACGACCTCCATCTTAGTTGAGAGTTGCAAGAGAATGACTGGATATGGCAGTGAGGGGAGGAGCTATATAGCAGCTCTGCTGTGGGTGATCCTCTTGCAACTTCCTGTTGGGAAGGAGAATATCCCACAAGTAATGGATGATCCGTGGACTGGATACACTTAACAAGAGAAAATAATATATTTACTATAATGAATTGGTTCATTGTCCCTTGGAGAACTACGGAACCGTGAAGTTACATTGTACTTGCAGTACCATACGATACCTAAAGTTTATGACCTAGTTTTTAACTTTGGACAGTTCATGGTCATCTTTGTCTTGCACGTCCCAGTAAAGATTTCTAACTTCTGTTTTAGTGCTGCATTTGGGTACAGAGGTTTTCCTTTTCAGTATCCAGGATAGTAGGTGTTTTACGTCATTGTTTATGGGTCTTTGGCACAATGCATGTTTGGTCAGGGCATACAACAATGATCAAGCCATACAAAGCTAACAATGTTACTCTTGTGTTCTCAAAACAAATATTTGCACCAGATTATTATTGAATGCTAGAATATAAGAATATTGCTATAAAATATATATTCCATATGTAACTTAAAGAGATGAAAAACAGCCCGTTTAATTGTTCTAATAAGAAAAACATTAAGCAGTGGGTTATACTTAAAATAAATCATTATAGTTTGTATTATTCATCATATAAAAACTATGTTACCTTTTATTTAGTTTTTTAACTCAATTTGTGCAGGGTCCATTACTTCCTTCAGGGGGCTGTGATCTCAACAGGAAGGCAAAGGAGGAGCTTTTTCTTTGAAGTGGTTGCTAGTTGACACCTGCACTTGCTCCATTTTCTTGTCCATGCTCAGTGAGAACTTTGGCTACATAAATCATGTGATAGTAGAACTTAAGTTTTTCTAAGGTCTCATTTTGCAATAAAACAAGTATATTGTTTGCTGATTTTCTTGCAGGCTGTGAAGGAAACTGCCGTATCCAGAATGGCACTTGTTGGTGTCACCTCTCTAATGCCAATGTTGCTGCATTTCGTTTTCCAGAGGTGAGAAACATTTTAACGGCTTCAATACTGTGCTGCTTCTATAGAGACCATATTAAAGGTCACTATGAAGTTTTTATGTTCGTGTATTTCCCTTTTATGGGCGATCGGATCTTACATGTTCTTTTACTCCAGGATGTGAACACATTTATAAAAAATGTAAAAACTAACGAGAATACTGAGTATTCAGTTATAAAACTTATTAGGAGCCATGGAATTATTTTATATATAATTTGTATGTAAAGGTTTCCAAAGAATTATAAGCCAGGCCTAAAAATATTAGGTGCCATAGCTTTAGGAGTCTACATTGACCCACTGTTTGTCAGGATGAATTGTACGGCACAGCTGAGTCTAACTGCTTCTCTCTATAGCTCGCATTTCATACTTAGGAATCCGCTGGCTTTAACTCCCATCACAAACCTGACTACAGCTCTGGTTTTCGGTGCAATGATCCCGGTCTCTTTTAGTATTTTCCCACAGCATGGAAAGGTGAGACAAATAATTATTATATGTATGCAAAATAAAAAGCAATGCACTTGTTTGCAAATGTAATTTGGTACTAAATAACAACATACAGTATGTGTTTCTCTGCTTTTTCTCTTTTCTTTGTATAATTAAATGAATCTGTAAGACGATAGCTTTAAAATGTTTGCTGGCCTTTCATACTTGAAAAAAGGGTAAAGGGATAGTCTGCTCTAACATTTCTATTGTTTAAAAAGATAGATAATTCCTTTATTACCCATTTCTCAGTTTTTCACAGCCAACATGGTTTTATCAATATAGTGTTTACCTCTGTGATTACCTTGTATCTAAGCCTCTTCTGACAGTCCCCTGATCACATGACTTTTATTATTATCTATTGACTTGCATGTTATCCAATTAGTGCTGTGTCCTGCATAACTCCATGGGAGAGAGCACAATGTTATCTATATGGCCCACATAAATTAGAAGTGCTTTGTTTTGAAAAGCTAATAAAGCATGTGATGTCTGTAGTGACTTAGAAACTTAGAGGTTTAAGTGTTATAAAGTATATTAATATAACAATGTTGGTTGTGCACAGCTGGGGAATTGCATAGTTATCTATCTTTTTAAAGAGGAAGTGCAACTAATACCTAGGTATCTATTGCTGACTGGCAACTCCCATTACCAGGGCCGCCATCAGGGGGTGACAGGGGTGACTCCTGTCAGGGGCCCCATGGGCCTAGGGGGCCCCATGAGGCAAGAACTAAAAAAAAAAAATTTTTTTTGGCAGCCACCATTGGGTACTACAGCAGAGTGCTAATTGAGCATGGGAAATGTTATTACAAGGAGTAAAGTATTAGCATTTGAGAGGATTTCTGAGTGTGCACTCAACCACTATGCACAGTGTGAGACAGACTTGGCATTTTGTTTGTACAGTGTGTGCCTGAGTCAGACGGCAGATCACTTTAATTTGCAGAGGAGGTAGGACTTACTTAGCAAATGTTTTTTTTATTTCTTTGTGTAATTTCAGATTGTAACTTCAGTGTGGTAGTAGTTGTATGGTGGGGCCAGGTGTCCATAAAAACACATTTTTAGCAGCAGTGTATTTATGATTATTTGACAATACTGTTGAATTTCTATATTTAAAACCATGCGGAAATGTTTCCTCCTATATATATTACATTCCAGTTTACTGCCCCTTTATGCAATGACTTTCCAGATGCAAGGAGGCATTTTATCTAAGATGTTTACATCTACATAACATGTTATACTCTCAGACTAAGATTGCTCAGTGTTTGAAATGAGACAGGTTAACTTAAAACTGTTTTGTTTACACTACAGCTAACTTAATTTTGAAATACATACCAACATGCCTAAATCCTGCATTTTGTGGTATGAGTACCACAGCTTATGGTTCCACCAAGACCATATAGAGTACAGCATTTTTAAAATCCATACGTACAGCTGACAGATAGGAACATTTGTACACTATATTTGAAGTGGTGCTCTTGGTTGGGGAAAATTGGGAAAAATCAAACATATGTTAACCTTTTTTAAAAGTACTTTTCGTCATCTAGCCATCTACCCAGATCATTATTGTACAATTTTGAATTCACAGAATTATTTTTGTTTGCACATTTAGAAATATGATTCTTTAAAAAGTGATCTCTTAATTTCTGCAATTTTTTTTATCATGCATGTCACACACTGTTGATTTAGGGGATGCAAGGTGCATAAATGTTTCCTCCTGTGAGTGTTTCTGTGGGTGTCTGTGTTTATGTCTTTGTGCTTTGGTTTGTGTCTCTATGAGTGTGTGTGTATTTTTTTTGTGTGGGTCGCTCTCTGAGGGTGGATGTGTATCTCTTTGTGCATTTTCTGTGTATCTCTTTGTGCATTTTCTGTGGATGTCTGTGAGGGTGTGTGCATATGTCTTTGAGCTTTTTCTATGGGGGTCTCTGTGAGGGTGTGTGTATGTTTGTCTTTGTGTATTTATTTTCGTTGGATGCCTCTGTGAGGGTGGGTGTGTATGTCTGTGTTTTCTGTGGATATCTCTGTGAGGGTGTGTGTGTGTGTATGTATGTATGTCTGTGATTTCTGTGGATGTCTCTGTGGGGGTGTGTGTTTTCTGTGGGTGTCTCTCTGAGGGTGTGTGTATGTCCTTGTGTGTTTTCTGTGGATGTCTCAGTGAGGGTGTGTGTATGTATGTCTATCTATCTGGGTTTTATGTGGTTGTCTCTCTGTGTGTGTGTATGTCTTTGTGTGTTTTCTGTGGGTGTCTCTGTGTGTGTGTGTGTATGTCTTTGTGTGACTTCTGAGGCTGTCTCTGTCGGTGTTTCTTTGGGTGTATGTGCAAGTTTGAGTTTGTGTGTGTGTCCATTGTCTGTTCCTTTTTAGGACATTTTGACCTTACTACTGATTATTCTCATCTTTCTACAGACTTTGAGACTAATGAGACCTTTCCGGAAGTCACCAATCTACCATTTAACCTTTAAATGATTGTTTCAGGGCCCTTCCTTTCAGCCACTGCATGCCGTTGACATCATTTAGTTGGCATCTTCCTTTACAAAAAGATAATCAGAACTGCATATTTTGTTTTCTAAATCTCCTTTTTTTTACAAAACTGTAGTTTACCTCATTACTTGTCAGGTCAATGTAAACAAGTGCTGAGTGTCTGTGTCTGAGTGTGTTTCTAGAGTGTCTATATGTGAATCCTTGTGTGTGTGTGTGTGTGTTTCAGTGTATGAGTGTGTCTGTGTGTTTGTATGTTACTACCTTTACAACATTTCCAAGTTTAAATAGACACTTAAGAATAAAGTGCATATACGTTTTAGTCACTTGGTTGGAAGTGGAATTACAGTGGATGACTGTTACTGAGAGTTTTGCATCAGGGTCAAATTTATCATCCCAGCCCACAGAAGTTAAAGGGACACCCATATTTTCTTTGCAGCATTGTATGGGGCATGTACCGATCATATAGTGTAGCTGTTTCTATCTATGAAAAATAAAGGCTAGTATAGTTTATATTAATCCGATCTTTACTGTTTTTGGGTTACTTTCCAAGTCCTTGTTTTTTAGAAGAATACGTTAGGCAACTTCGGCCGCACATCCATATGCGCGCAACCGAGACCCGTTAATGAAGAGCTCACCTGAAGCACTGTGCACGGCGTCCATATAAGCGCTGTCGTGTATAATTCCTCATTTTTGTGCTGCACTGATTGTGGGACCGGACCTGGTACAGCAGTTTTGTAGTTACTCTGTCAACTGGCTTTGAACACAAGCCAAGCACCAACCCTAAAAATATGCATCCATTTTAAAAGAGCAGCTTTCTTAATCTCATTGAATCCCATTGATTGACTGACGCGCTGTGACAGAAGCTGTTTAGTGTAATGCATGTGAATGAAGTGCAGCTTTTTCATTTGTACACACTGTATATATGAAAATTAAGTGTACATATGAAAAAACTGCACTTCATTCACATGCATTACGCTAAACAGCTTCTGTCACAGCGCGTCAGTCAATCTGGGATTCAGTCAGTATCGGCTTCAAAAAATGAGAGCTGCAAAGTCTGCAAAGACATTATACATCTATATTTTATTGTCATCATTGTAAGGGACATGTATTGTTGTATGTCAGTGAGTCAATCTGGGATTCAATGCATATGCGGGAAACAATGCTGTGCACGGGCGAGCGAGCTGTGCACGTAAGGGCTGGTGCATGCGCATATTGAAAGGGGAAACTTCGTCCGACAATTAACATATGCGACCTTATTGGTCGATAGACGATATGCAGGCATTAGTATACTGTTCGTTAGCTCTGCCCTTCTATGAAGGAAGAGCATTATGGCGACGGACAGAGGGTGGTTGTGTAAGTCTAAATTTTAAATTTACCGCTGTTTAATTAACTGTTTTTGATTACATTGGGACATATTAACTAATTTATATTAAATGTATCCATTACCTTTTTTGAGTGCATAATGGTCCTTTAATGTTGGTGGCAAGGTTATTAAATGGTCAAGCTTGCAGCAACTAATACACTGTGACTTAAAGGGAAACTAAACCCACATTTTTTTTCCTGATTCAAGTAGAGAATACAACTTTAAACAACATTCCAATTTACTTCTATTATCTAATTTGCTTCATTCTTTAGATATCCTTTGTTAAAGAAATAGCAATGGACATGAGTGAGCCAATCACACAAGGCATCTATGTACAGCAACCAATCAGCAGCTACTGAGCCTATCTAGATATGCTTTTTTAGCAGGGTATATCAAGAGAATGAAGCAAATTAAATAATAGAAGTAAATTAGAAAGTTGTTTAAAATGGCATGCTCTTTCTAAATCATGAAAGAAAAAAATTGGGTTTCATGTCCCTTTAAAGAGATATGAAACCCAAAAAAAGGTTCTTTTGTGATTCAGACCAAGCATACAATTTTATAAAAAAATTGCTTTGTTCCCATGGTATTCTTTGTTGAAGAATTACCTAGGTAGGTGTCTGGAGCACTACATGGTAGGAAATGGTGCTGCCATCTAGTGCTCATAGAAATTAATAACAGTCTTGCAAAACTGCTGCCATATAGTGCTCAAGAAATGTGCACGCTCCAGAGCATACATCCCTGCTTTTCAACAAAAGATACCAAGAGAAAGAAGAAAATTTCACCTGCCAGTATGTACTTGGGTTAAAAGGACAGTCTACTTCAGAATTTCTGTTGTTTAGAAAGATAGATAACCGCTTTATTACCCATTCCCCAGTTTTGCATAACCAACACTGTTATATTAATACACTTTTTACCTCTGTGATTACCTGGTATCTAAGCTTCTGCAAACTGCCCCTTATTTCTGTTATTTTGACACTTTAATTTTAGCCAATCAGTGCCAACTCGTGTAACTCCACGAGCTTGAGCACAATGTTATCTATATGGCACACATGAACTAATGCCCTCTAGCTGTGAAAACTGTCAAATGCGTTCAAGGGCTTAGAAATCAGCATATGAGTCTACCTAGGTTTAGCTTTTAACAAAGAATACCAAGAGAACAAATCAAATTTGACGATAAAAGTAAATTGGAAAGTTGCCTAAAATGATATGCCCTATCTGAATTATGAAAGTTTAATTGTGACTAGATTGTCCCTTTAATTGTGTTCTTTTCTCTTCTGTTTGATACATATGCAATTGGATTTATATGAGTGTTGTTTTTGGAGCTTGACTTCTCCTTGAATTATTTGTACAATAATTGTAGGTATTCACCAAGTGAGAGATTGAGCCCATTCAATACCTACGTTTGTGGGTACAAAGGTTTACTAAGTCTATTTTTGCTCTGTTGATGGAAATCTCTATAATTGGGGATTGTGTATCTTCATATTTATATTAGCATCATGAACTGCGCTAAGTACTCTGTGCATACTGTGTGATACCTTCTATTTATCTATTAAAGGGACACTAAAACCAATTTTTTTCTTTCATGATTCAGCTAGAGCAGCAATTTTAAGCAACTTTCTAATTTACTCCTATTATCAAATTTTCTTCGTTCTCTTGCTATCTTTATTTAAAAAGCAGGAATGTAAGCTTAGAAGCCAGCCCGTTTTAGGTTCAGCACCCTGGATAGGGCTTGCTTATTGGTGGCTACATTTAGCAAATCAATAAGCAAGGATAACCCAGGTCTGAACCAAAAATGGTCCGGTTTCTAAGCTATACATTTCTGCTTTTTAAACAAAGATAGCAAAAGAACAAAGTAAAATTGACAATATTAGTAAATTAGAAAGTTGCTTAAAATTGCATGCTTTATCTGTATCATTAAATGATCTGTGCATCATTAAAAAAAATATTTAGGTTTAGTATACCTTTATGTTTAAATCATTTTTATTAATAAATTCTTTGTACATAAGCCAAACAAAAAAGAAAGTTTTCTTCATGAGTTATACAAAGAAGAAATTATTTCCTCCCATCCGATTTTCCAAAGAAGCAAGGAGTAAACAAATTAACATTTTGGAGGAAAGCAACTTTAACGCAGTCTTACAACCTTTCCCCCATCACCTCCCCATATATCTAAACACCCATCATACCTTTGGGAATTTCACTGTTGGATGCCGTGGACCATGGGAAGATAATCAAGTTACATATTCCAGTAATTGGTTCTCCACCAGTGGATTCACCAATAGAACAGTAATTTCTAATCTGACTATATGTGGGGTATCATCCATCCATTAAACTGAGGTAAATAGGTTGCCTTACATGTATTTTCAAATAAACATTTAAAACATTACAAATAGTGCGGTTGAATTTCCCTCTCCAGAGTTCCCCTTTCATTGATATAGGGTCTGGCAAAAAGATAGTTATTGGGGGGGAGAAGAGAGGGAAAGCATAGGAGAGGGAGGGGGGGAAGAGGGGAGGGGGGAAAGGAAGCATCTCTGCCTCCCAGCGATCCTCCCAGGTCTACTGAGTTTGTTCAGATACAGTGTTCAGAATCCAAATTGTGCATCCTATCTTCCTCTATGGGATGTCGAGTTAATAATCCAGTAATACCATATCCTCTGGAAAGAGGTTCTATTGTTTAACGTGTCTACTGCAGATTCATACATAGTGTAGGTATGGCTGATCTTATTGTATATTTCCGACCATGGGGGCGAGCCCACCTTCCAGTATTTTGCGATACAAACCCTTGTTACTGTACAAAGGATTCTGATGAATGTGTTAATATATCTGTGAAATTTATCTATGTGTTCATGTAGTAGTGCTTGGTGGGCAGTGAGCGTGACCTCCTCCTCTAGTAGTTGGCTAATCAGTGTGGAGAGCCTCTGCCATGTCCCACGTATCTCCTCACAATCCCACCACATGTGCCTATAGGATCCTAATTCCCCACATCCTCTATAACATAGATTGCTACCATTTGGCTGCATATGGGCCGTCCTCATCGGGGTTAGGTACCATCTAAATACAGTTTTCATCACATTTTCCTTCAGATCCATACTAATTAATCCCCTGTCAGCTTCCTGGATCACTCTCTCCCACTCTTGTATGTCTTTAACCATATCTAAGTCTTTTTCCCATGCTAACATCATCATGGATTTGGCTCTGTTGGGTGGTGTCTGCAGTGCAAGGTATATTTTAGAGATATTGTGTTTAGTTCTCGTAAGGCTTGCGCCACAGGTCTCTAATATCGTGGGTTGTCCACTTCTAGGGGCTTTCAAGAAGGGGTGTAAAGATGAGTGTAATTGGAGGTAGATATACCAGTGAAGCTTTGTAGGAGCTAGCTTTGACTGCAGCTGAGTGAAAGAGAGTAACTGACCCCTCTGTATCACGTCCGCCACCCTATAAAGCCCTTTGTTTTCCCATTTGGCGACTATCACACGAGAGTCACCCGGCATGAGGCATTTAATTGGTGTCAACAAGGAGAGTTCAGGAAATAAGTCTGGTCTTGTAAGTGTCTGTCTCCAGGTTTTTATGATCAGGTCTGAGGTGTATGTTTTAGTGAGTTCCTTGTCTGGGGCAACAATGTGTGTGTCCCATAAAATCGAGTCTCTCTCCTCCCATCCCCCCAACTCCATCTCCAGAAACACCCAAGTAGCTTCCTCCGATCTCCTCAGGAGACAAGAGTCTTGGGCCAGTCTGGCGGCTCTATAATATTCCATTAGGTCTGGGGCACCCACTCCCCCTGCTGCTCTACTTCTGTTTACCACCTGTCTTGCTATTCTGGCCGATTTTGGGCCTCTTATGTAAGCTAATATTTCGGTTTGTAGTTTAATAATATCTGCCCTAACTATTTTGATGGGCAGGGCTCTAAAAATATATAGAAGGCGTGGAAGTACATTCATTTTAATTAACGCTACTCTCCCCATCCAGGAGAAACCGCATGTTCGCCATTTAACAAGGTCTTTTCTAATCTGGCCAAGAAGTGGGGTGTAATTATGTTTATATAGAAGTTGCATCTGTATCGGGAGGTTAATACCTAGGTATTTGATTGTTGTGGGGACCCAACGGAATTCAAAATTGAGTTCAATAATTTTAAGCGTATGTGGAGGAATAGCTATCTGGAGAAGTTCACTTTTCTCCATATTAATTTTGTAGCCAGAGATATCTGAAAAGTCGTTTAATAACTTATGTAAGGTTTAGTATACCTTTAAAGGGACAGTCAACACCAGAATGTTTGTTGTTTTAAAAGATAGATAATCCCTTAATTACCAATTCCACAGTTTTGCATAACCAACACAGTTATAATTATACACGTTTTACCTGTTATTACTTTGTATCTAAGCCTCAGCAGACTGCCCCCTGTTTTCAGTTCTTTTGACAGACTTGCATTTTAGCCAATCAGTGCTCACTCCTCGGTAAATTCACGAGCATGATCTCAATGTTATCTATATGAAATACGTGAACTAATGCCCTCTAGTGGTGAAAAGCTTTCAAAATGCATTTAGATTAGAGGCGGCCTTCAAGGTCTAAGAAATTAGCATATGAACCTCCTAGGTTTAGCTTTCAACTAAGAATACCAAGAGAACAAAGCAAAATTAGTGATAAAAGTAAATTGGAAAGTTGTTTTAAATTACATGCCCTATCTGAATCATGAAAGTTTTATTTGGACTTGACTGTCCCTTTAAAGGGATAGTAAACCCCAACATGTTCTTGTATGATTCAGATAGAACATACCATTTTAATCAACTTTCCCATTTAATTCTATTATCAAATGTTCTTCATTCTCTTGTTATCCATTGCTGAAGGGACAGCATTGCACTACTGACAGGAAGCTGAAAATATCTATTTAGCCAATCACAAGAGACAAATGTGTGCAGGCACCAATTAGCAGCAGCTCCCACTAGTGTATGATATGTGCGTATTCATTTTTTAACAAGGGATACTAAGAGAACAAAGCACATTTGAAAATAGAGCATGTAATTTTAAGACACTTTTAAATTCACTTCTATGTGAATCATGCAAGTTTAATTTTGACTTTCCTATCCCTTTAAGTTTTATTTTTCAGTCCTATGTAGGTCTCATCTACTTGACTTTAAGTGAGTGCCATTAGGTGTTCCTCTTTGTTCTTTTTTTTACTATTTGTTATAGTTACACCTAGCACCCCCACACACAGTGCTTATAGATGGTTTTTTAGCAATATGTTTTGAGTGAATGGGTTTCTAATTTTTGGATATTCACTACATTTTTTCTGGTCTTGCACCTTTGGCTTATATCAGTCTCAAGGAAGAAAATTTGGTAATAGAAGTAAATTAGAAAGTTGTTTAACCCCTTCACTACCGGGAATTTCAGAGTAAATTTTACCCAAAGTACAAGAGAATTTTGTTAACTTTTTCACAAACATTGGGTTTCTCACTGCTTGTGCAGTCATAACACAAATGGTTGTAAAAGCTTATCTGGGATCCCCTTTGTACATAAATAGCAGATATGCTGGCTTTGCCATTGCTTTTTGGTAATTAGAAGACTGCTAATTACAGCTGCACACTACACTTCTGAAATTCCTGGTAGTGAAGGGGTTAGTTAGATGGTAAGGGTAATGTAGGTACTGGCAGTCTGACAGTATAAAGTTTTAGGGCTTTTTTTTTTAATTACTTAATTTGAACTATTTCTTATTTTCTGCAGTGTAGGATCCCCCATTACCCTCCCACCTCCCTGATCCCTCCCAAATAGCTCTCTAACCCTCCCTGATCCCTCCCAAATAGCTCTCTAACCCTCCCCGCTCCCAATGAAAACTGTCTGTCAGTACCCAGTTTATACCAATTTTTCATGATTTAAAAAAAGTCTATAGCGTAGGTGTCCCCCCACCACCCCCCTCCTTGTGATCATTTTTTAGGGGCTGCCACCCCCATCCCAAACTTTTTTTCTGTAGTGCAGCGTCCCATACTTCCCCCTTCTTTCAAAATATGTTTTCAATAGAAAAGCTATATTTAGTATCACATTTACAGAATGCATTTGTATAATCTTGGTATTGAATACACTGGTTAAGTAGTAAAAGAGGATAGACCCAAATATAAGTGAACAATACCTGTAGCAAAAAATGCAGCATACAATGATACACACTTCAGCTGATGATTGTATACAAACAAGGCAACTTATAATATAGCTATTGAATCAATAATCAGTTATATAGTACAGTACAGTAAATAGCAAACAAGGTAGCTGGAACAAGGATGGAGCAGTTTAGTTAGCTCAGGCCCGTTTATGGCAAACAAGCTAGCTGAAACAAGAAATACAGCTATGCTGGGGAAGTCTGGTTACGCAAACTGGGTCTATTATATGACAAACATATGTTGTGCAGTTTCCAATCAATGCAGTGTAGAAGAACAGCATGGTGATGCACAGGAATTACAGCAATAAGAGGTTAAACTGTAGCAGTGCCGATGACCAGGCTGGATAAAGACGAGTCAAACGGGCATAGGAAGAGTTGTAATTCAAATGTAGTTTAGAAGACAAGAGGTGGTCATACATGTGTATTCAGCAAGTAAGGGTAAAGCACCTACTGAAGGTCAGCCAGAATTTTAAGGTCATACATGTGTATTCAGTCATAGCAAGGGGCTTGATACAAAGTCTGGTCAGGAAGCCCCAGCAAGCCATACACCGAAGTCTGCAGAAATTGTAATCACCCCAGACTGACTCGGCACCTGACCACAGAGCAGCGTAAGAGAGAAGTCCACACCATGTAACACCTGTGGCCAATTGTGGAATCACAGCACAAAGCTAAAACTAAGCCAGAACTGCAGATTCACAGAAACAGTGCTGGTAACCTGTAAACACTGTGTGACATTTATTAGTCTATGAGGATAAAGTGGTGCTACATACAGTTGTAGAATATTTACCCAAGGGTGTTTCATACTTTCAGTCTTCAAATGATATAATTATACAATATTCTACTTTACTGTACAGATAAGATCATGAATAGTAAGTCATTGTGCCAAGATTAGAATTTCAGCTTGGATATAGCAAGGCAAATCATTTAAAGGTAGTTCATATTCCAGGTAGGGCTCTGGGTTCATTCTACAAATGAACAATCACCATTCAGAACTTTGTTAGGTTGCAGTATGGAGGACACATCCTTTATTTCTCTTGTTAAGTGTGTTCAGTCCACGGGTCATCCATTACTTATGGGATATATTCTCCTCCCCAACAGGAAGTTTCAAGAGGATCACCCAAGCAGAGCTGCTATATAGCTCCTCCCCTCACATGTCATACCCAGTCATTCTCTTGCAACCCTCAACAAAGAAGGAGGTCGCGGGAGGAGTTGGAGTTTTTACTTAATTATTCTTCAATCAAAAGTTTGTTATTTTAAATGACACCGGAGTGTGCTGTTTTTTCTATCTCAGGCAGTGTTTGGAAGAAGAAACTGCCTGCGTTTTCTATGATCTTAGCAGGCGTAACTAAGATCCACTGGCTGTTCTCGACATTCTGAGGAGTGGGGTAACTTCAGAACATGGGAATAGCATGCGGGGTCCACCGCAAATGAGGTATGTGCAGTACAATATTTTCTGGGAATGGAATTGACTAAGAAAATACTGCTGTTACCCGTATGATGTAAGTACAGCCTTAAATGCAGTAGTAGTGACTGGTATCAGGCTGATAAATGTATGCACAGTAGAGTTATTTTCTAGGGACTAGAATTTGACTGTGAAAATACTGTTAATACTGAAATAATGCTTAAGCCTTATCTGCAGTGGTAGCGACTGGTTGCAGGCTTAGTAATATTGACATTTAAAGAAGTTTATTTTCAAAACGTTTACTGGCATGTTATTCGTTTTGTGAGGTACTTTGGTGATAAATCCTTTGGGCATGAATTTTTTTCCACATGGCTAACGTATATTTCTGCATAGAAACCGTTATATCAGGTCTCCCACTGTTGTAAATGAGCGGGAGGGGCCTCTTTTTAGCGCCTTGTTGCGCAGTTAGAATTCTAGCACAGTCTTCCTGCTTCTTCCTCCTTGATCCAGGACGTAGAGAGCTCAGGGGTCTTCAAAATTCGTTTTTTGAGGGAGGTAATCAGTCACAGCAGACCTGTGACAGTGTGTTAGACTGTGATAAAAACGTTTTATATTAATTTGATATCCTTTTTTTGGGTACTGAGGGGTTAATCATCCGGTTGCTAATGGGTGCAATCCTCTGCTAATTAATACATTTAAAGAATTGTTGACTATAACTGAATTATTCTTTAGTTACTCAACTGTGTTTTTTTTTTAAAAGCGCTGCAGCGTTTTTTATATTGCTTGCAAACTTATTGAAAGTATTTTCCAAGCTTGCTAGCTTCATTGCTAGTCTGTTTAAACATGTCTGATACAGAGGAATCTGCTTGTTCATTATGTTTAAAAGCCGTTGTGGAGCCCAATAGAAATATGTGTACCAATTGTATTGATGTTACTTTGAAAAATCAATCTGTACCGCTTAAAAAATTATCACCAGACAACGAGGGGGCAGTTATGCCGTCTAACTCTCCTCACGTGTCAGTACCTTCGTCTCCCGCTCGGGAGGTGCGTGAGATTGAGGCGCCAAGTACATCAAGGCCCTTACAAATCACTTTACATGATATGGCTAATGTTATGAAAGAAGTATTATACAATATGCCAGAGTTAAGAGGCAAGAGCGACAGTTCTGGGTTAAGGACAGAGCGCGCCGATGACACGAGAGCCATGTCTGATACTGCGTCACAATTTGCAGAACATGAGGACGGAGAGCTTCATTCTGTGGGTGACGGTTCTGATTCGGGGAGACCGGATTCAGAAATTTCAAATTTGAAATTTAAGCTTGAGAACCTCCGCGTGTTGCTAGGGGAGGTGTTAGCGGCTCTGAATGATTGTGACACGGTGGCAATCCCAGAGAAATTATGTAAGATGGATAAATACTACGTGGTGCCGGTGTGTACGGACGTTTTTCCTATACCAAAGAGGCTTACAGAGATTATTAGTAAGGAGTGGGATAGACCCGGTGTGCCTTTTTCCCCTCCTCCGATATTTAGAAAAATGTTCCCTATAGACGCCACCACACGAGACTTATGGCAGACGGTCCCTAAGGTGGAGGGAGCAGTTTCTACTTTAGCCAAGCGTACCACTATCCCGGTGGAGGATAGCTGTGCTTTCTCAGATCCAATGGATAAAACATTAGAGGGTTATCTTAAGAAAATGTTTATTCAACAAGGTTTTATATTACAGCCTCTTGCATGCATTGCGCCTGTCACTGCTGCAGCGGCATTCTGGTTTGAGTCTCTGGAAGAGGCGATTCACACAGCACCATTGGATGAGTCTCTGAGCAAGATTAGAACCCTTAAGCTGGCTAATGCGTTTGTTTCGGATGCCATAGTGCATTTAACCAAACTTACGGCTACAAATTCCGGATTCGCCATACAGGCGCGCAGAGCGCTTTGGCTTAAATCCTGGTCAGCAGATGTAACTTCTAAGTCTAAATTACTAAACATTCCTTTCAAAGGGCAGACCTTATTCGGGCCCGGCTTGAAGGAAATTATCGCTGACATTACTGGAGGTAAGGGCCACACCCTTCCTCAGGACAGGGCCAAATCGAAGGCCAAACAGTCTAATTTTCGTGCCTTTCGTAATTTCAAGGCAGGAGCAGCATCAACTTCCTCCGCTCCAAAACAGGAAGGAACTACTGCTCGTTACAGACAGGGTTGGAAAGGCAACCAGTCATGGAACAAGGGCAAGCAGGCCGGAAAGCCTACTTCCGCCCCTAAGACAGCATGAAGTCAGGGCCCCCTTTCCGGACACGGACCTAGTGGGGGGCAGACTCTCTCTCTTCGCCCAGGCTTGGGCAAGAGATGTACAGGATCCCTGGACGCTGGAGATTATATCTCAGGGATACCTTCTGGATTTCAAGACTTCTCCTCCACAAGGGAGGTTTCATCTGTCAAGGTTATCGACAAACCTAGTAAAGAAAGAGGCATTTCTACAATGTGTACAAGACCTCTTAGTGATGGGAGTGATCCACCCAGTTCCGCGGACGGAACAGGGGCAAGGGTTTTATTCAAATCTGTTTGTGGTTCCCAAGAAGGAGGGAACCTTCAGACCAATCTTAGATTTAAAAATCTTAAACAAATTCCTAAGGGTTCCATCGTTCAAGATGGAAACCATTCGGTCCATCCTACCCATGATCCAAGAGGGTCAATATATGACCACAGTGGATTTAAAGGATGCCTACCTTCACATACCGATTCACAAAGATCATTATCGGTACCTAAGGTTTGCCTTTCTAGACAGGCATTACCAGTTTGTAGCGATTCCCTTCGGGTTGGCTACGGCCCCGAGAATTTTTACAAAGGTTCTGGGCTCTCTTCTGGCGGTACTAAGACCACGAGGCATAGCGGTGGCTCCGTACCTAGACGACATTCTGATACAAGCGTCAAGTTTTCAAAATGCAAAGTCTCATACAGAGATAGTTCTAGCATTTCTGAGGTCGCATGGGTGGAAAGTGAACGTGGAAAAGAGTTCTCTGTTACCACTCACAAGGGTCCCTTTTCTAGGGACTCTTATAGATTCTGTAGAAATGAAGATTTACCTGACGGAGTCCAGGCTATCAAAACTTCTCAATGCTTGCCGTGTCCTTCACTCCATTCCAAGCCCATCAGTAGCTCAGTGCATGGAAGTGATCGGCTTAATGGTCGCGGCGATGGACATAGTGCCATTTGCGCGCCTACATCTCAGACCGCTGCAACTATGCATGCTAAGTCAATGGAACGAGGATTACTCAGATCTGTCCCCTTTGCTAAATCTGGACCAGGAGACCAGAGATTCTCTTCTCTGGTGGTTATCTCGGGTTCATCTGTCCAAAGGAATGTCCTTTCGCAGACCAGATTGGACGATTGTGACAACAGATGCCAGCCTACTAGGCTGGGGAGCAGTCTGGAACTCCCTGAAGGCTCAGGGATCGTGGACTCAGGAGGAGAAACTCCTCCCAATAAACATTCTAGAATTAAGGGCAATATTCAATGCTCTTCTAGCTTGGCCTCAGTTGGCAACACTGAGGTTCATAAGATTTCAGTCGGAGAACATCACGACTGTGGCTTACATCAATCATCAAGGGGGAACCTGGAGTTCCCTAGCGATGTTGGAAGTCTCGAAGATAATTCGCTGGGCAGAGTCTCACTCTTGCCACCTGTCAGCGATCTACATCCCAGGCGTGGAGAACTGGGAGGTGGATTTTTTAAGTCGCCAGACTTTTCATCCGGGGGAGTGGGAACTTCACCCGGAGGTATTTGCCCAACTAATTCTTCGTTGGGGCAAACCGGATCTGGATCTCATGGCATCTCGCCAGAACGCCAAGCTTCCTTGTTACGGATCCAGGTCCAGGGACCCGGGAGCGGTGCTGGTAGATGCACTAGCAGCCCCTTGGGTTTTCAACATAGCTTATGTGTTTCCACTTTTTCCGTTGCTTCCTCGACTGATTGCCAGGATCAAACAGGAGAGAGCATCGGTGATTCTGATAGCGCCTGCGTGGCCACGCAGGACCTGGTATGCAGACCTAGTGGACATGTCGTCCTGTCCACCATGGTCTCTACCCCTGAGGCAGGACCTTCTAATTCAGGGTCCTTTCAACCATCCAAACCTAATTTCTCTGAGGCTGACTGCTTGGAAATTGAACGCTTGATTCTATCAAAGCGTGGGTTTTCGGATTCGGTTATTGATACATTAATACAGGCTCGGAAACCTGTTACCAGAAAAATTTACCACAAGATATGGCGTAAATATTTATATTGGTGTGAATCCAAGAGTTACTCATGGAGTAAGGTTAGGATTCCTAGGATATTGTCTTTTCTACAAGAGGGTTTAGAAAAGGGCTTATCCGCTAGTTCACTAAAGGGACAGATTTCTGCTCTGTCTATTCTTTTACACAAGCGTTTGGCAGAGAATCCAGACGTCCAGGCTTTTTGTCAGGCTTTGGCTAGGATTAAGCCTGTGTTTAAAGCTGTTGCTCCTCCGTGGAGCTTAAACTTGGTTCTTAAAGTTCTCCAGGGTGTTCCGTTTGAACCCCTTCATTCCATTGATATTAAGCTTTTATCTAGGAAAGTTCTGTTTTTGATGGCTATTTCCTCGGCTCGAAGAGTCTCTGAGTTATCTGCCTTACATTGTGATTCTCCTTATCTGATCTTTCATTCAGACAAGGTAGTCCTGCGTACTAAACCTGGGTTTTTACCTAAGGTTGTTTCTAACAAGAATATCAATCAAGAGATTGTTGTTCCATCCTTATGTCCTAATCCTTCTTCAAAGAAGGAACGTCTTTTGCATAATCTAGACGTGGTCCGTGCTCTGAAGTTCTACTTACAGGCAACTACAGATTTTCGACAAACTTCTTCTCTGTTTGTCGTTTACTCTGGACAGAGTTGAGGTCAAAAGGCTTCGGCTACCTCTCTCTCTTTTTTGCTTCGTAGCATAATACGCTTAGCCTATGAGACTGCTGGACAGCAGCCTTCTGAAAGAATTACAGCTCATTCCACTAGAGCTGTGGCTTCCACCTGGGCCTTTAAGAATGAGGCCTCTGTTGAACAGATTTGCAAGGCTGCAACTTGGTCTTCACTTCATACTTTTTCCAAATTTTACAAATTTGACACTTTTGCTTCTTCGGAGGCTGTTTTTGGGAGAAAGGTTCTACATGCAGTTGTTCCTTCTGTTTAATGTTCCTGCCTTGTCCCTCCCATCATCCGTGTACTTTAGCTTTGGTATTGGTATCCCATAAGTAATGGATGACCCGTGGACTGAACACACTTAACAAGAGAAAACATAATTTATGCTTACCTGATAAATTTATTTCTCTTGTAGTGTGTTCAGTCCACGGCCCGCCCTGTCTATTTGAGGCAGGTTCTAAATTTTAAATTATAACTCCAGTCACCACTGCACCCTATAGTTTCTCCTTTCTCGTCTTGTTTCGGTCGAATGACTGGATATGACATGTGAGGGGAGGAGCTATATAGCAGCTCTGCTTGGGTGATCCTCTTGCAACTTCCTGTTGGGGAGGAGAATATATCCCATAAGTAATGGATGACCCGTGGACTGAACACACTACAAGAGAAATAAATTTATCAGGTAAGCATAAATTATGTTTTTTACAATATGAGCAAGATGTTTGGTAGTCTGAATCCACAATCTATGGAAGACAGATATTAAATTCTTTAGTGTCACAAGAAGTGTTTTGAATGAAATTTCACTCTCTTGCCTTTGTTCCCACCCTGTGTTTGTATTGCTTTGTACTCATCGCATTGTTGAGTGTTATCTAAAAGAGAATTAATATTTGAAATCCAAAATACAGACATTTCTATACCTTGGCTGATATTTCTAGAAAATACCTGACAATATCCCTTTCACTTTTTACTTAACCTCTTCTGGACATTCACTAAGAAGGGAGTGAGGTCAGTAAGGGGAGACACCTTTAAGGTGATAATTAGGAAAGCGTTAAAGGGACAGTCTACGTTAAAATATTTATTGTTTAAAAGATAGATAATCCCTTTATTACCCATTCCCCAGTTTTGCATAACCAACACTGTTATATTAATATACCGTTTACCTCTGTGATTACCTTGTAGCTAAGCCTCTCCTGACAGCCCCCTGATCACATGACTTTTTATTTATTATCTATTGACTTGCATTTTAGCCAATTAGTGCAGTGTCCACGGGAGAGAGCACAATGTTATCTATATGGCACACATGAATTAGCAGTCTCTTGTTGTAAAAAGCAAATAAAAAAGCATGTGATAAGAGGCTGTCTGTAGTGTCTTAGAAACAGGAAGAAATTTAGAAGTTTAAATGTTATAAAGTATATTTATAGAACAATGTTGGTTGTGCAAAGCTGGGGAATAGGTAGTAAAGGCGTAATATATCTTTTTAAACAATACAAATTTTGGTGTAGACTGTCCCTTTAGTCTTCTGTCTATCCCCCCTCCTCAGGAGAGGGGTCTCGTATTGGTGAGTATTAATTAACATTATCTAGGACTGTAAGCCAATACACGCGAAACTCAAAAAATTTGAATATTGTGCAAAAGTTAATTTATTTCACTAATGCAACTTAAAAGGTGAGCTGTAAGCCATAATCATCACAATTATGATAAATCACAGCTTGAACTATCTTGCTTTGCATGTAATGAGTATATCTCATATATTAGTTTCACCTTTTAAGTTGCATTAGTGAAATAAATGAACTTTTGCACGATATTCTAATTTTTCGAGTTTCACCTGTATATAGACATTTGTCTAGTTTTTATTTACTTAGTTTATTTGCCTAAATTAAAGGCAAATCATGTGGTTCTCTGTTGTAAGACTGCGTATTTATTGTGTGTTTTTGCTTTTCTCAATTCATTTCAGATTCAGAGAGATGACATAGAAGCTGAGCTACAAGACAAAACCACGGAATCAGAACTTTTTTATCATCGGGGGCTCTAACTCCTGGTTCCAACTTAACTGGCTGACTCTATTTAGGTTTATTTTTATTGTGTATAATCACTAAGAAGCAAATGCGCAGCGGAGACAAGAAAACCATAGAAATGTACAACTGGAGACAAAAAAATATGGACTCTTGCGTTTTCATGGTTTCTTTAATGAAAAAGAATATACTTGAATAAATTATGCAGAGATCATGGCCTATTTCCTTGTAGCAGTTTTATGATGTAGTGTAAGTGCGAGCATTCAGGAACAAACACTTTTCTTGAGGATTTGAAAAAAAAACCTGAAAGTATTTTTCACACAAAAAGCAACATCAGAAGATGTCGTTATCTAAAGCTGGAGGGTAGCATGTTCTGGATTAGTTTAAAGGGACATTGCACTCTAGATTTTTCTTTGTATAAATGTTTTGTAGATGATCCATTTATGTAGCCTATTTGGGAGTGTTTTTATAACAAGGTATAGTTTTGCTTATTTTTTACGAACATTGTGCTGATTTTCAGACTCCTAACCAAGCCCCACAGTGACAGATGTATACACATGTTTACCGACTCCTGTTTATGTTATCTGTCCTTTGATATGCAGGGAAGGGGTCTGCTCTTTTTGTTTACCCAGCCCCTTTCAGTGGGTGTCCCAGACTACCTCATCAACAGAGCTAATCTGGGAGCTTCTAAGTAAGTTTTTAAAAGGTTTTATACTGGATTTTTAGATGAGTATCTGTGCATATTCTTCTTTATAGTAGTGTCTATTACATGCAGCTATCTGTAAATTGGTGTACACTGTCCCTTTTAGCACTTACACAAAGGGTGGTTGATTCATGGAATAGACTTCTAATTAAAGTGACAAGGATATATATATATATATATATATATATATATATATATATATATATATATATATATATATATATATATAGTAAGAGTCCATAAGAGCAATTTAAATATATTTAAATCATGATTTTCATTTTTAGAATAACTTTTCATATTATTCTTCCAGTTATATCAGACCATTACGAATTTGGTTATATAGTATTAGATATGATGCATAGATAGATCATTGAAATGGAGGTTAGTTGGAGGTGAACTATCTCCAGTTTAATTATTTAATCATTCATATTTGATCAACTTTTCACCTGTACTTTATTGTAAGGAAATAAAAATAATGATTACATTAATAATTGAAATTGTTTTATTTATTTTGAAAAAAGTTTTATTAGGTTTTTCATAACAGGTTATACATAACAAATTTCGGCAAGTACAATCAGATTAATTGGACATAAAGCAAACATTCAGCAGGATATTAATGGTGTCAATCTCTTACCCATGTTGGTTTGAGACCACTGTATAGCATATTATACCAATATATATCATCTTATTTCGTAAAAGGATCTGAAATTTTTAAGTAAATGTTAAATATTAACAGGATCAACAGAATCGAGGTCTACCCATAGAAAGGTATAATAAAGTCGTCCGTCACCACCCGGCCGATTGGTCGGATGGGCGGCTGGTCCCGGCTCTCTCTAAAGTGTAATACAGTGCATTGGTAGAATTTATTGAATCTCTGTGTTTCTCTGTGTTCTAGCTTCGTGGTACATAATGAATGGCTCCCACTGTATGATAAATTTATCTTTGGTGTGTAGGTTCTCAGCAGCTAAGCTAGCCATTTCATAATGATGTATTATTTTTTTAGCAATGAAAGTGAAGTTAGGTGGAGTGGATTTCCAATATTGTGCTATGCAAACTCTAACCACCGTGCAAATGGTCATAACTAGTTTTTGGTGTTGTCTTAAGATATTGGGAATCGGGAAGTGTAATAGGGCCTGTTCTGGAGTCAGTTGTATATGTTTATGGAAGAGATCGCTAAGAAATGTTGAGGTGTGTTCCCAAATTTCTTTCGCTCTGTCACACTCCCACCACATATGTATGTACGTCCCCCTTACATTACATCCTCTGTAGCAGAGATTCAGGGAAGGTCCTTCTGATCCACCGAACCTAGTAGGATATATATACCATTTAAATGCTACCTTGAGAAAATTCTCTTTCAGCATAGCATTGTATGAGAAGGAGAAGCCTCTGTCTAAATTAGTTAGCCAAGTCTCCAAGGACCAAGTCTTATTAAGGTCTTGTTCCCATTTCAGAATATGCGAGGGTTTCGCCTCTCTAGATTTACCATTGAATATAAGATATAGTGTCGAGATTGTTCTGTGCACCGGGTCTTTAGCTAGGCATAGAGATTCAAAAGTTGTATTCAATGGTAGTTTGGAAAGTTCAGTTACTGCTTGAGTTCTTGATTTTAATTGTAAGTAATGGTACCATATATTTTTGTCAGTTGGGTCAATATCTCTATATTGTTCAAAAGAGAGAAAACCTCCCTCAACATAAACGTCTGCAATTCTATACAGTCCTTTGTTAGCCCATTTGGTCTGTATGTGGGAATCTATTGTGGTTTGTGGTAATACTAGAGGTGTAAGTTTTGATTTGTCTTGTAGTAAGGGGAATTTGGCGGTTAGTTTGTTCCAAAGGAAAATAGTATGGGACAGCGCTACATATTTATTTAGTAAAGGGTGGCTATTTTTTTTGGGAGACCATAGTAGTCTATATATCTGGTCAGTGTTAGCTATCTGTGATTCTATCTGTTTCCACAGGGGTTGTTTCGTATTGCTAAACCAATGTATGGTTTGGGCCATCCGAGCTGAGTAATAGTAAGATACTAAATGCGGGAGGCCTAGCCCACCATCCTTCCTGTGTGTACTCATAATTTTTTTGTTTATCCTAGGGCGTTTTCCCTGCCAAACAAAGCGCAAAATATCTCTTTGAAGTGCATTGAGAAATTGTTTTATTTAAAGGATCAGTAAATACAATAATCAGTAAATACAATAATTTGCATAGCACATGACAGCCATCAGCCAATCACAAATGCATATACCTATATTCTGTGAATTCTTGCACATGCTCAGTAGGAGCTGGTGACTCAAAACGTGTAAATCTAAAATTACTGTGCACATTTTGTTAATGGAAGTAAATTCAAAAGTTGTTTAAAATTTTAAAACAATCCTTTATTCAGTGAGCTTCTTAATACTTAGTATGGGTTGATTCTTTGTACATAGACTTGCAGGGGAGCAATAGCATTACAAGGACAGTAAAGTCAAAATTAAACTTCCATGATTCAGAAAAAGCAAGCAATTTTTATCAATCTTCCAATTGACTTCTCTCTGAAACCCAAAACTTTATTATCTTTCATGATAATGTCCCTTTAAAGGGACATTAAACCCATATTTTTTCTATCATGATTTAGAAAGAGCATTCCATTTTCAACAACTATCTAATATACTTCTATAATCTAATATGCTTCATTCTCTTGATATCCTTTGCTGAAAAGCATATCTAGATAGGCACAGTAGCTGCTGATTGGTGGCTGCACAACATAAATGCCTCGTGTGATTGGCCCATGTGCATTGCTATTTCTTCAACAAAGTATATCTGAAAAATGAAACAAATTAGATAGAAGTAAATTGGAAAGTTGTTTAAAATTGTATTGTCTCTGAATCATAAAAGAAAAAATTTGGGTTTAAGGTCTATTTATCAACTTGGTATGTTCATTTTATAACATTTTTGCTGCGAAGAATGGACGTTATTTCTGCAGGCATAAATTTACAGTTTTGAAAACTACAAAACAAATAATTTGTGATAATATTTAAAAAGATACTATTTAAATAAAACAAATCAGATTATTTTTTATTTTTCTAAAAAATCTTTGGTTTGCCTTGCCAGTGTTGCATAAAAAACTGCCACCATAGTTGTACATTATGCTGCGCAAGTGCATATCCTCTGGTGTGGTCTAACTAAGGGATAGAAATGACAATCAATCTAACCTCTTGCAAACAGACAGACAGGGAGCTATTGAAATGGTGGGCGGGGGCCTAAACAGCTTTTGCCCTGGGGCCAGAGAGGTCTAGTTACGCTCCTGAATAACGGACTGTAATATAAACTATTTACCAGAAGTGTGGACGGGCTGACTTCACATGCCTAACCCTGCCATATATATATATATATATATATATATGTCTCTGCATAAGGAGAAATAAAATGATATAATACATTACCAAAAAATGTTGATTTTGCGAAGAAAATGACCCGATTAGCTCCCAGATAAGGTAAGTGCTGGGTAGAGTTTAGTTTTGAAAAATAACTGCAGCAAACAAGGTGTTAATGCATTCATTACATTTTTAAACCAACCTTTTATGTTAATTTGTTGCAATACTGTAAAAAAACAGTACAGGATGTTTACTTTTTAACTTATTCAAGAGTTAAACACAAAGTCAGAGTTGGTCCATATGAGAATAGAGCAAGTGGTTGGAGTATATACATATGTGCTTAGCACATCCCTTTTATTCTTTAGTCCTAGCCTGCCATCCCCACCATGTCTTTTTATTGCATTTGTTTAAAAATAAATTAACTATAGAGAGCATTTTTTTTCTTTCACTGAGGAAGCAAATATGTGAGGACTCAATGGGCCTTTTGGTTATTATATGAAAATGATTTATGTGTAGAGTATTACAATAGTTTAAGAAGATAACCTTTGTAGATGATCCTTCTAAATGTCAGTCACACTTGGCCTTAGACTCCAGAGAGTCAATATATTGGCTACTTTTATAAGCCTTGTGGCAAAATGGCAGTTGCGTACAGGAGATATATATACACACAGTATCTCACAAAAGTGAGTACACCCCTCACATTTTTGTAAATATTTTATTATATCTTTTCATGTGACAACACTGAAGAAATGACACTTTGCAACAATGTAAAGTAGTGAGTGTACAGCCTGTATAACAGTGTAAATTTGCTGCTCCCTCAAAATAACTCAACACACAGCCAATAATGTCTAAACCGTTGGCAACAAAAGTGGGTACACCCCTAAGTGGGAATGTACAAATAAGCAATTTTCCCACCCCGGTGTCATGTGACTTGTGTTACAAGGTCTCAGCTGTGAATGGGGAGCAGGTGTGTTAAATTTGGTGTAATCGCTCTCACACTCTCTCTCATACTGGTCATTGGAAGTTCAACATGGCACCTCATGGCAAAGAACTCTCTGAGGATCTGAAGAAAAGAATTGCTGCTCTACATAAAGATAGCCTAGGCTATAAGAAGATTGCCAAGACCCTGAAACTGAGCTGCAGCACGGTGGGCAACACCATACAGCGGTTTCATAGGACAGGTTCCACTCAGAACAGGCCTCGCCATGGTCGACCAAAGAAGTTGAGTGCACATGCTCAGCATCATATCCAGAGGTTGTCTTTGGGAAATAGACGTATGAGTGCTGCCAGCATTGCTGCATAGGTTGAAGGGGTGGGGGGGGGGGTCATCCGGTTAGTGCTCAGACCATACGTTGCACACTGCATCAAATTGGTCTGCATGGCTGTCATCATAGAAGGAAGCCTCTTCTAAAGATGATGGAAAAGAAAGCCTGCAACCAGTTTGCTGAAGACAGACTAAGGACATGGATTACTGGAACCTGTGACATACTGAAGCAGAGCATGATCCCCTCCCTTTGGAGACTGGGCTGCAGGGCAGTATTCCAACATAACAACCCCAAACACACCTCCAAGACGACCACTGCCTTGCTAAAGAAGCTGAGGGTAAAGGTGATGGACTGGCCAAGCATGTCTCTAGACCTAAACTCTATTGAGCATCTGTGGGGCATCCTCAAACAGAAGGTGGGGGAGCGCAAGGTCTCTAACATCCACCAGCTCTGTGATGTAATCATGGAAGAGGACTCCAGTGGCAACCTGTGAAGCTCTGGTGAACTCCATGCCCAAGAGGGTTAAGGCAGTGCTGGAAAATAATGGTGGCCACTAAAAATATTGACACTTTGGGCCCAATGTGGACATTTCCACTTAGGGGTGTACTCACTTTTGTTGCCAACGGTTTAGACATTAATGGCTGTGTGTTGAGTTATTTTTTTTTATTACACTGTTATACAGGCTGTACACTCACTACTTTACATTGTAGCAAAGTGTCATTTCTTCAGTGTTGTCACATGAAAGGATATAATAAAATATTTACAAAAATGTGAGGGGTGTGCTCACTTATGTTGTGAGATACTGTGTGTATATATATATATCTATATCCTCCGTGTGTATCTGCACTCATAATGCAATAGGGTCTTCAACCAGGGTGCCAAGTCGGTAGTACTTACAGTCTGTTTCAATAAATGACTGCACTCACTGGATTTAGATAATGGATTAAATATTTATTGTGGTAACGTTTCGGGGGTTCACAGACCCCTTCCTCAGACCAGACAAAAGTGAAAGTGAACAATGTGCAATATAATCAACCAATAACTGTAAATTGCGCAAAAACTGTTGTCATGGCAACACCCTGGTTGCCGAGAAACCAATCTAATACACAAAAAACTATAGGTATGTCGATCTATAATCATACAAAAAGTACATATATTAAGTGTCAATTCATATCACATGATATTCATAAATAGTAACATCAGTGAACCAAACAAAGAATGAAATACAGCGCATACACGTATTAGTGTATGCATATCAGTGAAAGTATTAATTGACATTCATCTGCATATTAATAACATCAGCTCATCATCTTCAGCTTATATTGTTATTGATTTATAACACTTTTATAAGACCTAGTCATTTTAGGGCATCGCTATGTTAACCAAGCAGATTACAGCTAACTTAGGGTTAAGGAACACTTCAGCACGGTTTGCAGAAACCGAAAAAGTATAGTGATTTATTAGAACTGCCTTAGTGAGTTTCAACATGTAGCTTTGAATTGTCCATATGGTGTATAAGTTAGAACCCAAACCGCCTGTGTACTTACATTTTAATGTGCCTCTGTGTTTCTTAAGGATCATTTCTATGGCAGTATGGTTTCCTGTCCGTATGTCCCTAGGCAACCATGAGCATGTGTTTAAACAGACGCGGATAAGCAAGATCTGACGTCTGCGACGCTCTGTGTCTGTCAGCATGGCTAATTTGCATACCCTGCTGTTTGCGGCTGGGCGCGAGTTAAGTGCGGCAGTAGTATTCTCAGGGCTGCTAACTCCCGTGGCTTGTGAGGAATGAAAGCCACAAGTCTAGAAACCTGTTCAAAGTTTAGCAACACTGTAGGATAATAGACAATATCATCTATGCATGTACAAAACGTTAGCCTAATAATAGGGAAATATGAGGGGGCTAAGTATGTTAATATGTTATTTAAACCTCTGTGCTAAATGTGTCAATGGGAGCACAAAAACTACATAGAAGGGCTATTGATTAATTTGGCTGGGTTGTGGGATATCTCTGTCATGGCTAATCCCTGGGATCACTCAGTAGGTCAGTTATTGGAGAGTAGGACAAAAGAGTAGAGCATACTGCACTGAGTGTGTCGCATGTGTCATAGCAAATCCAAGGTTACACACCAGACCGTTTCATTTGTGTCGCCCTACTCCACATGTGTGTATCTGGATTCAAGTTGTTCAATATATGTACATACATATATACACACATATATACACGCTCACATCTACATATAAGTATATACACATATGCCCTCTCACAATAAACAGATTACAAGCTACAACAGATAAACATTCTTATCAGCATATGAACCTTGTGCCTGAGTGTGGGTTAACTCATACTGTAGGACCTCAACTGGCTTATCATTGGTCCCGTTTTAAGTGGCAATCAAGGTCTAGAATATATAGTGTGTTCCATGGTTATCCAGGGGTTCACAAGGTAGAGTTTAGAGGAAGCAGTGCCAGTCATTCGACATATTCAGGCCTCTTGGATGTAGGGTACCCAGTCGGTGTATCCATCTTGATTTCATCTGGAGAAGTGTTCTGTCACAGTCTCCCCCCCCCCCCCGTTTAAGGGGGGGAACATGGTCTATGAGAATAAACCTTAGATCTGTAACTTTATGCTTGGCTTGTAAAAAGTGTCTTGCTACCGGTTGGTCGGACACTCCCTTGTCCAGTGCACTCCGGATTGCTGAGCGGTGATTAGCCATCCTTCGCCGTGAGTTGTCAGTTATCTTTCCGACGTAATATTGTCCACAGCAACAGCTGAGCAAGTAGATCACGTGGCTTGTCGTGCATGTGATGAATAGTCGTATGGAGTATTTCTGAGTAGTGTGGGGGTTCCGGAAGATCTTACAGGGAATCATGCCATTACAGGTGGTGCAATCCGTGCATCTATAGCAACCAGTTTTCCTGGTTTTGAGCCATTGTTGCTTCTTATAGCAGTGTTGTGGGTCAGTAGACATTATTCTGTCTCTCAAGCTTCTTCCGCGTCTATAGCCCGTAATTGGGGGGGTCCATCTGACCAAACGGTAGTGTTTTATCCGTTCCAAGGATCTCCCATCTGTTTCTGATGGTCTAAGTTAGTGCTTTCTTCTCTTTGTTGTAAGTGGTAGTGAAAACCATCCTGGCCTTCTTTTTGTCTTCTGGTTGGGTATCCTGTTGTCGCTTTTGGGATGTGACCTCCTGTCTCACCTCCTCTATGAGGTCGATTTTATAGCCCCGTTGTAGAAACTTATTGGTCTAGCTGGAGTTCTCGGTTCGTTGTTTCAGTGTTGTTCCTCACCACCCTGATCATTTGGGATTTAAATTATTGCCTTATGGGTATGTGGAGGATGGTTACTTGAGGCCTCCAGTAACGAATTACGATTAGTTGGTTTAGTGTATAGGGTTGTGAAGAGATTATCATGTTTCTTATAAATCCTTAAGTCAAGGAAATCGATGTGGTCCTTATCATATTTGAGTTCAAATTTAATTGGTGACTTGATTGTTGAGTTGTGTCACCCAGTCAGTTAGTGTTTCTACAGGCCCATACCATATGAAGAAGACTGTCTATGTATCTCTAATAGTATTTAACCATTCCATGGTTTTATATGTCCATGATGTCACGCTCATAGTTTTCCATATAGAGATTAGCATAGGACGGGGCCACATTTGACCCCATGCCCGTCCCCATAAGTTGTTGTTAAAAAGTGTTCTCAAATCAGAAAGTGTTTAATTTTAGACGTTTCTCCAAGATATCCAAAATTAAAGAGGCGAGTGGGTCTATATATGGGAAACGGGCAAGTGCTGATGCAATAACCTCCAAGCCACCAGAGTGTGGAATAACCGTATATAGGCTTCTCACGTCCATTGTTACTAATAGGTCATCCTCATTGATTCCTTCCACAGAGTTCAGCATAGTGATAAGGTCACCTGAATCCCTAATGAACGAGTCCATCCATCTCACCACAGGTTCTAGGAGAGCATCTACAAATTGTGCCAATGGTTGCAGTAAGGACCCCCTGGCCTATACAATTGGCCTGCTGAGGGGGTATAACTGGTCTTTATGGATTTTTGGCAAAGTATATAATATGGGGTGGATAGGATGAGTGGTACTGAGGAACTTATATTCATCCTGGTCAATCCAATTGTTTGAGTGCTTCTGTCAGTGTCCCATCAATCTCCTTGAAATCTTTTGTGGGATCCCAGGCCAATTTCTTATAGTTCAGGCTATCGCTCAGTTGCTGCAGGATTTCATTGCAGTATTGGACATAGTTCATGATTATCAGCTGGTCGTATTACTATGTCTGAATCAGTGGCTAGAGTCTTTAGTGCCAATCTTTTAGATTTGTTGAGATTTGGTCTGTGCTTTTCAGTATTAGCTGTTTCAGAGTCATTGGAGATGAGCCTAGTATATGTTTTAATGCTTGTGCTTGGTTCAAACCTGCTCTTTGGTTTGAAACTTTTGATCTCAGCCCCAGTAGTCATGTCCCCAAAGTGCTCCTTGAGTTTGAGATTCCTCTGGAATCTCTGTATGTCCAAAAATGTATATGGAGCACAGGAAATGACATCAGTCTTGTCCAGTACATTGGTAACATTATAAGGATGTAATCATATTGTGCTGCACTGCACCCTTGTCAGATTTTACAGTTTGATCCCTGAACAAGACAGAGCACCTCAGTAATAATGAATAAGTAGAGTCTTCATTTACCTCCTTATAATACACTACTATGCCCAAAATTGGTTCTACCATTTTGAAAGTAAAATAGAGAAGAAAAAAAAAAAAAAAAGTATAAAAAGATTGTGGTTTTACTGTATATAGTTAAAATAAACAGAGCCGGCTACTTAGCTGCCAATCCTTGATTTACTAAGGATTTTAAATACCTCTCCAGTGATAAATCTGGAGAGCTAATACTAGGGCACTGGTTTTCAAACCTATGCTCAGGCCTCCCTAACAGGCCAGATTTTGAGGATATCAGAACTAGAGCACTGGTGAAATAATTAGCCGATTAGTAAACAGGGTTACTTAACCTGCTCTCATCCAAGGTTATCCTAGAAATCTGGCCTGCTAGGGAGGCCTGAGGACAGGTTTGAAAACCAGCGCTCTAGTAAATCAACTCCACAAGCTAACAAATTAGCGGATTGTGTGGTCAAGGTAAAATAACGTAAGACTAGGCAACACTGTATTATTGGTGCAAATAGGAGGAAATAAGCCATGAAATAAAGAGTATAAAAACAAGATAATAATTATTTTATTATGTCACAAGACTTGTTTCATATTCTATGTGTATACGCTGATGGCCATTCTGGCACATTGACTCATACTAAAAAAATAATTGTATATGAAGTGCTGGTAGTAATAGATTTTTGTTTAGTTTCTGTAACATACTACATAAACATGTCTCAGTCTTTTTCTGCCGGAGGCCACAAAAATATCCTGGAAAAAATATTATGTTTCAGGGTTTTATGCCATCTCTCCAGATAAGATGAAAAATGCCAGAGTATGTCAAATTAAATCCCTTGTGACGCAGAGCTGTCTTCTTGCCAGTCCTTGTCCTTTATCGCTAGAGGATGGAAATTTGTGTCACGTCTGCAGCATCTGCTCAGCGGCTCCTAAGTGAAACAGGAAGTTTTCTGTGGCAGGAGGGAATCGCTTCTGTCTCAAAAGCTCCGTGTTAATGGCTGGCTTTTCGTGATCATTGCTGGCTTCGGCAAATGAGCGTAAAGTAGCGAGTATTTCTCTGGTCTTCCCACAGATATCCTTTAAACAGAATAAAGGGACATCACAAGTTAGGTATCCAAAATTAGATTTCAATTTCAAAATGCTAATTGAAACGGATACATCAGTATCAGATATTGATTACAAGGCACAGCAGAAGTGATTATGGCTAGTTCTAATAAAAGTGTCACTCTTACTCTTAGTAAAAGGTTAACCCCTTGGCTGCCAAGATGTACCTTGTGTGCCATTTTGGCAGATATTTCTTTTTTTTTTTTTAATCAGACTTTACAAATACAGAACCCATATTTAAAATATTAACATTCAGCTCTAACTTATGGGGGTTAAACATTGTGAAAAAAAAGTTTCTCTTTCTTTCCTATGGCATAAAGAGTCCACAACGTCATTCCAATTAGTGGGATATTCAACTCCTGGCCAGCAGGAAGAGGCAAAGAGCACCCCAGCAAAGCTGTTAAAGGGTTAGAAATCTAAGTCTAAAATTACTTCTTTAAAATACAATATAATAATTAGAAATATACATTGAATAAAACATACCTAGTTTGACAAGGAATTTAAGCTTCTAAATATATAAAACAGTAGTTTATATCTTTCATAGAACAAGTTGCAATGGCCGCCCATAAAAGTAAGCAGAACAATATTAAAATGTATGGCTATGCAACATCCAATCACTACGTAGTTGCACCCACTTATTTAGAACATTTATAATCTGTTATGTATGAACACATCGCATGCGCACTTGTGGGTAAAACGCTAATTCGACATCTTAGTTAATCCTAAAGATGTGTAGTTTTGCTCGTCAGTCATGGGGTGGTTATAATACCTAAATCAGATTAGATGCGGACGATCAGTGTCATCCTCTAAATCCGACGTCACTGCATCAACTGAGCCCCCTCCCTCATAGGGTGATTTCATCTGAAGCACTATACGCATGCGTGAATTCATATCTATTAAAACTGTGCATGCAGGCTGCCATGATTGTTCTACTCAGGTAGAACTCCGTAATACGTTGGGCATAATGAGAAAATCGAGGGGTTGGGCAGCAATAAGATTTTCATATGGAAAATACAGGAGAACTAAAAACAAAAATGTAATACATGTTATTTGCATTTTTAAAATGCTTTAAAAAAAATTTTTGGGTTAACTATCCCTTTAAGTGTAACTTCCCTTACCCATAATCCCCAGTCATTCTCTTTGCCTTTGTCAATGGAGGATGTGCGAAGATGGTGTCTGAAGCTATTTAATCCTTTTATGGGTACTTTTCCATGCAAGTAAGGATTTGGGGCTGTGCTGTGTCCATGTCAATCTCTTTAGTAAGAGTAATGGTGGCTATTAGCAGTTAGAAAGCGGCAAGGTTGTCTTTGCTTTATTTACATTATTGCTACCCCTTCATAGAAAGTCAGGGTTGGTTACTCTGCTCTCTTTTTCTTCAGGTCCCTGATATAGAGTGGAGTGTCTATCACACTTAAGAAGCTGTTCCTGCCCTGCAGCTGGATCCACAGGTAAGTGCATTTGCCTTCTATGTACTAAAGGCCAGCACTTGGGAGGTTAATCCCTCTTATGGATCTTCATATGGGACATGTTATAACCCTTAGGGGTTAATACTTGGGCAGTCTGGCAGGCACTGATTTAATGTGACTTTAAGGGGTTAATTTTCCACCTTTTTTTTTTTTTTTTATTAAGAAGACTGGCTGAAGGATTATTTAGAGTCTATAGCTCAGAATGAGTTTTTTTTTTAAATTTATTTGAGGCTAATAGTGCATGAAGAGTGTTACGGTGTGCAACATTCGTTTTATTTTGTCGGACAGAAACGCACACTTTTTCAGTGGCGCAGTTTCTTTTCTCAGTCCGATCACGTGTCCTCTGCTCTTCCGCTTGTATTCAGTGAGAGTGGAGCAAATCCAGTGCAGGTGTTTTCCTCTGTGGTTAAGACGATTGCATGTTCAGGCTATATTAACTTTTTCCAATCCGGATCACAGTTTCAGACCTAACAGCATATCTGACGGCTGCATGTGAGAGTTCTTCCCTTTACTAGTGTCAACTCCACCCGGTGCGGTAAGATCTCCTCAGCTAGTCTGAGGTATAGAGGTGCGAGGGACTCTGATTAAAATTTGCTTCAATAAAATTTAGCATAATTAGCTTTTTTTCTGCACAGTTAACGTTTCAAAGTGACATAACGGTTCTTTTTATTTTTCACTGTTTATTGAGGACTTCTCTCAGCTATGGACACAATGTTCCTATTGATAAGTGTTTATTATGTTTAGAGGCCAAAATTGTTTTACCTATGCAATCTTGTTCCTCATGTTTAGCTAAGACTCTAGAATTCAAAGATAAATTACTCCCTTCTGAGCCAATTGTCTCTCCGGATAATGCTGTTCAGGATATGCTGTTCTCCTCAAACGTCCCAAGCCTTAATGGTTTTACATGCAGTGCCCTGCGGTTTCTCTCAACCTCCTGGGGTGTGTATATTTGCTAGGAGATTTTGCTGCTCAGATAACCGCTGCGGCGTCTGCAGCTTTATCTGCTTTCCCTTCTTCGGGTAAGCGTGCTAGTAAGGTTTATGACCCCTCTAAATCTGCGCTGGTCAACCTTTCCAAGATGTCTGATGAGGAAGATACTTCAGTAGCTTCTGAAGATAAACTCTCAGACTCTCATACCATGGGGGAAACATCTTGTGAATCTGAAGAAATTAACATCTCTGGTTACTACTGAAGGAGGTTCTAGCTATAGCAAATCATGTTCGCCCGGAACTTGATAAATTGACCCCTATGAGTTCAGTGGTAAGTAAAATGTATCTGAAACAAAGCTGGCTAAGTAAATTAAATAGTTATATTTCATATAGCTCCCATATATTTTATTTACAATTAGTCCTCTTCTGGCTCATGTAAGGGCTCCACATTATGTACCTTAAAGGGACACAAAACCCAATTTTTTTTTCTTTCGTAACTCGGAGAATATTAAATGTAAAAGTTTTTCATTTACTTCCATTATCAAATTTGCTTTGTTCTCACGTTAATTATTTGTGGAAAAGATACCTAAGTAGGTAGTGGGCACACGTTTGGAGCACTACATGGCAGAAAAAAGTGCTGCCATCTAGTGCTCTTGCTAATGTATAACATTCTTGCAAAACTGCTGCCATATGGTGCTGCAGACACGTGCACGCTCCTGAGCTTAAGTCCCTGCTTTCAATAAAGATTATCTAGAAAACTAAGACAATTTGATAATAGAAGTAAATTAGAAAGTTGTTTAAAACTGTATGTTCTATCTGAATCATGAAAGATTTTTAGGGGTTTTATGTCCCTTTAAAGGAAGTTATATGAAGAATAATTAAAATACACAGATTAATTTATATGTGCAACATAAATAAATACTACTTACTTTTCTTTCAAAACAAAGCATCTAAGATCTATAAAATCCATTTTTTGATCTTGATAATGACGTAACTAACAGCAGCCCACAGTCCATCACGCATTATAATAGTCCTATCAATGCCTTGTAATTTGCATATGGAAATTATAGAATTGTGATCCCCAAGCGCATGCGCAGTGGACTCACACATGCGCACCACCATCATTTAAGACTTTTGCCAGCTCTAAGGCAATAGGCCATGAATATATAATCAATTGTGACACCAGCCTTCTGGGCAACTCTGCACGAACATAGTGATGTAAGTGATTTGCTGTTCAATCAAATGCGCATCCACGGGACAAGCAAACTCCATAGTGCATGCGTGGGTATATGCAAGCTACCAGGAACTAGCTGTAAATAGAAATCCCAGGTTGTTCACCATGATTGGCTCATGCAAATTAGCCTCACAGTGGGTTTGGAAACACACCTATTTCATTCTGAAGATTTCAGTAAACTGGCTTAGAATTGAAAACACAAGGTATTTGAGCATATTTTTTATTATATATATTAACCTATTCAATGAAATCTGAAGCATTTTTGACTTTCAAATCCCTTTAAAGGGGCAGGCTTGCTCATGTGATTCCATAAACCCAAGGTAAGAAGCAGCGATATTACAAGAAGGTGGCAGTTAAATTCCTAATCTGAAGAATGAGGCACCGCAGGACATCCCAAATCTATACATTTAACAATAAGTGTACTGAGCTAATTTTTACCTTAATAATTTGACTATCGGATGTTTCTGGGTCTTCTGCTGACTGCAAAATCAGTTGCCCAATGTCTTTGTGTAGTTTTCCCAAAGTTAGTGCCTCTGAAATGTAAGAAGAGTAGCATGTTTAACAATTGAATATATATATATATATATATATATATATATATATATATATATATATATATATATATACACACATACACACACACACACACCAATATATATATATATATATATACACACACACAACAATATATATATACACACACAAACACACACACAACAATATATATATATATATATATATACACACACACACAACTATATATATATATATACACACACACAAAACAACATATATATATATATATATATATATATATATATATATACACACACACACACATATACATACATACACAAATTACAAACCTAAGTTTTCTACTTATCTATCACTTCTGCTTAGGATAATTAGCAGCAGATATAAAACGGGTAATAAGAGAGTGTGCAAGACAAGGCTGCATGGAAATCCTATTGGATAGTTACTTGCATATTGTTCTTAGTCTAACCTTTGCTTTGAGTACATCATATCTTGCATTTATTTACTGTAGAAAGCAAAGAATTGCACAAGCACCAAGGGTATAAATCAGCTTGTTTGCAGGTGTGCCAACTATTGGACCTGCACCAAGGTCCCAAGAAGTCAGTCCAAAAATAATGATATAGCTGCACCACCATCTGTATTAAAACATCATTATTTTATTGTGCCACTTAAAACAGACAATGTTTCGGACCCATGTCCTTATTCATGTCTGACATGAATAAGGACATGGGTCCGAAATGTTGTCTGTTTTAAGTGGCACAATAAAATAATGATGTTTTAATACAGATGGTGGTGCAGCTATATCATTATTTTTGGATTGCATTTACGTATGTCATGTGACTGCAATATCCACTGGTTCACATTGAGCAGCTCACCTTTTGCACCTGGAGATACTGTGATGTTGCTCTCTGACAAATTCACGTACACATCATAAAGATCAGGGCGATTACTAACATCTGGATCATGAAAGCCAGCGACATAACCTGCCAGGGAGAGGAACCTTTATATGTATCAGCTATAAAGCTACTGAATATCACAAAGCCATTGCATATTTTAATGCCTGAGGAGTAATCTGCAGGTATTGTAGTATTTATGGGGTAGATAACAGTTTCCATTTATTATTGAAAGATGGTAATTTCTGAACATGTCTGTGATCCAAATTCACCTGTGCAGTTTTTTAGTGCTTCAATTTCCTCTTGGTTTTGATGCACATAAGGAAGCACAATGGACCAATCCTGCCGGTGCCAGGCAAACGCAGGAAGAGTCCTGAAAGAAGCAGAAATCCTTAACACCTTGTCCAGCTACAGAAATAAATGTTTCATTCAGCAGTATCTAGCACTTTCACATAAAAGCCTACAATAAGATGATTGGTGTGTTAAAGCAGGGGTCAGAAACTTTGGGCCCCCAGATGTTTTAGAACTACATTTCCCATGATGCTCAGACAGCCTAAAGAGTGTCTCAGCATTGTGGGAAAACATCTGTGTTAAAGGACCAGTAAATACTGTAGGATTTGCATAATTAGCAAATCCATGATAAAAAGACAATGCCATAGCACTTAGGGGGTCGACTTATTAAAGGCTTCACCTGCCTTTGCCCCCCTATGACTGCAGGTTCTCACAAGAGAACCTGCAGTCCGTATTTATCAAGCAGCGTTTATCAGACCACTGCTTAACTAACCTCTTCTCCAGCTCTTAGGTGGAGAATTTCAATCTCCCCAGTCTCGTCCGACCGGGAAATTGACAGCTCCTGCCCATGCGTGATTGGTTGTGCGTGGGCAGGGGGCGGAGTTGCACAAGAGCGCAAAATAGCACTCTTGTGCGATGCTGAATTCCGGCAGCGGAATTCAGCCCGCCAGAGGCAAGCTGCAGGGGGGCATATATACGCCCCTGTCTGCCATCACTTAATAAACCGAGTCCTCAGTCTGAAATTCAAATGAGTAGTAGATTTTTCAACATAATATCTATTTCCACTCCTCTTGTATCATGTGACAGCCATCAGCCAATCACAAATGCATTTATGTATATTCTGTCAATTCTTGCACATGCTCAGTAGCAGCTGGTGACTCAAAAAGTGTAAATATAAAAAAAATAGTGCACATGGTTGTTAATGGAAGTAGTTTAAAATTGCCTGCACTAACTGAATCATGAGAGTTTAATTTTGACTTGAGTGACCCTTTAATTTTTAGAAATGCTGCAAATTTAAAGAAATTTAAAGAAAAAACACATACTGTAATGACATGGAAGCAATATACCATCGAGATATGTGCCAACTCTGTGCCAATATCTGCCTGGAAACATGGCACTCATATTTCTTCACAAAAAAAAAAATTTTTACTTTGCGAAGGAAAAATTATTATAAAAAAAAAAGTACTAAAAGAAAAAAAAAAAAAAAATCATCCTAACTTTAGGTACATAAAGTATTTAGTACAGAGAACTGCTGTGTAAAAATGTGTAGGACAAAAGTCTGGTCCAGTGCTACGGAATTTGGCGGCGCTATACAAATAAATGATAATATTAAAACTTTTGTAACTGAACTGTAAGCTCAAAAGGAAACAGATGTCCAGAATGAATTTCTTTCATATTAATTATGTATACAAAGAAAAACAAAAGTTAAAATAAAAAAGTCTCGTCATTCCTACACCAAACATCATAGGAAACTATACACATTTGCATTTATTCATACTAATAATGTCAACTTAGAATTATGGTAATGGCTTTGAACAAGGTTTATGTGCGTTTTGCTGCACCTGGTGAATTCCTGTAGGGCTTCTAGTTTCGGGTGGTATACGACTATTCTCTTCTTCAGCATGACAGCAGTATACAGAATTATTGTTTCCATTCCAAATTGTGACACCACATCTGCAAATGAGAGAAGTAAGCACAGTCAGCCATACTTCCAGTCTAGCAGTGACGAGCAGAGGATAGACATACAGATCTCACCTTTGACAGAGCTGGAAAGAAAAGCTTTGCGCTGATCATAATCACGGCACAAAAACATCCCGTTCTCTTCACTCCGACAAGCACCTTTAGTGAGGACAGAAATATAACTCTCCATCATTGGCACCGGGCTGCCCTGCTTTAGATATATCCTTTAAAAAAAATAGTGCTGTTATTTTTATGTAAAAAATGTCATTCAATCACTATAAGCAAAAAAAAAAAAAAAAACAAGCATACGTGGCCATCTATTTTTCTTATCTTCACATAGCCATGGTTATAGAATGAATAAATCTGCTTGAAAGGAAATAAAAAAAATCACAATATTTCTGGCTTAATACACTGAATTGTCACATTTATATTAAGATCTCTGGTAGTAACTAGTGTGGTTAAAAACTTAATTACATTTGATTTAAAAGGACATGAAACAGACTGATTGTATTTATTATATTTAAATATGCCTAATAAAAACTGCAATATACTACCTTTATATCATTTGTTTTTTTATATACCTGTAATTGTAATTTAACTCTACAAATTGTGTGTTTTTCCCAGTTCTAAAATTTAGACATGCACATTGTAGTCTTAAAGTGAAGGTAAATACAAACGTTCTATTCTTAAAAATTAAATATATCAAGGCAAATAAATATAAGTTTAATTCATCAATATTTCTAAATCTTAATATTACCTGCGATATCCTATGTTATTCTCATCTACTCGGCTATCCGAAAAACAGCCCGTCATTTTTTTTTTTTTTAAAACAAAGATCACATTGTGCAGCCATCCAATTGATTCACTGGCCGTTAGGCGGCCATCAATTTACGTCATCATGTCTGCTTCGTGATGCGCATGCGTAACAGTTTCTATATTGCAGTTCCCAAGCGCGCGCGTTCACGCTTCACACATGCGCATTATCCCCTATTTATTGTAGGCATAGCTTAGAGCAGCAGCCGGGATTACCGCATGCGCAAGATGACAGGCTAAAAAGGATGCGCATGCGCAGTTAATCGATGCTCGATGTGCACGAGCTGAGTATACACGTATAGAGCGGGTGGGACCGCTCTATACGTCAAGGTATCCTAAACCAGGAAATTGTGAATGGGAGGAGAAACGGAAAGGAAGCGTAAGAAAAATAGAGATAAAATTACATAAATCATTAATGTTTTTTCAAAAATAAAGCTAGCGACTTGATTTAAGTTACTTAAAGTGTTGTAAATAGGATTGATGGGTACAAAAACTTTACCTTCACTTTAACTGCCCTAACCATGCCACATATCTATACTTAGTGGAGATAACATATTACAAAATAATGCAAGTTTTAATAAAAAAATAAAAAAAAAGGAGTAGCAAGCCACGTCTACTCCAGAAATAATCCAAGTATAGTGGTGGATGGGGTGGAGTTTGTCCATTACTTAAAAGGGACAGTTTACCCCAAATTATTCTCCCCTTTAATTTGTTCCCAATGATCCATTTTACCTGCTGGAGTGTATTAAATTATTTATAAGTAGCTCCTTTGTCTTTATATCAGCATTTGAAATAGCTGATTTAGCCTGTGGTATCCTACATACATAGGTGTGGCATATGTAAACCTATAAAATGTGTGCGATTGTTTATCTATATTCTTAATCAAACTTACCTTGTACTTGCAGACTACAGACTGCCCCCGACTGTGCCCTTTAAATTATTTAAATTTATTTAAAAAAAAATGTATTTAAATTGTAAGTGAAATGTTATTGCAATATACATTTATTATATGTTTTGCTGTAAAATACATCTGAATGTATACTTATACCATATTCTTCCAGGGAGGCTTGGGTTAATACTTTTGGCAAATTTTCTGTGAGCTTTTATTTATCCCCTCCTCCCTCACATCATCTGCTTTGCATCAATAACTACGATAGGAAAAGCATTCTTTGCAATAGCAGTGGGTATACTCGCTAGTTCAGGTGTGAATATTATTGTGTATAAATAAATATATATATTTAGATTAGAAAGGAATGCAAGTATTTTACCTAAATACCTGTTAAATATAAGGACCACTAAATACAGTAGTGTTGTATAATTAAAAGTGCATAATAAAAAGACAATAGGGACGAATTATAAAGCTCCAAATGGAGCTTGATGCCCCTGTTTTTACGCGAGCCTTCAGGCTTGCCGGAAACAGCAGTTATGAAGCAGCAGTCTTAAGACCGCTACTCCTTAACTGGTTCGCTGCCTCTGAGGCTGCTGACATCAATCCGATCGATTTTATACAATCGGGCTGATTGACACCCCCTGCATTGCACAAGCAGTTCCTCGATGTCAGACAGACCGCTGATAAATCGGCCTCAATGACTAACACCTACTCTGAATTTCAATAAGCAGTAGATTTTTTTCTGGCAAATGTATTTTTCTCCTATTTTCCGGCCCTCTGTATCATGTGACAGACATCAGCCAATCACAGACTAGTATATGTATGCCCAGTGAGCTTGTGCACATGCTCAGTAGATCGCTCTACCCAGAAAGGGTGAATATAAAAAGACTGTGCTAAATATGTTAATGGAAGTAAATTGCAAAGTGCCTTAAAACTGCTGCTCTATCTGAATCATAAAAGTTTATTTTGACTTAAGTGTCCCTTTAAAATGTTATGACAGACAGGGCTCAAGCAAAAATTACATTTTTTTTACATGCCACTATTTTGATGGGAGTGCGTTAAATTCTGAATATTGGAGTAAGTCAAACAAAAAGCATATGCAGGCGATAAATAGATGGCACCCTTTTATTGCCATGGACTGGCACTACAGCCTTCTCCAAAATGTAATAGGTAACCCTGACAATGGTGGTGTAAAATAATGACATTTTGATGTTGTCTTTGACACTGTAGCTGACAACATTTAATAAGTATAGAGGGAGTTCCCACTCACTTTTATATACACCATATGTATTTCAGGTTTAATACAGTGTCTGGTAATCAGTTATAGAGAAACCAGCCACAGGCACAATACTGATAGAACCATCTGCAATTTATAAAAAGCTTAAAGGGACATAAAACAAGCTGGGATAGAGACAAAATAATATATGTACTTTAATTACTTGCAAACTTATACTGCAGTGCCTCGCCATTAAAGAGAATGTAAATTTTGATGCTAAAGTGCCCGGTTTTTAAAACTTTGATTAAAAACAGGGGCACTTTAATTCATCAAAATTTACATTTCACTCCTGTTGTGAAAAAAACAAACAAACAAAAACTTACCTTTTAAACTTGACAGCTTCCTCTGGTCGTCGCAAGCCATTTCTGCTGTCAGAAATGATGGATAGGTCATCCTCCAATCACGGCTCCCCCCCCCCCCCCCCCGGGGAATCAGTGTGAATCAATGCCGTGATTCCTCATTTTAGACCCAGGAAGAGGCTTTGCAACGGGTGGAGGAAGCTGGAGCTGCTGTCAAGTTTAAAAAGGTACGTTTTTTTTTTTTCACAACAGGAGTGAAATGTAAATTTTGATGAATTAAAGTGCCCCTGTTTGTAATCAAATTTTTAAAATCCAGGCACTTTAGCATCAAAATTTACATTCACTTTAACCCTTTCTTTTTAGTTTCTGAATTGTAAAGCTCTAACTCCCCCCACACATTTCCTTCTATGGCTGTATCTATATCTATTGTTGCTTTTGTAGAATGCAAAAGTGCAGCGCATTATCTGCTGGAGCTTGCCTAGAAGCTGTGAAATACAATGCCTGTGTCTAACCATTGATAAGAGGGGTGGAGCACAGTGCTCTAGACCAGTGGTTCTCAACCAAAGTGACCTCAAGGCCCGGTAAATTTTAGCTAGACGTATCCAGGGCCCAGTAGTTTATTTATTTATATATATATATATATATATATATATATATATATATATATATATATATATATATATATATATATATATATATATATATATATATATAAATAGTGAGCAGCAGGGGTGGGCTGATCAGCCAGGCAAATAGGACCTGGGCCGAGGGACCAGCAAGTAGGGGGGCCCACAAATGGTATCTCCATGGAATCCTGGTGCATTCCTTAAGCTGGAGTTTTCAGTTGCCCTATCAGTAACTAAGCAAATAAGTGTGGGTTTAGTGGGGGCCCTGGCAGGGGTCTGTAGTTGTGAGGGCCATGGAGTGTGGGGTCTGGCCCTGGAGGTTGGGTGCCCTTTCTCTGGCCCTTAATGTTGGGGGTCCTGGCTCTGGAGGTTAAGGGGCCTGTTGGGGGCAGGGCAGGGAGGCTACCAGGTTCATTTGCATAAAATGTAATACATGTTGGTCAGTGTGAGACAGTGTTCCTGGGGCCTTGATTGGTCTCAGTCTGCCCCTGGTGTGCAGTGGGGTAATAGTGTGCAGTGGGGACATGACAGGTCAGGGCCCACCAGCAGGGCTATCACGGCCCGGCACTGGGCCACGGCCCGGCTGTTGAGAAACCAGGCTCTAGACAGCATGGATTTGTAACTAATTTTGCTAATTTAGAAAATTTTAAAATACTTGCCAGCAATTTTTTAAATTTTTTTTAATGCAAACTATTTTTACTTAATTAGCCCTTTTAGGATATGCACAGATCTCAACATGTTTTATGGTACTTTAAAAAAGGGACATGAAACACATTTTATTCTTTCTTGATTCAGATAGAGCATACCATTTTAAATTTGCTTCATTCTCCTGGTATTCTTTGTTGAAAAAGCAGCAATGCATTACTGGGAGCTAGTTAACACATTGGGTGAGCCAATAGCATGATGCATATGTGTGCAGCCACCAATCAGCAGCTCATGGGTCTACCATAGGTATCCTTTTCAACAAGGGATACCCAGAGAACTAAACAGAATAGATCATAGAAAAATACATTGGAAAGTTGTTTAAAATCACATGCTCTAATTTATTTATCAAAGAAAACACTTTGGGTTTCATGCCCCTTTAAACTGAATGTGTTTACATTTCCAAACATCATAACTACCATGAATGTTTTCTGTGCCCCTTCAGGTATATTTTGATTATCGTTGGTCTATAACACAACACTGCAAAGCTAATAGCGTATCCATATTGCTAGTCAGTGAATAATTTTAAGAATATATTGCCCCTAATTTGATATATGTTAAAGGTACAGTATACACCAATTTTCATATAACTGCATGTAATAGACACTACTATAAAGAAGAATATGCACAGATACTGATAAAAAAATCCAGTATAAAACCTTTTAAAAACTTAATTAGAAGCTCCCAGTTTAGCTCTGTTAAAAAAGGTTAACTGGAATACCCACTGCAAGTGGTTCTATAGCAATAAAAGCAGACCCTCCTCTGCATATGAAAAGACCCTTTACACAAAACAGAAGCAACCTGGAGTAGGTATACAACAGTATTCTCCTAAAACTTTGGCGCTTGGTTAGGAGTCTGAAAATCAGAGCAATGTTATTTAAAAAAATAAGGGGGCGGAGCTAACTGCCGAACAGACCAGTCGCCATATCATAGAGCTCCTCCATAGCTATCTCTAAATAAGTTTATTATTCCTGTAAAGGGAAGCCCTAACACCTATACTTTTGTGGACACCCTCTGACAAAGAGTCCCTGTCTAAACAAAGCTGGGGGATCACTGTTGAGAGTCCGGATCAGACATAGGACACCTAAAGAGCGGAGGCCATCAGAGGCAGTTGAAGTGTCGGGACGGATACAAGAACCCCGGCAGCACCGGGAGATTCTACTTTGTGACTTTGGTTTATGCAAGCCGAATTGCGCCCTATTCCACATCAACTAACCTACCTCATCCTGCTCCGGAGGGTCGGGGATCCGCTCCGGAGCATAACTGATACTACCGCTACAGAAAGCAGAACAACGCATGGGACACAGCTGAAAAATACTATCACGAATCAGGCAAACAAGTAAGTGTGAGCAGCAAACAGGCTAACACAGTTATTACTTTTACAGTGCCACACTTACCCGCCCTCGTCATACGACAGCACAAAGGACATTTTACATTAGGCTGTGAGGAACTGTTTTCTCAGCAGTGGCACGAAACGCCATTTTCAGATTGCCCAATAGACACGCAGAACTGATACTGCCGATACAGAAAGCAAAACAACGCATGGGACACAGCTGAAAAATACTATCACAAATCAGGCTAACAAGACTATTTTGCCTGTGGGTCATACACCAATACCTTCCCCCTCAATCGTCTGACAGAGACACTGCCCCAGGGGAGAGAGTGCAAAAGTTACAGAGAATCTTTTCCAAACTTTTGGTTTCCTTACTGATTGGACTTACAATAAAGTGACTCTTAACTATACAGGTCTGATTTATCCCACTGCATTCTATATTATAGACCGCTGCTGTCCTAGCTCTTTTGTTTTTATGCACTGAGAGTGTTTTTATATTTTGTATGGCAATAAAAGCTAAGTATTATCTTTTTACCTGTGGCCCCGACTCGCCTTTTTTTCTCTTGTGGCTGCTGGTGATTTTGCAGACTTGCGGAGGTCTGCAGGCGGTTTGCGGGGAGCACCTCTGTGGTTGCTGTGTTTGGAGCCGTTACATTGGTCACTTTGGTAGTGACCAAGAAGCCAAGGGGAGGAGATTGTCACACTCACTTGGGAACTGATTGAGATCAGGAGGGTACAGAGAGAAGGTGCGGTTGGCGACTGGAGCCAACAAGGTACTATGTTACATCAGCATTCAGGATGTTTATACTGTGATACCCCCATTGTAGGCTTTTGACATTTTACGTTTGTGTCTGGCTAAATGAGAGCTGTCTCAGGACTTATCTGTATATAGTTCTATATTATACCCCTGCACCCAGGCTCCTGGCTGTTCCACATATTATTGTTAAACCACGCAATACCCTTAGTATGTCTGGCTAAGTAACCCCACGCACTGGGGGGGTAGAGGGCATGCCCGCAATGCTGCAAACCTAAGTGTGCTTCAACAAAGGATAACCCTATCTCACTGTGGAAAATTACCTCTTCTTGCTTAAACGAATGTAGGAAAGCATTTCAGCCTGCAATGTTTTGTTATGCCATTTGTTACTCCTGTAATCTGAAGATGTCTCATTCACAGAGGAAAAAAAATAATAAAACCGGCTCTGGGATAAAGCAGACTGTTACAGACCACTTTGGTACCTCAAGTGACCCTATTCAAACTCATTCAGCGTTAGTGATGGAGTCTAACCTTTCTTCACCTTCTAGCCCTGAAGCATCGCCTTTATCTATGGCAGCACTACAAAATTTACAAATTGGAGAATATCCTCAGGCGTCTCCATAATTTATTCTACAATCTTTGAAAACATTGCTGGATGACCATCATGCCTCATTTTCAGAGAAATTGACCTCCACTATTGCGGATTTAAGAAAAGATTTACACTCTACCACTGAGAGGCTTGACACAGTCGAGCGAAAACATGAAGACCTTGCGGTGGACCAATCAAATCTCAACTATACGCAATATAGCCGAGTTAGAAGATAAGATGGCAGACCTAGAGAATAGGTCCCGCAGGAACAATCTCCGCATTATAGGCATACCCGAGGAGATTACCAACTCAGAATTATTGCCGTTTCTAATAGAATACTTTACTCTCTTAGCCAAACCTCAATCCCCTACGGAAAACATGGTTGACAGGGCTCATAGGTCTTTGAGACCTCGAGGAATACCTTCTGAACAGCCAAGAGATGTCATTGTGCGATTACATTTTTATACTTACAAAGAACGCATACAAAAAGCTACGTTTCGCAACATTGAAATGCCTGAAAAATTCAACAACATCAAGGTGTTTGCTGATCTCTCTCCCAGAACCCTCCAACAGAGGAAAACTTTCAGTGACATAACAAAGAGTCTTCGCCAGAACATCAGATATAGATGGGGGTTCCCCACGAAATTGTATGTTTCTAAAGATGACCGTACTTTTACTATCTCATCTGTCTCCCAAGGCCTCACTCTACTTAAATCTTGGGACTTAGGTTCTGTTTCTGTGGAGACTGAGGTTTTTTTTTGTTTTTGTTTTTTTTTAGACCATTTATACAAAAAGTTAGCAGTAGATCATTCCTCTCTGCATATGTTCTTTTTCAATGTACCTACAATGTCTATAATATACCTTGGATTGCTGGCTGATATTATTGTTGGTTCTTTTAAATGTTTAATCAAGTTACTGTTTGAGATAATCGGTCTACTTGTTTTGACCTTTGCTATCGTTCAACAATATTGTTATCCTACTTGAGTTGACAATGGTGGATATGTTATGATAACCTTCACATTTCTGTTATTATTAATTACATATATCCTACTTAGAAAGATATTTTCATTTATATTCTCTTAAATATCAATATCAATGTGTATCTCTTTACAAGACAAAGATTAGGGTTTATTATTATCCCATTATTCATAATCCATGTTGTAGCTAGAAATATAGAGCTCATATAATTGTGTGGCACTTTTCCCCTTGCTCCCCCCCTTCTCCCCTCTCAATTATTAATACTTTGCACTTGGTTATTTTGCGCACTGATTCAGAAAGAGGGGAAAGCGGTAAGAGAAGACAGAAAGGAAAAGAAGTATTGAGTTTGTTATATCAACGGGTTCCCTCACTGTTATGTTTTTTTTTTTACTTGCACTATATACTATTTTGATTTACAGGAGCCCAACAAGCTCCCCCCATTCATTCATTCACTCACTCGTTCATTCGCTTACCTAATCATCAATACATTAGGAGCCCAACAAGCTCCCCCCCATTCATTCACTCACTCACCCATTCATCTATTCACTCATTTGTTCATTCACTTACCTAATCATTAATACATTATTTAGTTGAATATTAAAAGCTTAGAATTTATCTTTAGTAGAGCATAGCTCATCCTAAACTGTTATAGATCTCTGGTAAAGTGTGTACCAGTGACTTTGAGCGCGGTTTACTCTTGTATATACCGCAAAACTAATTATAAGATACTTAACCCTCCCCTTTACCTTGTTAGCCTTGTCACTTTCTGGAGTATAGTATCTACTTTTATTAAACTTCCCCCTTTCTCCCTCTCCCTCCTCCTGCCCCCCTTTTATAAATTTTTTTTTCTTCCTTCCTCCATTATGTCTATTGCTTGTATTTCACACAATGTTAGAGGGATTAACTCCCCTACTAAGCGTAGTTTATTATTTCGCTCTTTAAAATTTTTGAAGGCAAAAATTGTCTTTCTGCAGGAGACCCACTGGCGAATTGGTGAGCTGGTGCCCATCCGTTCTGCTCAATTAAGACAATAAAAGATCTTTTCAAAGCTACTGGCCTGCTTACCGCCACTCAATTTCAATCTCGGTTTCCCTCCTCACGTCTGATGAATTTTGAATTTTTCAGAATGAGAAACTTTTTAAGATCTTGGGGGTTCACCATCGAGCCTTTGAGGTCCCAAACCACATGGGAAAAACATTGGGAGACTACGACTCTCACCTCAAGAGTGTTCTCCCATGCTTATATTGCCATCATACAAGCACCTCTGTACAATAAATCTTTTTACATTAGACATTGGGAAAATGCCTTGCACTTCGAAGCCCCGGAAGAGTCTTGGAGATCGGCGACTCTACTTACAAAAGGCGCAGTCCATGGTACTACATACTTTGAACTTTACTTCAAGATTCTGACACAGTGGCATTACACTCCCCTACGTCTATTCCAGATATCTAAAACAAATTCCCCCTTATGTTGGAGGGGCTGTGGTAAAGTGGGCTCTCCCCTACATATGTGGTGGGAGTGTCCTAAGATTCAAAGAATCTGGAATAGGGCATTGTACTATTGTACTAAAGTGGGAATGACAGAGGCAAACCGCCCAGCTGCAGCATTGTTTCATTAAATCTCAAATAAAATGCCTAGACACTTAAAATTCCTATGTATTTATATTTTCAGGGCTGTTAAATTAAGTATTGCTCGGGCTTGGCTCCAATCTAAGGGCCCAAGGTGGAGTCAGGTCAAGTCCACTATGGTACACCTTGAAATAATGGAAAGTGCGGTGTTTGCAGCAAATAACCATATTACGATGCATTGTATGTGTTGGGAAGCATGGCGACAATGCTTGGAAGGGGAGATCGAGAGTTGCTAGTGGGTCTCCTGCGGAACTATAGGCCTAGAGTTAACCGAGCAACCAGTATTTGTGTGGTGGGAATGTGTGTATGAAGGTGTCCCTTTTCCCCTTTCTTCTCTCTCCCTCTCTTCTTCCCCCTCCTCCCCTTTTCCTTTTCTTCCCCTTTTGCTTACGGGTACTTTTTGCACTTACAGACAAGGCTATCCCGAATCCCCAATATCCCAAAAACCTTAAGAAATTCTTGCTGATCTAGACATGTCAATTTAGCACCAGACAGATTTTAATTAGAGAGTCACCAAATAAATTAGATCGTTGCTATCATCTTTTATAAAAATGTAAGAAGCTTCATGTATGTAATGGTGTGCTGTACTTATTTGTCTCTCCTTAAAGGTATTTTAATTTTGTTATTATATATAATCTATGAATATGTCTATACAATACTTCAATGTGATTTAACTATTTGAAAAGCGTTGTAAAGCAAACACAAAACAAAAAACCATGAGGCTTTCTTTTGACTTGAAATTCTAATTATGGTATATAACTGACTATTGTTACACTGGAATCGGTGCAATTCTATGTTAAAGTTTTACTTATTATGTGACAATATATTTCTTATGTCTGTATGTCATAATAATACATGCCTCAATAAAAAATTACTTTAAAAAAAATAAATAATAATAAATAAGCAAAACTATACATAAAAAAAGGCTGTATAGGCTATATAAATTTGATACTCTACAAAACATGTATGCAAAGAAAAATCTAGTATATAATGTCCCTTTAACCATCTCCTCATCGGTCTCCTTTCCCTTACTGACCTGCAGAGAATCCGACTGAAGGCTGCATATTTCTCAGGATTGAAGTCCTTGGCAGTCAGAACAACACAAAAATGAGTAACCTGCACAGACAACACACCAAGTTAGGGACATAATACTAACAACAACAACAAAAATCTCCATATGAAAGCAGTTTTTAAAGATGTTGAAAATGTGGTGTTTTTGCCTGAAAAAATGTGAAGTAAAAGTTATTTAAAGGGACACCTTTAGATTTGAAAAAGTTTAGTTATGCAACTCAAGCCCAGATTGGCTCCTCCAAATGAGGAAAGTGGTGGGTTTGGTTTGGCTATTGAAACAATTGCAGCAAACAAGACGTTAATTTGTTTTAAAAATGTTTAGACTTGGGTGATAAAATATTGTATAGCAATACAGCAAAAAAATCTTCTAATTACAAGGTGTTCACTGTCCCTTTAAATAAAAACTAATACAACAGTATCAGCTATAAACTCTAACATCACTGTACATAACAGCCAATAAATATTAGTAGGAAGTACATAACAGCCAATATATATTAGTAGGAAGTACATATCAGCCAATATATATTAGTAGGAAGTACATATCAGCCAATATATATTAGTAGGAAGTACATATCAGCCAATAAATATTAGTAGGAAGTACATATCAGCCAATAAATATTAGTAGGAAGTACATATCAGCCAATAAATATTAGTAGGAAGTACATATCAGCCAATAAATATTAGTAGGAAGTACATATCAGCCAATAAATATTAGTAGGAAGTACATAGCAGCCAATATATATTAGTAGGAAGTACATAACAGCCAATATATATTAGTAGGAAGTACATAACAGCCAATAAATATTAGTAGGAAGTACATAACAGCCAATATATATTAGTAGGAAGTACATAACAGCCAATATATATTAGTAGGAAGTACATATCAGCCAATAAATATTAGTAGGAAGTACATATCAGCCAATAAATATTAGTAGGAAGTACATATCAGCCAATAAATATTAGTAGGAAGTACATATCAGCCAATAAATATTAGTAGGAAGTACATAGCAGCCAATATATATTAGTAGGAAGTACATAGCAGCCAATATATATTAGTAGGAAGTACATAGCAGCCAATATATATTAGTAGGAAGTACATAGCAGCCAATATATATTAGTAGGAAGTACATAACAGCCAATAGATATTAGTAGGAAGTACATAACAGCCAATATATATTAGTAGGAAGTACATAACAGCCAATATATATTAGTAGGAAGTACATAGCCAATTAAACAGCCTTTAATACACTTTGTTTTCAGCTAACCCCCCCCCCCCCCCCAAAAAAAATCAACAACAAAAAAAACAACATTTTGAACAGGGTTAAATGTTTCCCATTCATATGGATAGCTACAAATGTTTGAGTACCATGTCCCTTTACCTTCTGAAAGTTTACTAACAATACTCAGTACTACAGTAATGCCAAGTACCAATATATATACAGGCAGTCCTCGGGTTACAGACATCCGACTTAAGTACAACTCGTACTTACATACAGAGAAAATAGAGCTTTATCAACAATCCTTCTTTCCAGGATAATCCAAAATACTGAAAATCCAATTGTCACAAGGACAGAAAGTGATGTGAAATTTTCTGAACAGGGGCTCAGATAGCAAAACAAACTTTATCCTATGCTATCCAAAACAAAAAAAAATGTTTGGCTAGAGTTTCACCTAAAAAAAGTGCCTGTTCCAACTTACATACAAATTCAACTTAAGAACAAACCTAAAGTCCCTATCTTGTACGTAACCCGGGGACTGCCTGTATTGCTATATAAATAACTATTGCTTAATTTTACATTTGTATCTGGCATATCATACAATTTATCCATCATATGACATATATATAGTATGAGAAATATGGAAGGATAAGAAAATATATATATATAGGATATATATAGTATCTCACAAAAGTGAGTACACCAATCACATTTTTGCAAATATTTTATTATATATCTTTTCATGTGACAACACAGATTACACTTTGCTACAATGTAAAGTAGTGAGTGTACAGCCTGTATAACAGTGTAAATTTGCTGTCCCCTTAAAATAACTCAACACACAGCCATTAATGTCTAAACCGTTGGCAACAAAAGTGAGTACACCCCTAAGTGGAAATGTCCAAATTGGGCCCAAAGTGTCAATATTTTGTGTGCCCACCATTATTTTCCAGTACTGCCTTAACCCTCTTGGGCATGGAGTTCCCCAGGTTGCCACTGGAGTCCTCTTCCACTCCTCCATGACGACATCATGGAGCTGGTGGATGTTAGAGACCTTGTGCTCCCCCACCTTCCATTTGAGGATGCCCCACAGATGCTCAATAGGGTTTAGGTCTGGAGACCTGCTTGGCCAGTCCATCACCTTTACCCCCAGCTTCTTTAGCAAGGCAGTGGTCGTCTTGAAGGTGTGTTTGGAGTCATTATGTTGGAATACTGCCCTGCGGCCCAGTCTCCGAAGGGAGGGGATCATGCTCTGCTTCAGTATGTCACAGTACATGTTGGCATTCATGGTTCCCTCAATGAACCGTAGCTCCCCAGTGCCGGCAGCACTCATGCAGACCCAGACCATGAAACTCCCACCACCCTGCTTGACTGTAGGCAAGACGCACTTGTCTTTGTACTCCTCACCTGGTTGCCACCACACACGCTTCACACCATCGGAACCAAATAAGTTTATCTTGGTCTCATCGGACCACAGGACATGGTTACAGTAATCCATGTCCTTAGTATGCTTGTCTTCAGCAAACTGTTTGCAGGCTTTCTTGTGCATCATCTTTAGAAGAGGCTTCCTTCTAAGAGGATAAAAAAAAATTTCAGATCCTCAGAGAGAGTTCTTTGCCATGAGGTGCCATGCTGAACTTCCAGTGACCAGTATGAGAGAGTGTGAGAGCGATAACACCAAATTGAACACACCTGTTCCCCATTCACACCTGATACCTTGTAACACTAACGAGTCACATGACACCGGGGATGGAAAATGGCTAATTGGGCCCAATTTGGACATTTCCACTTAGGGGTGTACTCACTTTTGTTGCCAACAGTTTAGACATTAATGGCTGTGTGTTGAGTTATTTTGAGGGGACAGCAAATGTACACTGTTATACAGGCTGTACACTCACTACTTTACATTGTAGAAAAATGTAATTTCTTCAGTGTTGTCACATGAAAAGATAAATAAATATTTACAAAATGTGAGGGGTGTACTCACTTTTGTGAGATACTGTGTGATATATATATATATATATATATATATATATATATATATATATATATATATATATATTCTGAAAATGCTTACTTTAAAAAGGACAAGGGCACCCCTCAATCATTTGAAATAACATTAACGATAGCCATAGTGTTCTAATCATTTTCTGAACAAAATATTCCTTCAAATGCACATTTCTCTGTGTGTACAACTGCTAATGCAAGACACTGTGTGCAATTGTGCATGTTTAGTAACAGGATAAGATCTAACTGCATAATAGCCTACGTATATATCATTTTTGCTATTAAGGAAATTAAAGAGCACACCACTTCACAAAACAGTAGAGTCATTATTATTAATTCATTAAAAACACACACACACACATATAAACCAGCTATTATTTTATAGTTTTAATGGACATTCTGGTATAATATGCATTTATTAATAAACATATTGTTGTTTCTGGCCATGTGTTTAATGCATAAAGTTGCACATGCAGGCACAATGCATTGCCACCCCTATGGACATAGCAAGTGAGCCAATCAGGTGCAACATAAGTACATATCGGCCAATCACTGGGTGTGTCCTGCTCAGGAATAGCATGGAAGTGTATTGGAAAAAAAGATTAAACTTCTTGCGCTATAAATCCAACAGCAAGGACCAGCACCAGATGGATACTAGTTCCCTACAAACTAGCAAAAGGAATATTGAAGTGAAAAAACAAGTACTGTGGGCGCCTTAAAGGGCAGGTCAAAAAAAATATATGAGTTGATTATGTCCTAATACATATGAAAAAAATCTTTTAACAAATGATAGGTAAATGATCAAGAAAAAAACAACAGCCAATTGAGATGAATGTTAAAATATAATTTAATTAGACTTTACTAAATGTATTAAAGAGTTGTAAGCGAAATAATTAATACAATGAGATAAATATAAAAAGGCAATACTAAATGTACATAAATAAATGCATAAAAACTTGTTTATATAAAATAAGTGATTCTCTGTAAGTGACCTATCTATGTAGAGAGAAGACCTCTAAAGACACTTCAAAATACTTAGCCTCTGCTGCAGACAGGGTTAAGGAAGCAAAAAAGCAGTACTAATGAGAGAAAACGAATCCTGGTTATTTAAGCAAAATAACAATGAGCTGCAACAATGATGCTCAATTCAATTTCAAAGTTTTAGGATTGGTGTAAAACGGCAATCCTGTGCAAGTTATAGCCGTGAAGAAATAGTACCTTAATTTGTTCAGGAGCTCCAAGTGTTTTTGTAATACAGTGTAGCAGTTATACCGCCAGCATGAAACAGCTCTGGGAACCCTCTGTGTGTGATGGGAAGAAAGCCGCCAAGCTCCTCTCCCCTGCAAATTCTGGAATTCCACCCTCAGCTGTGTGATGTCCGTTTGTTGCTTCAGTGTTTCCTGGAGTACGGTGTCCTTAGTGAGCCACAATAGTGTGAAGAAAATAGTTCCGGCAATGTTTCAGCTCTTAGCAGAGCCTTTGTCAAGCCTGTTACTTTCTTCTAAATGAGCTCCTTTTATAGCTCTGTCTGTAATGTTAATCCAAAGGGGTGGTGTGTTGCAATTAGTGAGATCCTTAATAGCTGAACCACCCATGTATTTAGCATAAACAAGACAAAATATGTATTTTTAAAACCGGATGGTTACTTAGAACTATTTGTATTGGTAAGATACACATATCAAGAAGTGTGGGACTCTTTTTATCTCTAAGAAAAGGGTATATTTAATAGTACCTAATTTTTCAGAAGAGAATAAATGAAAGAGAACCTTAAAGTACCTATAGGTGTAAAAACAAAGTGCAAACTTCAGTGTTCTAATAATAAGGCAGCTTATACTAAAGGCATTCATAATGTGAAATAGAAATATAATAATATAATAACATACATGTATATTGGCTGTTTATTTATATTTAAAAGAGACTTTTATTTATACATACATAAATCCTTATCAACTGAAATATTTACTCACATATTTTGTTTTTACAAGAATTTGGCAAAAATAATTTAATATTAAATTTTGGCTAAAAAAATAAAAAAAATTAAAAAAAAATTAAAGTTGATTTGGGTTGTTTATATTTTCTATGTTAAAAAAAAAAATTCTTATAAAATGATCTCTATAAAAAGTGTATGTATATATATATCTAACTTCTAAAAGCTTTAAGAATAAATATATATCTAAGAATCATAAATTTTTTTATATTATTTGATTAAATTAGGCAGATATATAGAAACAGACTATTATTCTAAAAACCTAGTGGGATACAAATTATTACCTAAGGAAACATGATAGATCCATTTCCAAATTTAGACCATTGGGGATTAGAGTGTTGACATTAAAAATCCACCTTGATTCCAATTGTAAAAGCATTTTTTCCATGTCTCCTCCCCTACTTTTATCCTTCACTTTCGCTATCCCTATGTAATTAAAATATGTGAGATTACCTCCGTTGCATGTCTTAAAGTGTTTTGCAACTGGGAGATCTTGGTTTCTCTCTTTGTCAGCATTTTCAATTGATGATAGATGCTCTCGTATGCGTTCTCTAAGGGGTCTTGTCGACTCTCCTATATATTGACTCCCACATTTACATTGTATTAAATAAACAATATTTTTATCAGTACATCTAATTAGCTCATTAATTTTAAATTGTTTCCCTGTTGATGATGAGGTAAAACAAGTTGTTTTTTGGAAAATCTGCACGATTTACAAAGATTACAGGGATAAAATCCTCTTAAATCATTACCCAACAGGTCTTTATCTGATCTCTTTTTGGAATTACATACAGTGGGTGCTAATATACTCTTTAAATTATTTGTTTTTCTATACACAAAATGGGGGCGGTCAGATAACTGTTCACCTATACGATTATCTTGTTTCAAAATGTGCCAATGTTTGTGGAAGATGTTCTCAAGTAGTTTATGATTTGAATTGTATTTAGTTATATATGGGATTCTTAGATTAGTACATATCCTTGTCTCTTGATTTTGGTTGTAAGAGATCATCTCTATTGACATTCACAGTCTTTTTTCTGATCTCCTCTATTTTATCGCAGTCATACCCTCTTTCTAAAAATTTAATTTTTAAAATTTCAGATTGTTGAATGAAATCCTCATCTTTACTGCAATTTTTCTTTATTCTTAACATTTGGCCTACTGGGATATTAGCCTTCCAATTAGTATGGTGACAGCTTGTAGAATGTATGAAGTTATTGCAGTCAACAGGTTTGAAAAATGTCTTTGTATGTATCTTATTGTTTTCAATCCGGATGTCTAAATCTAAAAATGTGAGATGTTCCTGACTCATTTCCTTAGTGAATCTAATGTTTAGGTTGTTTGAATTCATTCTTTCAAAAATTTTGTTAAATGATGTGTCTGAGCCGTTCCATATTATCAAGACATCGTCTATGTATCTCTTATAGAGGACTAGGTTTGCCCCCACCTCAGCCTCCTTCCAGAATCTAGTTTCCCAGAAGCCCATGAAAAGATTTGCATAGCTGGGGGCAAACCTAGTCCCCATTGCTGTTCCACACAGTTGTTCATAGAAGTATTTTTCAAATAAAAAAATAATTATGTGTTAGGATAAATTTTATTCCCTCCAATATAAATTCTCGTTGTACTGCTCTGATTTCTTTGTCTTCTAGTAGAAAGGACCTAACGGCATTTATGCCATCCTCATGGCTTATACATGTATATAATGAAGTTACATCACAACTGATTAACCACATACCTTCTTCCCATTTAACATTTTTCAATATCTTTAAAACTTCAGTTGAATCTTTTAAGTAGGAGTCTAATGATGTAACGTATTTTTGCAAATAAATGTCTATATACTGGGACATATTGGAAGTGATGGAATCTATCCCTGACACTATTAACATTCATCTCAATTGGCTGTTGTTTTTTTTCTTGATCATTTACCTATCATTTGTTAAAAGATTTTTTTTTTCTTGATCATTTACCTATCATTTGTTAAAAGATTTTTTTCATACGTATTAGGACATAATCAACTCATATTTATATGGACCTGCCCTTTAAGGTGCCCACAGTACTTGTTTTTTCACTTCAATAGCATGGGAGTGTACCAGGTGTGCATGGGTTGAACATAGTCAGAAACTAGCTTTCCTTTAATAATACAATGCTTTACTGAATTAAATAATTGTACTGTTACACTAGAATGTACTTTCAATTATATTGTTATCTTTATGCCATTGGCTGCTCTTCCAGGGGAGGAACTGCTATAGTAAAGAAATACAAAACCATTCTTCAACAAAAAACAACTCACCTTCTCCAAAACGGAGCCACTCTCTACCTGGTTGGAGGCGATATAGAACCATGTTCTTTTGTATTGACCGTATAAAAAAGGGTGCACAGATTCCTTTTCTTCGCGAAGACAACATTTCCGTAGCAGAAGTTCTCTAAACTCTTCTGTAATAGTTGGATAGCACCAAACCCACAAAGTATCTCCATTTGTGTCCTTTTCTGTCAGAAATTTTAAAATTATTCAGAAGCAAATGGCAATATCTTTACTCTTCGATTTTATTTATTCCATGAGCAATCTTACAGTCTGCAAAGAGGTTTAATATTTAATAAAAATATGAGAAATCTTACTCCATTTTCACCTCGTAAAAAAATGCAGGCGTAGTAAGCCTTACGCTGAGTATTGGAGCCCCGTAACTCTCTAAACTGCCTGCAAAATAAAACCTAAACACCTAACGCATGCGCAATGTCTATCTACCTGTCAACCGCAATCCCCCACCGCAATACCTAATAAAGTCTTGTAACCCCTAAACCGGCGCCACCTATATTAAATGTATTACCCCCTAATCTGAACCCCCTACACCGCTGCCACCTATATTATATGTATTACCCCCTAATCTGATCCCCCTACACCCCTGCCAGCTATATTAAATTTAACCCCTAATCTGATCCCCCTACACTGCTGCCACCTATATTATATGTATTACCCCCTAATCTGATCCCCCTACACCGCCGCCACCTATATTAACCCCTAATCTGAGCCCCCTACACCGCCGCCACCTATATTAAATATATTAACCCCTAATCTAATCCCCCTACACCGCCGCCACCTATATTAAATATATTAACCCCTAATCTAATCCCCCTACACCGCCGCCACCTATATTAAATATATTAACCCCTAATCTGAGCCCCTACAATGCCGCCACCTATATTAACTATATTACCCCCTAAACCTAAGTCTAACCCTAACACCCCCTAACTTAATTATTATTTAAATAAATCTAAATAATAATAATATTATTAAATAAATTATTCCTATTTAAAACTAAATACTTAGCTATAAAATAAACCCTAAGATAGCTACAATATAATTAATAATTACATTGTAGCTATTTTAGGGTTTATATTTATTTTACAGGTAACTTTGTATTTATTTTAACTAGGTACAATAGCTATTAAATAGTTAATAACTATTTAATAGCTACCTAGTTAAAATAATTACAAAATTACCTGTAAAATAAATCCTAACCTAAGTTACCATTACACCTAACACTACACTATCAATAAATAAATTAATTAAATAAACTACAATTATCTAAACTAAAATACAATTAAATACACTAAACTATATTACATAAAACAAACACTAAATTACAAAAAATAAAAAAAGGATTACAAGAATTTTAAGCTAATTACACCTAATCTAAGCCCCCTAATAAAATAAAAAAGCCCCCCAAAATAATAAAATTTCCCTAATCTAAATTACAAAAGTAATCAGCTCTATTACCAGCCCTTAAAAGGGCCTTTTGCGGGGCATTGCCCCAAAGTAATCAGCTCTTTTACCTGTAAAAAAAAAAAAAAAAAAAAAAAAAAAAAAGGAACAACCCTCCCCATTACATCCCACCACCCACACACCCCTACTCTAAAACCCACCCGATCCCCCCTTAAAAAAAACCTAAGTCTAACACCCAAGTGCTCCTTACCTGTCCTGAAGACCGGTGGAGAAGGTCCTGTTCCAAGCGGTGAAGTCTTCTTCCAGGCGGCGTCCTCTTCTTCTTCCAGGAACCAGCCGGCGCGGAGCGGAGGAGTTGAAGACCGATGACCACGGAGCTGAAGACCGTCCACTCTGGAGCTGAAGACCGCGGAGCCATGGATGGTGGAGGATCCTCTTCATACGATCTCCGCCGTAAACTGAATAGGAATTCAAGGTGCGCGATTAAAAATGGCGTCCCTTGAATTCCTATTGGCTGATTTGAGCCTTCAAATTAGCCAATCGGATGAGAGCTACTCTAATTCTATTGGCTGATTTGAATAGCCAATAGAATTACAGTAGCTCTTATTCTATTGGCTATTCAAATCAGCAAATAGAATTAGAGTAGCTCTCATCCGATTGGCTGATTTGAATTTGAAGGCTCAAATCAGCCAATAGGAATTCAAGGGACGCCATTTTTAATTGCGTACCTTGAATTCCTATTCAGTGTACGGCGGAGATCGTATGAAGAGGATCCTTCACGCTCCATGGCTCCGCGGTCTTCAGTTCCAGAGTGGACGGTTTTCAGCTCCGCGGTCATCGGTCTTCAACTCCTCCGCTCCGCGCCGGCTGGTTCCTGGAAGAAGAAGAGGTCGCCGCCTGGAAGAAGACTTCACCGCCTGGAACAGGACCTTCTCTGCTGGTCTTCAGGACAGGTAAGGAGCACTTGGGTGTTAGAGTTAGGTTTTTTTTTAAGGGGGGGATCGGGTGGGTTTTAGAGTAGGGGTGTGTGGGTGGTGGGTTGTAATGGGGGGGGGGGTCTTTTTTTACAGGTAAAAGAGCTGATTACTTTGGGGCAATGTCCCGCAAAAGGCCCTTTTAAGGGCTGGTAATAGAGCTAATTACTTTTGTAATTTAGATTAGGGTAGGGAAATTTTATTATTTTGGGGGGCTTTTTTATTTTATTAGGGGCTTAGATTAGATGTAATTAGCTTAAAATTCTTGTAATCTTTTTTATTTTTTGTAATTTAGTGTTTGTTTTTTTGTAATATAGTTTAGTGTATTTAAAGGGCCATTAAACCCAAATTTTCTCTTTAATGATTCAGATAGAGAATACAATTTTAAACAACATTCCAATTTACTTCTATTATATAATTTGCTGCAATCTTTAGCTATCCTTTGTTAAAGAAATAGCAATGCACACTGGTGAGCCAATCACATGAGGCATCTATGTGCAACCACCAATCAGAAGCTACTGAGCCTATCTAGATATGCTTTTCAGAAAAGAATATCAAGATAATGAAGCAAATTAGACAATAGAAGTAAATTAGAAAGTTGTTTAAAATGGTATACTCTATCTGAATCATGAAAGAAAAAATTTAGGTTTAATGTCCCTTTAATTGTATTTTAGTTTAGATAATTGTAGTTTATTGAATTAATTTATTGATAGTGTAGTGTTAGGTGTAATGGTAACTTAGGTTAGGATTTATTTTACAGGTCATTTTGTAATTATTTTAACTAGGTAGCTATTAAATAGTTATTAACTATTTAATAGCTATTGTACCTGGTTAAAATAAATACAAAGTTGCCTGTAAAATAAATATAAATCCTAAAATAGCTATGTAATTATTTACATTACAGCTATGTAATGTAATTATTAATTATATTGTAGCTATCTTAGGGTTTACTAAGTAAACCCTAAGATAGCTACAATATAGGTAAGTATTTAGTTTTAAATGGGAATAATTGAGTTAATAATATTAATATTATTTAGATTTATTTAAATAATAATTAAGTTAGGGGGTGTTAGGGTTAGACTTAGGTTTAGGGGTAATATAGTTAATATAGGTGGCGGCGGGGTAGGGGCTAAGATTATGGATTAATATAGATAATATAGGTGGCGGGGTAGGGGGCTCAGATTAGGGGGTACTATATATAATATAGGTGGCGGCGGTGTAGGGGGGTCAGATTGGGGGGTAATACATATAATATAGGTGGCGGGGTCCGGGTGTGGCGGTTTAGGGGTTAATACATTTATTGTTAGGAGTGAGAGGGGGGATTGCGGATAGAGGGGTATACGTGTCGGGCTATTTTTAAGAGGCGTGTTAGACAGTTATGGGATATTTTATACTTTAGTTCGTTTTTTAGGCGGCGGCAGTTTCTAAAGTGCCTTAAGTCACTGGCGACTCCAGAAATTTGTACTTACGCTTATTTCTGGACATCACTAGTTTGTCTGACTTACGGCACTTTAGCAACTGGCGGCGCTGTATATGTGATAGCCAAATGTGCGAGGTGAAATTACGGGCGCGGTCCGATATACGGCGCAGGTTTCGGCGCAAGCGTGGAAACCTGCGCCGTATATCGGACCGCGCCCCAAGAATCTATGCTAAGAAACCGGACCATTTTTGATTCAGCACCTGGGTTGCGCTTGCCGATTGGTGGTTAAATGTAGCCATTTCATTTCACACCAGGCAGTCCAATGCAGACCCAGAAAATGAAAGCATATTAATCACTAAAGAGGGTTGTTCTTATGGCCTCAATGTTTAAGAGGCAAACTAGGAGGAAACCAGTGGCAGCTTTGAAAGTAAAAGATATAATCTATACAGAACAAGAGCAAATCTCGCAATTATTCCATAGCTTCTACCCTGTTTTATATACATCTCAGTACCCAGATTAAGGAAATATTAAAAAAATTCTTGGATAATGTTACATTTCCTAAGGTTTCAGACTTGGATTGCGAAGCATTGAATCAACCAATAACCGAAAATGAGGTCCACAGAAAAATTAGGTCTATGGTCAGAGGGAAAACTCCAGGTCCAGATAATTTACCTCTTGAGTTCTACCAAATTATGCGGGAAGAAATTGGTCCTGTTCTGACTGATCTTTATAATGCCTACTTTAGAACGAATCACAAAACATCTGGAAGTTTCAAAAGAGCCAATATTATTTTAATTCCTCAGAATAATAAAGATCCCTCAGACATTACCTCATACAGACCTATCTCCCTGCTTGGTCTTGACTATAAAATTTTAATGAAGATCTTGGCCGAAAGGCTGAAGCCAATATTACCAAAAATTGTCCATCAGGACCAGGCAGGGTTTATTATTGGAAGGGCCTCAGAGGTTAAAGGGCCACTGTAAGTAAATATTTTCTATGCCTGTTACTAACTAACTACCCCAAATACGCTTTTTATCAATAGCATTTCATTAACAGATCTCTACCGTATATCAGAAATCTTGTATGCAAATGTAATTGTTTTCCAAACCCACTCCGTGGGTATCCTTTGCTCTGTACCAATCCGCTTACAATACCTAGGTTTCAAAATGGCGCTTTAAACACAAAGTTATTGGTTTAAGTATTTTGAACACGCAGTGCTGAAAATAGTGGGCAGGATAACGTGACATCATCGGCGAATAAAAGATATAACTTTTAGAACGTTATGAAACTTCGTTTTGGAGAAAATATAGGTCAGTAGGTTTTAATTAATGTTTATTAACTTTAATATGTTAGTTGTTTAGCTTAAAAATTATAACAGAAAGTAATCCTTTAATACAAGAAAAATCTTACATGTAATCTGTCGGTATGGAGAGGACCGCTCTGCTCTGCCTGAGGCCTTCCTGCTATCCTTGGATGCAGAGAAGGCCTTCGACAGTGGAGTGGCCCTTCCTGCTGCAGGTCTTGGAGAGGTTTGGGTTCGTAGGGCAATTTAAGGATTTTATTACAAATATTTATTCAGATATTAGAGCTTCTATATTGATTGATTTCTTGACAAGAGGAACCCGACAGGGTTGTCCCATGTCTCCCTTATTGTTTAACTTGATAATAGAGCCTTTGGCTATCAGATTGAGAGAGTTGCTAATTGGAATTAGCATAGGTAAGGTGACATTTAAAACTGCTTTATTTGCGGATGATCTTTTGTTATTTGTAGCTAATCCAAGGAACCTGATTGATGAGATTGTAAACCTTTTGGATCAGTACAGCACAGTTTCAGGTTATAAAACTAACTTTACAAAATCCAAAATTCTTTGGCTAAAAGAAAATCCTGGGGAGTCTCAGCCTTACCAATTTATAGAAACTAAAACACTGGACTATTTGGGGTTAAAAATCTCTGCCAATACAGTAAATTGGTATAGGGACAACATTTTACCAATTTTGGGGGATAGTAGAGATAAGCTGAAAACTTGGGCAACATTCCCAGTTTGTTTCCTTAACAGGTAAAGTAGCCCTTTTTAAAATCTTTATTATTCCGAAAATTCTCTATTCATTGAGTATGCTTCCTTTTCTGATCTATGGCGCTTTAACCAATCACTGAGGTATTTCTTATGGAGTGGGAGGAAGGCAAGAATTAAACTCGCTAAGTTATATCAACCATATTGTAAAGGAGGGATGGCCCTACCTAATCTAGAATGGTATAACCACGCTTCTATCTTGCGTTTACCTGTGGACTGGCTGTTACGGTCTTTTATATACTCGGATGAGTCCTTAGAAAATCAGGTTTGCTCTCCGTTCTCTTTGAATTTTGTTATCTTCGAGTCAAATAAAGATTTGGGGGGAAATATATCTGAGCATCCCTTATATAGGGACATATTATGGGTCTGGAGAAATTTATCTAAGCATCTGGGAATAGCGCTAAATATTTCTTAATGGTTACCGATAAGGGGAAATGGAAAGATGGTTGCCATCTAAAGCGCTGGTTGTGAGAGATTTCTATGACCATACGTCTGATAAATTATATACTTTTGACAAATTTAAAAAAAAAATCCCAGCAGTACAAAGAAAACATATTTTATTTTTTTCAGATAAAAAGTTATATTCCTAGTTTAATAAGGAATGTCCCTCAAATATGGGTGGACCACCCCCTTATTGACTCTATAAAAACAGGGAAGGGGTCATTGTCCTTAATTTATAAATTTCTTCTGTCTATAGAAGAAACCTCTTCAATACTGGATCTAATGTCTTACTGGACAAAAATGGCAGATCTAGTGGACTTAGATAAAGTATTGTTGAAAAGTCTAAAAAAAACTCAGACTTTTTTCCTCATCATACTATAGAGAAACACAATTTAGAGTGGTGCATAAGGACTACTTAACTCCACATAGAGTTGCTAAATGGAACAAAAAGGTGTCTAATGTCTGCCCTAAATGTCTTCAGGATCCAAATTTAGGTCATCTGATGTGGGATTGTCCCAAGTTGAAGCAGTTCTGGGCAAGGATGGAATATTTTCTTTCTAACATAGTTAAAGGGAAGGTACAATTGGAAAGGGAATCTGTCCTCATATTTCTTGGGATAGAAATGTTAATTTTGTACTCACGGTAATAATTGTTAGGACACTTATTTTCAAGAATTGGGTTACCCACAAAATACCCTCTATTGTGGAAGTATGAAGACTGTTACTAGACTCAGTGATTAAGGCAGCTTATGGGGCCCATTTATCAAAGGGCTTGCGGACCTGATCCGACACTGCGGATCAGGTCCGCAAGACCTCGCTAAATGCGGAGAGCAATACGCTCTCCGCATTTAACATTGCACCAGCAGCTCACAAGAGTGTCAATCAACCCGATCGTATTCGATCGGGTTGATTTCCGGCGATTCCTGTCTGAGCAGGCGGACAGGGTTATGAAGCAGCGGTCTTTAGACCGCTGCTTCATAAGTTGTGTTTCTGGTCTTTCTGAAGACTCGCCAGAAACACGGCCCTTCAAGCTCCGTACGGAGCTTGATAAATGGGCCTGATTGAATCCAAGTTAGATGGGGTAAGAGGGTATTCCTTTTGTAAGATCTGGAAGGACTTTGTGTGCTCTCAGGGTAGGGATGTTATAGCTTATATAGAACAAATTGCCAATATAAAATTGAATTGGGGGAGAGAGGATGGGAGAGATTCTCTTTTTTTCTTCTTCTCTTTATGATTAAGGATAACTAGGGAATTAGAATAGTTTGTTGGAAATGGTAAAAAGGAGATGAAAGGACTAATTATGGGTTAGACTAAATGAGTGGAGTACCACAAATGGAGAACATTGGTACCAAAGAAGAGAGGAAAAATGGATAATGCAAAATTGCATTATAGTTGGGCTATGCAAATACAAAATATGGAGTTTACAGAGAATATAAAATCTGCAGGGTCATCTGCCACTTTGCAATACAGGAGTTCAATACAAGTAGAGAAAGAGCAAACACTTTCTAAAAGAAAGAGAAAAAAAAGGGGGCCTAGCGCAGTGTTTCAAAACTGCAGCCCTCAAGTATCCCCAACAGGCCATGTTTTCATTGTAGCTGAACTAGAGCACAGGTAACATAATCAGCTGATAGGTGAGAGCTGGTTAGTAAACATGATTACTGATCAGCTGATTATTTCACCTGTGTTCAGCTGTAATGAAAACCTGACCTTTTTGGGGGTACTTGAGTACCACGGATGAGAAACGCTGGTCTACAGAGATAACAAGCATAAGAAAGAATACTCCACCAGAGACAAAAACCTGCAATGTAGAACACACTCAACCACAGGGGCAAGATACATACATGTGAAATGTAATGGTAAACGCATAGGTTATAGAAGTCACAGAGAACCTAAGGTCACAATGCGGCATACTGCAATAAAGTGAACCAATCATATTTGCAGAACGTGGATTTAGGTTACCAAGACAGATGTATGACGCAGTTTCTGAATAAAGTAGTAGGACAATGATAACAAAAATGATATAGAGAATGGGCAGTGTGTACAGAGATGGTAGAATAATGCAGACTAGTTGTTCAACTGTACAAATAAAATTGATTGATGTAACTTCAGAGTATGAGTGAAGATGCGCAAGAATTGTTTAATGGTGGTGTGTGATGATGGGTCAACTACTCTAGCCCTAAAACATTACTTTGGGTTATGCAGGTTTGTTGTCAGCAACATGTTTGTACTGGGAGGTCTCAGATGACATCTCAGCATACGAAAGTTCTCTGTCTAAGGGTAAAACTATGGCAAACTTGCAGCTTTATACTATGCAGGCTATCACAGGGAATGCCACCCCCATGGCAATATTCTAGGAGCAAAAAAAAAAAAAGTATATGGCCACAGGAATGTCAAGACAGCATTGCCATAGAGAGGGGAGGTACTTCTGTTATATGGCAGAGAGCGCATCCAAGGGGGTAGCCCAAGCCTTAACCCTAACTCAAATCATTTATGTGATTGAGATTTCTGGCTGTGTCACCAGGACATCATGATTGGCTACATCTCAGCATAAATAAGACCACCGCCCATGAATAGTTAGCCATAAGACTGTGATTGTCTTTCTTGCCACTCTATCATTAGGGCTTACTCAATATGAAAGTAGGGGGCAACATATTTGAAGAGTAAGTATAAACCAATAAACTGGGAGATCAAGCAATGCAGAGTAAAACTGCCGTGGTGCCAGGTGCGATAAATACATACAAGCACACACATTTCATAGTAGTAACTATATATATATATATATATATATATATATATATATATATATATATATATATATATATATATATATATATATATATATATATATATATATATATAGCATACATACATACACATAACATTGGTACCCTGATATACAGACACACGCGGTACAAATACATTCATACGGGCACATCTGCACTCATTACCGATCAGGCCCACGCTGAGCGGTAGCTGGGCATCACCAGGCCCGACCGGTGCATCCATAACCGGGGTACAGAACTGTTACAATGTTTCTTCCTATTCTTCTTATCAGATGATCAACCACCACCTTCACCATCCAGCTAAGAACCCGCCCGTCCCAGCTCTGGGTCACAAGCTTTAGGATCGCTTCCTGGTGCGGCCCCCGGGGCGGGATTCTCATGGTTACCTCCAATCCTAGCACCAATGCCCCACACCAGCATTGGGCGTTCTTTTCTCATCATGAGTCCATCTCTGGTCCCTTGGGATTAAGCGGTTGGAGCGCGCAGACTGCAAGCTACTGATCACTTACTGCTAAACACAAATTTTACATATTTAGCGAATATTAAACTTCTTTTTCATTTAATCTACTTTCATAATGTGTGTTGTACAGATCGCTTTATTCCTTGTGTTGTCTTCTTCAAGGGTCTCTGAGGAAAATAGATCATTTTGGAGTTCCAGTTAAAAATTAAAAGTAAAAAAATAAATAAAAAAAATACTACAGAAGAAAAAAAAATGTTTTCTTCCACAATTTTTTTGTTGGTAGCAGAAATGAAATGACAAAATACATGAGCGTAGATACAAATATAGGTACTTACTTTTTTAACATCAACCATATACAGTGATATCTAGAGGAGGGTCCATCATTTGAAGGAAAGAGGCTCTGCTGATAATGTGAGGCCTGCTAGTTCCCTTTTTTTTTTGTAAGAGCTTTAGGTACCATAACCAATTATTTCTGAATTTGGTTGCTAGTGGATTAAATATTCACCATTTCTTTCATCAGACATATTTATAGGATCATGATCCCAAACTGTCCCATAGTTTGCAGGCTTGGTTGTGAGCACTGTCTTGCTATCCCCCTGCACACAAAGTGAAGCCCAGATTACATGACCACACCCCTGGACTGCCTCAACAGAGCACATGCCAACCTGCCAATAAAATGCCCTGTGTCTGTCTCAGACTGCAGAGACTCAATTCTTGATCACCCATCCTCCTGGTCCAGCATAATAGTCTGGAAATGTTTAGATGTATCTGTTAGCCCTTGTGGGAAAAATAAGTCTTTTTCATTTGTCTCATTGATACATGGATTTCATTTTGTCAAGAAAGTCTAGTTTTCAACACACACTTCAAGTTTTATTACACTACACTTGGTGTGTAAAGGGTGAATACATGTTTTTATAAATCTAGAAGGTCAAGTAGCCACTAATGTGATAGAGATTATCATCTTTCAAGTAAATGGTGCTCAACATATATATATATACCAGATTTTTAAAATTAAATCCGGGGACTTTTTTATTGACAAATGGTTAAAAACTATTTTATTAGCATATTTTCCTCAAATTATATATGCATTGTATTTGGTATGGATTTATGGAGTGATTGTATGATATATATATATATATATATATATATATATATATATATATATAAACAAGTTAACGTCCAGCACCAATTCTGTCCTCGGTAAGGGTGCAAGCAGCCGCTGTCTCACCTTGACAGGTATTAATATGCAAAATAGAAATGGCTGCAGCACTCCAAGTTGTTTTTTTATAACATTTTTATTACAAGCAGTGAAATACAGGCGACGTTTCGGACTTGGCTTGAGAAAGGGCAGAAGCCCGAAACGTCGCCTGTATTTCACTGCTTGTAATAAAAATGTTATAAAAAAAAACAACTTGGAGTGCTGCAGCCATTTCTATTTTGCATATATATATATATATATATATATATATATATATATATATATATATATATATATATATATATATATATATATATATATACGTTATGTAAATATGTAAAGTTCAACAAGAGGTTCAGCACAAGCTAATGTATGGTGCCAAGCTGTCACTGGGTACTATACCAAACCCAGATACCACATAAACAGCAACAAAAGGCAGCAACACTCAAATTCATCTTCTTTGACTTGCTTTATTGGTCAGCAAACCATGAATTAGAAACAGCAGCGACGTTTCGGGTTACACACCCTTACTCATGCCATACTCACAAATTCTCATTTCCTCCTTATATACCCAATAGGGACACACCCCACAGGTAATTTAACCCCTTCAATATAATTAGCATATACAACATTTCACAGTTTACATCTACAGACTTGAAATATAGTACCCAGTGCAGTGACAGCTTGGCACCATACATTAGCTTGTGCTGAACCTCTTGTTGAACTTTACATATTTGTACTATACCGGTTATTTGCACAGCTACAGATATAATGGAAATTGAAGAAAGTGAATCAAACATAAAAACGTTTTCATATACAGACTTGGAATCGTTCAGGATCATTACATTAGCCTTGGGCTCAAGAAATTTTTTAAAGGTATTACCTGTTGATAAATCAAGTAGTGGCTATGAAAAACTATCTAAGAAACAGGTTGCCTATGAACTCCATTCTACCACATTGGCCGAATATTTTCGGGTTAAAAGAATTCCAAGGGGGCTAAGGATGTGCGCACGACCAACGCTCATGGTAGATAACATAGTATGGTATACTGCCATACATTTGAACTAATCCTAAACAAATGCTCCTTTGACTTAATTGTGCTGACAGTGGAATATTTGCAAAAAGAACTTGCAGTTCAACGCGCTGAAATACTGCACTATGAGACCCAGTTTAAATCTGCACTTACTATGGAGGAGATGGATAAATTCCTAGCAACAACAAATAACCAGATTGCTGAGTTGAGGTGGACACTGTAGGAGCGAAAAAGGGCCAAATTCATCCGGGATGAGGATGATTATTCAGCAGGTCATATATACCGCTGGAAGTCCGATGCACAAGGCCGATCAGGTTGTACTTCCGGGTCAAGATGGTGTCATGCACGCAGACCAAAGGATGGCGTCCCTTTAGGCTCATCCAGCGATAACTCGACGGGGGACTCGGCTCACGGAACGGTAACAGGCGACACCGCCGTGGAGGAAGGACACATCGATGAAGAAAACAAGAGGTCACAGCGCAGTGTGCGCCCAAAGACAGCAGCTTCTCACAACACCAAAAAGAAGTAATACCGGTATGTGATACATCTAATACTAAAACTGCTGGCAAAGATGTAGTTATCAATATATCTGATCATAAATTGAGTGACAATGAGACACAAATCCTGACAAAAGGTTTATCATTTTGTCCTCAACAAAAGTAGGACTTCTTTGAACTTGATCAGGAACTTTATAGTTTTTTCAGGAACATTAAGTTAAAATCTTTTTTCTTTATGAATACTAATCCCTTTATCTCTAAAGTACCAGACATATCTGAAGTTTCCATTGGTAAAGGTATAAATAATAAGGGTGTACGTAAATTAAAAACCTTGCAATGAAAAAACAGTAATTTATACCACACCATTGTGATAAAAGTATAGATAAATTTATGTCATTGGTATATTTTGATATAAAGAAAATAAGAAAAAAAGTTGTAAAATAAGAATTTGGCCAGGAAATATGCTGTAAGTAATTTTTTCGAAATTAGAAAGATAGGGGTTGTTGGAATAAAATAAAAATATAGTGGTTAAAACTGCCGATAAGGGTAGAGCCATGGCTGTTGTTGGAAAAAAAAATCTGTATATTAATGAGATAAATTGTCAATTGTTGGATAAAGATGTATACAAAACAGTTAACTATAATCCGATTTTTGATATAAAGAAAGAAATTAAATCATGTGTTGAGCAAGGGTTGAAATGTGGCATTATTAGAGTAGAAGAAAAGGCACACAAAATTTAAATGCACCTCCGGGTCGTCCAATTGTGGCAAGTATTGGATCAGTGTTTTCGAATATATCTATCTGTCTAGATCGTGTATTAGGACAATTTGTAGCACAATCTCAGTCATATATTAAAGGGCCACTAAACCCAAAATCTTTCTTTCATGATTCAGATAGAGAATAAAAATTTAAACAACATTACAATTTACTTCTATTATTTATTTTGCTTCATTTGTTAGATATCCTTAGTTGAAGAAAAAGCAATGCACATGGTGAGCCAATCACACGAGGCTTCTATGTGCAGCAACCAATCAGCAGCTACTGAGCATATCTAGATATGCTTTTCAGCAAAGAATATCAAGATAATAAAACAAATTAGATAATAGAAGAAAATTAGAGAGATGTTTAAAATTGCATTCTCTTTCTAAATCATGAAAGAAAAAATATGGGTCTCATGTCCCTTTAAGGACACTGGGGATTTTCTAAATAAATTAGAAGAGATTTCAGTCTCAGAAAATAAGTGTATATTATTCAGTCTGGATGTTTCCAGCCTTTACACCTCAATTAGTCATAGTTGTGGAGTGAGTGCTGTTGATAAGATATTGGCTAGCTTTAAGATGTTTAAAGGGATACTGGACCCAATGTTTTTATTTCATGATTTAGAAAGAGCATGAAATTTTAAGCAACTTTCTAATTTACTCCTATTATCAATTTTTCTTCGTTCTCTTGCTATCTTTATTTAAAAAGCAGGAATGTAAATCTTAGCAGCCAGCCCATTTTAGGTTCAGCACTGTGGATAGCGCTTGCTTATCGGAGGCTTACATTTACCCACCAATAAGCAAGCATAACCCAGGTTCTCAACCAAAAATGGGCCGGCTACTATGCATCACATTCCTGCTTTTTAAATAAATATAGCAAGAGAACAAAGAAAAATTGATAATAGGAGTAAATTAGAAAGTTGCTTAAAATTGCATGCTGTATCTGAATCATGAAATAAAAAATGTGGGTTTAGTGTCCCTTTAATGATAATGAGCGAGAGTTCATTATTGCATTGTTTGAGATAATACTTAGATGCAACTATTTTTTGTTCCAATATCAATTTTACATGCAACTACAAGGTACGGCAATGGGCTCCAATGTCGCCCCCACATACGCCAATTTATTCATGAATATATTTGAAGATAAAGTGGTATACGAGAATGTAGTGCTTCAAAGATATGGCGCCACTTGGTGGCGCTACATTGATGATATGTTTGGCGTATGGGTGGGCGACATTGAGAGCCTATCACATTTTGTAGATACCCTGAATAGTGCTACATTTAAAATCAAACTAAATCTGGAGTTCAGTGAAGAAAAATTGGTATTTCTGGATACCTTGGTTATCAAGGAAGATGGCAGGTTGAGGGTGGATTTATACAAGAAATGAACTGATAGGAACAATCTATTACTGGCCTCTAGTGCCTATCCTTAAAAAATTATTTACCCAAGAGTCAGCTCATGCGGGTATGGCGCATTGTGTCAGACGATAGAAAAGTTGAAGAGAGACTCAAAGAAATCGGTAATTTGTTTATTGAGAAAGGATATAGCAAAGGGTTAATTGAAAAAGAAATAAAAAATGTACTTGATATGCCTAGAGAACAATTACTGGAAACTGATAGCAATAAAAAAGTGATGAAGAAAAAAGAACAAAATATGGTTTTAGTATCAAGATATAATGATTTAAGTACACAGGTACAAAAAAATTATACGCAGACATTGGTATATGCTCAAAAATTGTAATCCACATGTTGAGGAATTTCAGGAATTACTAATGGCTGCGTATAAGAGAGATACTAATATCAAGGATACCCTTGTGAGGGCTGGTATAGGCTCTAGTGGTACAGTTAAACAGAGATATATTTCCAAAAAGAATCATGGTTGTTTTTCATGTTTGGGATGTTCCCATTGCAATAGTATGATAAAAGGTTCAACCTTTGTACATCCTGAAACAGGGAGAAAATATAAGATTTCTGGTCTCCTAACTTGCAACACTGAATATGCTATTAATTTATTAAAATGTCCATGGTTTAATACATATCGGAGAGACGACACGTACAGTATGTGAACATATAACAGAACACAAATCGAATATAAGGAGAAAGTATGTTAAATCACCTGTAGCATTACATTTTATGCAGGCAGGCCATAATGTTAGCCAACTCAGATTCCAGGTAATAGAACAGGTATTACCATTCAGACGTGGGGGAGATAGGGAACTATTTCTGAAACAAAAGGAATCTTTTGGGATTTTTCATTTAAATACACTTATGCCATCAGGTATGAATACGGATTATGACCTGTCAGTGTTTTTATAAATATGCTGTGAATTGTTGGCTTGATTGAATTTCAAGTCTGTAGATGTAAACTGTGAAATTTTGTATATGCTAATTATATTGAAGCGGTTAAATTACCTGTGGGGGTGCTGGGACAGAATGAACAATCGGGTGGGACACTGGGACAGCGCCTCCAAACAGGGACAATTGAAGTCAAACTGGGTCATCTGGTAAGCCTACTTATGTATATCACATATGTTATTGAATTCCCTTACAGCCTTTGTCCTTAACACCTTTTTCCGTGAATCAAACACTGTTTCCATAAAGAAGTTCTTCAGCAAATTACTCCCGATGTTGGTCATTTTTGTGCAAAAAGCTTTCGGCCTCAGCTTTATTAAAGGGACACTGAACCCAAACTCTATATTTCATGATTTAGATAGAGCATGCAATTTTAAGCAACTTTCTAATTTACTCCTATTATCAATTTTTCTTCATTCTCTTGCTATCTTTATTTGAAAAGCAAGAATGTAAGTTTAGAAGCCGACCCATTTTTGGTTCACAAGTGCTGTCCAGGGTCTTGAACCAAAAATTGTCTGGCTCCTTAGCTTAGATGCCTTCTTTTTTTTTAAAAAGATAGCAAGAGAATGAAGAAAAATTGATAATAGGAGTAAATTAAAAAGTTGCTTAAAATTGCATGCTCTATCTGAATCGTGAAATAAGAAAATTTGGGTTTAGTATCCCTTTAAATCCCCTAAATGTTGATTAATAGGTTACATAAATGAAATTGTCACACTGACCCCTCTGTAGAAAGGAATATTGTTTCCTTTATAATGAGGGATTTACATTCTTCATAATTAGCATGGGGCTAACCATTACTTTTTGTTCAGAGGAGCCACAGGAAGTATTTAGCCCTCAAGTAGAAGTCCATTAAATAAATGACATACGATTTGACAACTACATGATGGTGATTGGTTTGTTAGAAACTCGGGTTCCATATCTGCAAAATACCAAATATCGCCAGTAAAGTTAGAGAAAGCTAATTCCTAAATATAATAACTTGCTGCTATGTTGTGAACTGATTATTAATGGATTAAAAATTAGACTTGTGCATTCGTCATTTTCTTTCAATGCCAAATGCAGAAATAGGCGGACTTTGGTTATGTTCGGATCTTTTCAGAGCCAAATTTATTTTTGTGAAAAGTCAAGCACACTAAACTGTGCAAATCCAGAGTTTAGTGTGCTTAACTTTCTCAAGAAGAAATTTGGCTCCGAAAAAATCCGAACATAACGAAAGTATGCCTACTTCTGCGTTTGGTATTGAACAAAAATGCAGAATCCAGAAGTCTATTGGTGGGTAACTGGTGTAAAGAGTCACATTTTACACCATCTGGTTCTAGACCAAATGTCCCATATATGTTATGTTTATCATTACAACATCAGGAAAAATGAAGGTTAATCCCTGGTGTATCATCTGCTAATGACACAAGCATTTTCTCGGGTACACGTACCACAGGATGAGAAACTATGACTTATAGGAAGGTGAAACAGATGTATCCTTATTTGGCTAGCTTCTTATTTGGAAGGCTTAAGTTAGCTCCTTTTTTGCCCAGCTTATTCGAAGGCTGAAGTTTGCTTCCTACATACCCAGCATCTTATTCAAGTAAGCTTCTTGTTCATCCAGCTTATTTTTTCATTAAAGTGATTATTTACTAAACAACAGTCTGCACAGTTTATATAACATTAATCATGACATTTGACACCAAACCTTGCACCCTAACTTCCATGCATTTCAATTGTAAATTCTGAATAAGGAACCAAGATTTTTTCTCTATGAAAACCATCTTGGCTCCATCAGATTTGGTTTGTTTTCTACTAATTGGGCATCCTTCTATATTAAAAAGTTTCAGTAGAGCCTGAGCCAAATTATATTGATCATAAAATATAGCACCAAATCTGGCACCCTAAAATCTATGCATTTCAAATGAAAATTATGAATACAGAACCAAACTTTACCTCTATGAAAACCATATTGGCACACACAGTTTTGGCATGTTTTATACTAATTGGGAATCCCTCTATAGGAAAAAGTTAAATCTAGCCTGAGCCATATTATTTTGGCACCCTAGCAAACATACATTTCAAAGGGAAATTCTGAATAAGGAACCAAGGACTTCCTCTATGAATACCATATCGGCTCATCCAAATTTGGTTAGTTTTTTTTACTAATTGTGCATCCCTCTATAGGAAACAGTTAAATCTAGTCTGAACCAAATATTATTGATCATAAAATATGGCATCAACCCTGGCAACCTAACATCCATGCATTTGAATTGTAAATTCTGAATAAGGAACTAAGCTTTTCCTTTATTAAAACCATTTTGGCTAACCAAAATTTAGTTTGTTTTCTACTAACTGGGCATCCCTCTATAGAAAAAAGTTAAATCTATCCATAGTCAAATTATATGTATCATAAAATATGGCACCAAACTTGGCACCCTAACTTCCATGCATTTTAAATGGAAATTCTGAAAAAAGTCCAGACTCGAGTCAAGTCAGTGCTCCATTTTTTGCGAGTCGAGTCCAAGTCAATCGACTCAAGTCTACATCACTGAGGAAAAATTTGGTTCCTTATTCAGAATTTCCCATTGAAATGCATATATATTAGGTTGACATATTTCGTGCCATATTTTATGATCAATATAGTTTGGCTCAGGGTAGATTGAACTTTTTTTCTTTAGAGGGATGGCCAATTAGTATAAAGCAAGCCACATTTTGGTAAAACTAGATAGTTTTCATAGAGCAAATGCTTGGTTCCTTATTCAGAATTTCAAATTGAAATGCATGAATGTTAGGACGCAAGGTTTGGTTCTATATTTTTTTATCAATATCATTTGTATCAGGCCAAATTGAACCTTTGCTATAGAGGTATGTCCAATTATTAGAAAACAAACCAAATCTGATTGAGATAAGATGTTTTTTTTTTTTTTATAGAGGAAAAGCTTGGTTCCTTATTCAGAATGTGCCATTGAAATACATGGAAGTTAGGAGGCCAGGGTTGTTGGCAAATTTCATGATTAAACCCTTTACGCCGTTAGGATGTTAGATGCCATTTTAACAGCGCTAGGCTTTAACGCCGAAGGATGGCATGGAACATCCTACCTTATAAGAAGTCCTGCAACCTCTCCCTTTTGATAAACGCAAGATCGGACTGGGGGTGTGCCTAGCAACGTAAGCAATCCCCCATGATCTGATCCCTGCTTTGAAATCACGTGATCACATCGGCAATCTCGAGATTTCTTTTTTTGCATCAAGTGTTTACAAAGTTCAGATGTTAACCACTTGTGTCGGGCGTGAAGGTTTTAATATCATATAAACGTTGCAGATTGTTGTTTAGTAAATAATCTCTTTTAGGAAAAAGAAGCTGGATGAACAAGAAGCCAACGTGAATAAGATGCTGGGTGAATAAGAAGCAAAATTCAGCATCATGGGAAACAGATCCATGGTGGATAGTGTCTTCTGTATAGCTGTTTAACATCTAAAGTTCACAGCAAACAAAACAGAGGATAATGGAAACAGAGATTTATGTGGCCAAAAATAGTTGTCTTATAATAAATTAAGGTCCATAGATAGTAACTTCAGTGTTATAAATGAATGAAGAAGGAGCCTATGGCCGAAGTTCGTGATCGTGCAAATTATAATTGTAACAATAATGACATATAAAGATTGCCAATATCACAGGCTGTTCATGCTTGGCTTACCCTGCAGCTGTCCTAAGATCCCCTATGACAGGGGTGTCCAAACTTTGCTCTCCAGAGGTTTTGGAACTACATTTCCCATGATGCTCAGCTAGATAAAATGCTGGCTGAGCATCATCGGAAATGTAGTTCCAAAACCTCTGGAGAGCAAAGTTTGGACACCCCTGCCCTATGAGAACCACCAAGACGTGGGCATTGGGGCTCCTTGCTGCCGGCAAGGAAAAGGCAGATAATCAATGTGCAGAGGATCAAACTTGAAAGCTCAGAAATCCTTGTGATTGCTGGGGACCAAACGGATCATACCGGGTCCTCTCACCAGCGGTTCTCCTTTCAAAGCGGCTCCCTCCCTTGGAAACTTCTTGGTTGATAAGATGCTAATTTTTGCAGGTAAACACTGATACTTTCAAACCTTTCTATGTAGCGCCAAGACGTTGCTTGTCAAGGTTTTTGCTGTGTTCCACCAATCGAAGGGTCCGCTTGAGGAGTCTTGACACAAGATCCAATCAGGATAGGTCCTCTCCGGCAACCATAAGGCTCTACTCCTTCCAGGGGTGGATAGGCTCAAATGCTGGACACATTAGCAATATGAAAAAGAAAAGAGCTGAGCCGATCCAGTAGTATGCATAAAACGTAGCATTTATTTCACCCAATAGGGTATATTAAAAGTACATAACACTCCGCCGTAAAAATCTCACACAACAGTAAAAAGTTCAGAAATCAGCTGTGCAAAGCATACGCGTTTCAGCAAGAAGCCGTAGTCATAAGCTATGACTATGGCTTCTTGCTGAAACGCATATGCTTTGCACAGCTGATTTCTGAACTTTGCACTGTTGTGTGAGATTTTTACGGCGGAGTGTTATGTACTTTTAATATACCCTATTGGGTGAAATAAATGCTACGTTTTATGCATACTACTGGATCGGCTTAGCTCTTTTCTTTTTCATATGACATCTAAAGTTATCAGAAAAAGTGTTGAACTCACTTGTGTAAAGTGGACTACCAAAGGAAAGATTGACCCAATTGTGAAGTAAGCAGAAAACATAAATAATAAACTCTTGATTGATGAATCTTTTCTAATACCTCACTTTGCCATTCTCCTATTACTAGTAGGCAAAGAGAATGACTGGTGTGGGAGGGAAGGGAGGAGCTATATATACAGCTCTGCTGTGGTGCTCTTTGCCTCCTCCTGCTGACCAGGAGGGTAATCCCACAAGTAAAGATTAAATCCGTGGACTCATTGTGTCTAAAAAGAAACAAATTTATCAGGTAAGCATAAATTTTCTTTTTCTCATGAAACATAGGATAGTGCAAGCTATATACATGAGGCATAAATTACCATAAAGCTACTTTTATTGCTCATAATATTAGTACCATTTTTTTCATTATAGAAGGTTAGGGTATATAATATTCCTATTCAGAAGCACTCTCCTGCACCTTCTAGGTTATCTTTTTTCTCTTCATCCTGCACCTCAAAGTATTAGTAGTATGGTATATGACCACAGGTGGCGCTATAGTGACCTTTAGCGAAAGAAGCCATAGGCGCATGACTATAGTATCCCGGAAGTTGCGTCTAGACCGCGCTTCTCTCTCACTTGTGTCTCTTTCTCTCTGGCGTGGCGGCCATGCTGAAGCTGAACTAACCGGGCCTCCGCCATAACTGTGACTTTAGTCGCTCACAGCTGCCGCCATCATGCCAGCTTACTTCCAGCGTCCCGAGAACGCCCTGAAGCGGGCTAATGGTGAGTTAGACTGGACTTGAGCTGTGCAGGCGCCTTCTCAATATCTCTATAGGTGGAGGCCTATAGCGGGGCCGGGAGGTGACACACAAAGCTGGCGGGACTTGTCACCGGTCAGGCTCCTGTCACACTACCCGTGCGTGGGTGCTTTTGGACTTTTAAACACTGCATAGTGCATCTGATTGCCCGGAATATAGTGCCCAGACAAGAGCTTGTGCCACGTATAGAGCAAATCGTTATTTTAAGGCTCTTATTTGCTTTGTCAGCATCTTGCTTTGGAAACGTTGCTTATTACATGGTTATTTTGGTGACAGTAGGAAAATATGAATAAATATAAATAACCCGTTTGCTGCTCAAAGTATTGTACTCCCATCTGTTAGATTCTATAACCTATACTGCGTTAAAGGGACAGTGTACTTCAGATTTTTTTTTTGTTTAAAAGATAGATAATCCCTTTATTACCTATTCCCCAGTTTTGCTTAACCAACACGGTTATATTAATATACTTTTTACCTCTTTGATTACCTGTATCAAAATCTCTGCAGACCCCTTATTCCAGTGATATTTAAAGATTTGCATTTTAGCCAGTCAGTGCTGTCTCATAATTAACCCCACAGGAGTGAGCACAATGTTATCTATATGACACATGAACTAGTGCTTTCTAGCTGAGAACTCAAAATACACTGAGATAAGAGGCGGCCTTCAAGGGCTTAGAAATTAGAAAATGAGCCTACCTAGGTTTAGCTTTGAAGATAAAAGTAAATTTTAAAGTTGTTTAACCCTGGCAGCAGCAACACTGCACTATTTTAGGAAGCCAGCTGGAGGGAGGGTCTAATAGTGCGGTCTTGCGGCAAGACCAGCACTGTTATAAACAAGCTATCCCTTAATGACCATAGACGTACAGCTTACATCACGGTCGTTAAGGGTTAAAATGGCATGCCCTATCGGAATCATTAAAGCTTAATTTTGACAAGACTGTCCCTCACACAGCAGCCTTCTTATTTTCTGATCACGGCTTTGAAAGGATTGCTAATGTCTAACATTTATATATTTGTGTATCAATATTGTTAGCAGCAGCATTTTGTCTAGTACATTTAGCTCCTATCTGAGCGAAGGCTGTGAGTTTGGTAGGACTTTAATAGTATATTTGTGCCTTACAGCAAATATTAGTGCTGTGGTGAATATTGTACGTTTCTGTATAGCTTAGTGTACTAAAATAAGCTTTTTAATTTATCAGTTTCATCATACACAAACTGCAGATTCTTAACACTCATTTCCTCTCCAAACACCCTCCCTGCCAGATAAAGGCTTCAGTGCATTACATAAGAACATATTACGGATCTCTGTCAAACATATATGTGTGTGTATATATATATATATAATATATATATATATATATAACATAGTATACTTAGTGTAAAAAAGTGGCTTATCTATTCTAATATAGGGCAATACAGGACACAGTTCCTAAATAGAGGCTCTTTTATTTACCAAACATTGTTGGTTAGGTTTTCCCCTTCCACTATGCCCTCATATGTGATAGAAAACTATAAATTAGCAACTTTGAAGCAGTTTACACAAGTCACAATGAGAGTTGTGTTTTTAATTAGTTTTTCTGGCATGCTAGATATAATCTCTCTGCTTCCTTTTTAACCATAACTAGAAAAAGTTAAATTTTAAGTGGAAACATATACCGGTATATTCTATGTGTATAAAGAGCATCCTTTCCCTATTTTCTCAATAGGGTCCTTTTCATTGATGCTAATGTTGTAATATGCTCTAAGCACACTTCTGACAGGTTACTTCTTTCTATAATTTAGACATCAAGGTCAATTGGAAGCAAATGGATATCTCTTTCCAGTAATTGTGGGAGCACTCCATTTGTTTTTTCATTCATCAGTTTACCTTCACTTTAATGTTTTCTTAGTGAGAGCAGAGCTGTATGTCTAGTTTTATTTTTAATTCATTCTAACAAATTTTTAAAAAAGTTCTGGTTATAATGTAAACAGGTTAACTAAATCCATAATTATGAAGTGACTGAGATGTAGTGTTGAATGTAATTGTTTCTTGTATCAACAAGTGTTTTTTTGGGGTATCAAGATGATCCTTCCCGATAGTAGTCTGCAATTTCTGCATCTTGTGAGTTGTCATTCTGTTGGATGTTTGTCTTTATCAAAAAACAAAGTTTGATAATAAAACTCTTCTTTATCAAGCCGTTTGCCCAGCTTCGACTGCAGGTTCTCACAAGAGAACCTGCAGTCAGAATTTATCAAGCTGCGCTCAACAGAACGCTGCTTCCTAGGCTCTTCTCTACCTCTTAGGTGGATAATTTCAATTTCCCCGGTCTTGTCCAACTGGGGAGATTGGACAGCTCCTGCCTGTGCGTGATTGGCTGGGCAGGGGGCTGTCTGTGTTGCATAAGAGCGCTATTTTGCTGAATTCTGGCAGGGGACTGCTGCCCGCTAGAGGCAAGCTGGGGCGGACAGAGGCACATATGTACACTCCTGTCAGCCCTAGCTTGATAAATCGAACCCTGAGGGCTCCATGTACGAAGCAGCGAAAGCTGCTCCGGAGCCTTTGCGGGGCAGGTTCGCATATGCAAGCCTGCTTCCCGCAATGTAAGAAGCAACGGTCATTAGACCGCTGCTTCCTACACCCTACGCCACCTCTTAGGTGGCGAAGCAAAATCACCTAGAGCACGCTCGCTCTCGGTGATCGACAGCCCCTTCAGTCGCGTGACTGGTCGCGCAACTGAAGGGGCGGGCATTACACACTCCGCTGAGTGTGTAATGATGCATACGGGCAAGCGGATCAATAGATCCGCTGTCCGTGTGTAGTGGAGGCGGGCGGACAGCTTTGCGAGTTAAGAAGCTGTCCGCCCGCCTCTTAGTACATGGAGCCCTTAGTGGTCATTATGCTTGACTAAAAAAATACATTATGCTTTTAGATGACATATTTTATATAAATATACTGCTACTGATGAAATGTTACCTTTTTTCAGATCAGTTGAATATCACACTTCTCTATCGGAATCACAGATCTTTACAAAACGTGAGATGTGGTGTCAATTTCCCAATTCTGTGTTGTACTCTCATTCAAACAAACACTAATTGTTATTCAAAATACTTTTCTGGTTCTTAAAGGGATCGGAAATTCAAAATTAAACTTGCCTGATTCATAATAAGCATGTAATTTTAAGACGCTTTTAAATTCACTTCTATTTTCAAATGTGCATTGCTCTATTAGTATCCCATTTTGAAAAAAGAATACGCACATATCGTACACCAGTGGGAACTGCTGCTAATTGGTGCCTGCACACATTTGTCTCTTGTGATTGGCTGACTAGATGTTAAGCTAGCTGCCAGTAGCACAATGCTGTTCCTTCAGCAATGAATAAAAAAAATGAAGCAAATTTGATAATAAAAGTAAATTGGAAAGTTGTTTAAAATTGTATGTTCTATCTGAATCATAAAATAAAATTTGTGTTTACTATCCCTTTAAATATGCATGACTTCCAAATTTAATCTCTTTTTGTTAATGTTTGTTTTTTTTTTTCATGATTCAGATAGAGAATACAATTTTAAACAACTTTCCAAATTAGTTTTATTTTGCTTCATTCTCTTGGTATCCTTTGTTGAAAAAGCACCAATGTACTACTGGGAGCTAGCTGAATGAGCTTGGTTAGCCAATAAGATGAGGTATATGTGCAGCCACCAATCAGCACCTCTTGAGTCTACCTAGATATCCTTTTCAACAAAGGATAACAATAGAACAAAACAAATCCGATATAATTAAAAAGTTGTTTAAAATCACATGCTCTAGCTGAATCATGATTTTATTGGGGGGGTTTTATGTACCTTTAATGACCTCATAAAACAGGGCTTGACAAATTTTGTTAAATATATTCACAAGCTCAAAAAAAATATATATATATATATTTTTTTTTTTTTTTCATTGTCCATATGAATTGTTTAAACATCAGGGTGTGACACATTTTGTTTAGTATTTGTATACAGATGAGTCACATGCTATGGCACATACCGGTACCTTAAGGAGCAGTGACAAATTAAACTTGCACCCCTTTACAAACTGCCAAAGAAGGCTACTGCACTTTTTAATGCTGTTCCCTGTAGCAAAATAATATGTGCATATAAGTGTGACAGTTGTTCATAGACTGTTAATTGCTATGGTTTGTCTGGAAAAGACAAGAGGTCGCCAAATAGTATATATCCTTTACTATATACTAGATGTAACAAATAGTAAAATTGAACAGGAGCGCTAAAGGCGGTAGAGTAGTTGTAGTCTAACAGTTATATAAAGTGCAAAGTGTCAGTGCAAAATAGCTTATTTGAGCACCACCAGTATCTAGGTACAAGGCAAGCGGGCAGCGATCTCACAGCTTCTCTGCTAGCTGCCTAATGCTCCACACTAATTCTTCTGTTCTGTAAATGGGTAGTTCGATAGCAAATATATCTACCCCTTCTGCAGTTAGACAAGCTAAACACTACACCTAATAGCTTTGTGTGAGCTAGATCAATACTGGTACCGTTAAGGGCTATGACATTCAACATTACTCGCCAAACAGACTTTTTACTTAGGTGTAAGAAGTATAAAAAGTCAGGCAAAATCACTATATTAAAAAAGGGGTTATTTATTGATTTTAATGTTTCTATACTGTATACTTTGACAAAGAGAGCCTTAACCTGTTATCAAGATTGCTAAAGCTATGAAAGAGACATAAGTGTGAGAAGAATTCCCTAATATGTTGTATGCAAGCAACAGTGCAATATTACAAGGCTCTTTGTGTCACCCCTGCAAATGGATTAACACACTGTGCACTCCAGAGCAATAATAACTAATGGGAGCTAGCTGAGCACATCTGGTGAGACAATAAGAGACACGTGTTTAGCCACCAGTCAGCAAACTAACTCAATGTAGTACATTGCTGATGACTGTGTATTTACTTTTCAACAAATGAGTTTAGTCAATTTGACAATAGAAATTAATTTGTGTTAAAAATGACATACGGTTTCTGAATCATGAGTCTGATTTTGACTTTCTTATGTATCGTTTTTGCCTAGAGAGACCAAATCAACATTGAAATGCTGCAAATTAAATAGATGGTTTGCAGGTTACAAATTTAGTTTTTTGTCTCTATAGGCAGCGTGGGACAAAGCACAATTCTTACACTAAAACAATAGCTGTTTAATGGTGTAAACTTTAGGTGCTCATTAGGGATTTTATACACGGACCATGAGTGACAAATCCTGGCAGACAGTTTTCCATGACTCCTATTATGCTATTTCTAGCCCTTCATTTTTTTTTTTTTAGTCCAAAGTTCTTGTCAACTTGCTTCTATTCTACAGCTGGTTCCTCAATATTCTGGATTTCTGTGAAGTTTCGGATTATTGTGTTGAACCCTGGGTATATGAAGTATAATCCAACAAGGAAACGGCATTTCAGGATATCTTGTCATGGCTGCTTACTATTGAGCTTTACCGCTTTGCTAAACTCATGTTGTCCTTCAGTTTGTCAACAGGTGCTCGCTTTATCATTTGTAGTGTCACCTGGTGGAATAATAAACATCTGAACTCTGTTGCAGCGTTTGTTTGTCTAGCACACTAATTAGATTCTATATTTATTTTCAGAATTCCTTGAGGTTGGCAAGAAACAGCCTGCTCTTGATGTTTTATATGACGTTATAAAGAGCAAAAAACACCGAACATGGCAGAAAATCCACGAGCCGATTATGCTCAAGTATCTGGAGCTCTGTGTGGATCTCCGCAAGAGCCACCTGGCCAAGGAAGGCTTGTACCAGTACAAGAACATTTGCCAGCAGGTATGAAATGTAAAAACTGTTGTGCTTGTCATAGTTAGTAAAAGAAAATAAACATCACTATTTTATATTGTATTGGTTAAACCATTTGATTTCCATCCTATTTATCCTTGGAGAGGTCTACAAATAATACATGTATTTAAACTGCTCCTTTAAGGAGTTAACTATAATATCCTAATATTTTTGCATTCTTTGTTGAAGAAACAAAATTATTTGCTTAAGGACAATTAAATGCAGTAGAATTGCATAATAAAATGACAATGCAATAGCACTCTGAATTTTAAATAAGTAGATTTTGTTCTAACAACAAATTTTAAAATGACTTTGATTTGTTGCCCTTCTGTATCATATGACCACCATCAGCCAATCACACTCATCCACGTAAAACTGTGGGGCCAATCACTTACTAGATTTACAACATTACCAATATTCTACAGTTTCTTCTTGGCTGATGTGCACCTTTTGCCTTTAAGTGTGCCAAAATAGATGATAAAGGAAAAAGTACTGTTTGAGCACTAGAAAAATATGTACATATGTAGTTCATACAACAGCCGTCAAGCATTTTAAACTGTATCTATTTAGTTTAACATTTGCAATTCTATCGGTTAAATATTTTAGGAACAACTTTTCTCTATACTGGAGACAGAGCAGCTTGTAAGAGATCCATTTTCTATTAATTTAAAGTGAAAGTCAATCCTAGCATTTTTTTGAAACACTAGGATTGACTATTAAAACAAATAAAGGGGACATTCACTAAGTATAAGATACTTTGTGTAGAAAGCTCCTTTATTTGTTTCAACCAATCGCGTTCTTAGCTGCTTACAAAGCCCACAGTGAAAAAATGTTTTTGCTAAGAGGTGACATTTTCACCTCTTGGCAAATAGCCGTGCAGTAAATCTGGCTCCCAAGGACGCCAAGCCAGATTTACCGCACTACTATTGGCTAAGAGGTGAAAACGTCACCTCTCTAGCAATACAGCGATCTGCCGTGGGCTTCCTTAGCAGCTCATGAACGGCGATTGGTTGAAACAAAGGAGCTTTCTACATGTATATGTAGTATATATCATACTTCATGAATGAAAGTCCCCTTTATTTGTTTCAAAAAATGCTAGGATTGACTTTCACTTTAATTCAATTGGTGGATCAAGAGTAAAACTATGTAGGCTCATAAGAGCTCAGGAGTGTGAATGTGTCTTTAGTACTCTATAGCAGCAGATTTGTGCAGCATTGTATAACAAAGCTACAAATAATGTTGCAATACACTGCTGCCCTAGAGTACTAAAGAAACTCCTGAGCTCTTTTAAGCCTACCTAGTCTTACTGTTCAATAAACGATACTGAGAACAAAGCAAATTGGATAAAAGTAAATTGGAAAGTTATTTAAAATTGCCTGCTCTATCTGAATCATGAAAGTTTAATTGTGACTTTACTGTCCCTTTAATATCAAAATTGTGAAATTCGTGTCAAACCTCAATGTAATATATTAGATTTGTCTGTACAGTGAGTTAAAGGGACAGTTGATTCAAAAATCAACTTTCATGATTCAGAGCACACAATTTTAAACAACTTTCCAATTCACTTCCATTATCTAAATGTGCCCAGTGTCTGAAGCACCAGCTCCTACTGAGCATGTGCAAGATTCACAGAATATATTATATGCATTTTGTGATTGGCTGAAAAAAAAAAAAAAGTGTAACTGACATTTTTCCAGGCAAAAAATATACTACTCATTTGAAATTTAAACCAAGGGCTTTTGCATTGTCTCTTTATTATGCATTTATTGATTATGCTAATTGTGTTTAGTGGTCATTTAAGTTTGGCTCATTTGTTTTTATATAGGTTAACATTAAGTCATTAGAAGATGTTGTCCGGGCGTACTTAAAATTAGCCGAGGAAAGGACAGAATCTGCAAAGGAGTCTTCTCAGCAGATGGTTTTGGATATTGAAGATCTGGATAATATTCAGACACCAGAAAGGTAAATAGTAGGTACAGACCTCCAGACTAGATGTTTGTTTACAGTAATCATTTATAAAACCCACACACAATTATAAAATCAGGTTTATATAAATCTTTTAAAACCTGTTACATATATGCTTGAAATATGTATAGGTCACCCCTCCCTATGCTTTTTCATTGCTTCTAACATATCTAGGCCTTGCTGAGTCCAAGCTCATTCCCTCATGGGATGGAATAATACAACAGGTTTGCAATTTCCACTTTATCCAATACAGGACACATTTCTACTGTATCAGAAAATTAAATGTTGAGTGACGCTATATATTAAACAGCTGGCCTCTATCAGATAAATTTCAAAGCGGTTTCCCTTTAACATTGTTTGGTTAGAAAAGGGGTCTAGAAGTTTGTGATATAGTTGTATTCCCTTTTCCCCTCCATTAAACTAGTTTCTATTGTGCATATTAAAGAAAAGTATTTAGACATAAAAAAAATCTGGAAGTTTGTGTGTGCACAGAGATTCTTATAAGGACAGTTCCTACTATTTTATTGATCATATTTACCACAATTTTTTTTTTTTATTTTTTTTTTTAAGAAGTGTCTGTTGGGTGTCTATCGCACAGGAGAATTGCATTTTAAAAACCTAGTTCACTGTACTAATAAACACAACTCCTGCTTGTAGCATTACACATCAATGAAAACTTACCGTACAACTGGCTTATTCCAGTGATTTTATTTATTTTCCTTCTCCAGTGTGCTTTTGAGTGCGGTGAGTGGAGAAGATACACAGGACCGTACTGATCGTCTGCTTCTGACTCCTTGGGTGAAGTTCCTCTGGGAATCTTACAGGCAGTGCCTGGACTTGCTTAGGAACAACTCTAAAGTGGAGCGTCTTTATCATGATATTGCCCAGCAAGGTGACTTGTTTTTGTTTAAGAGTATAAATGAGTACCTACAGCTCTGAATTGTTTTAGCATTTAATGTTATAAATAAGAGACTTAACCGTATTTGAAAGTAAATTAACACTATGCATGTGAATAATATGTAATAAAACTTTATAATGATGGTTAATCATTTATTTTAAAATCTTGTAAATATTATGTTATGAAATCAAGCCATCCTCCAAAAATTAAGGGCACTTCATAGAGCAGCCTAATTTTAATACAGCCAATCACTTTGCATGAATTAATGAGAGATTCGCATAATTTGCTTACGCAGGTGCGCTTCCACTTGCATGCACAGTTATTGTCATTGCTGCATTCCTGGCATTTTCTGTTTTTTTTTTTTCATTTTAATATAGCGCAATAGCAATAAAACTAAAATCTTTCCGGGGTGGGGTTCATATATTATATTAATAAATCAGTCCCTTCACTTGCAAAAGTTATAAATTAGACACAAACGGAGGTCATATGGACTTTATTAGACTATAATGTTTTATGCTGCAATTGTGCAGTTTCTGTGTCAGTTTGTGTTACATGTTTGTTGTATGGAACGTTCCACACAGCTTATTTGTAATACAAATCAACACAGAAACTGGGCAATATATTCTGAAGTACAGATTACCTCAGTTTGTGTTGATCATGTGGTTCTCAAAAGGGGATCAGATTAATTGCGGATATAACCCTTCTCCAAATGCTGTAGACTGGCTTCCTGTAAGCACCAATATGCGCATGTTCCTATGACCATGTCGTCTGGTAACGTACTGCGCATGGGCACGCTCCTGTACACGGTTACGAGCCAGGCACCCTCCTTGATACAACATGAATGAGTATCACGGAGGGCTTGGAAATCCATTTAATATTTAAGAACTATTTATTGTTATAAGAAGGGGAAAAAAAATTAAAACGAGTGTTTATGAATTGATCTGCAAACAACAAATTTTCACTTCATGTAATAGTTTTGGGTTTTCTTCTCCTTTTAATTCATCAGTTATAATGAAGATGTGATTTAACTTTTTAATGTAGTGCTGAAATTCAGAAACCCTGTGCTACGGCCGCCAATGTTTTTTTTTTTTTGGTAAGCTAATAGTTTGAACTGTTCTCCCATTAGTGCTCTAGTCACAAAAAAATTGAGTTCCTTATCTTTATTACAACTGATGAATTAAACTCTATTGAAAATATCTTACATTCCAGATCTGTTTATACAACGGGTAAAAATTATCTTTACTCTAAATCTTTTGGCGCTACAGTAATATGGCCTCCGTTAACATGGGCAAAATAATGTCCAACACCTTTGTATATCAACTGCGTTTTCTTCACACAGGGCTTTATGTGAGCTCATTGCAACGAGACATGTTGCCTATTTCCCACCACTGACCACTCTCTTCAAAATGGTTTGTTATAACTGTATAATTTTTCTCAGGTACTTTTGATCACCCAGGCTAATCTGATTTTATTGAATGTTTGGTAGGTTTAGACTGTCTAGCTGGTGGGGAATCTAGTACACCTGAAGTAAACTTTATCCCAAAGTTTAAAGAGTTATAGTTAGTTGTAGTAGGTGGCGCAAAACAAGTTGCTATTCCCAATGTGTCTTACTGTAAATATGTGTGATAATATGTGGGCTCAATATATGTTAATGTTTTGATGAGTCCTAATTTTATATTCTCTTTTGGGAAAAATGGATTTCGAAACTATTTAAGAAATAAATATGATCCTTTATTTGATTATGGTAAATTTACCCAATAGTAGTGATGCTAAAAGTACAGTTAAACAAAAATTATTACAATTCCTTCAAAGTTTAAAAAATGACACCGGTGTCTCTATGTATAAAAATGTACATAATATATAAAAAATAAATTAAATTAAAATAATAACGTTGAAATCTTTTAATTTATACAGTTTTGGGTTTATCACAAGTTGTAATTTCTAACAGAATGTTTGTAGATACAATTTTATAGTGGATAAAACAATAGTTGCTGTATAGTTCATATAGGATACTTTGTTTCAAGTTCAGCTATGCAATTGAGATCTTATCTTAGGCAACTATATATCAAATGTAGAGGTATGTTGGTGCGATTTTTATCACACTATAATATAAGTATACAAATTAGTACCTTGAAGTGTATCTGTTATCACTTTTGTGTGATAATTGCAGTTAAATAAACGCCGCTATGCCAGTGTTTTGATTAAGTTTTAAGATCAAGCTGGTGGCAGTTCTATATGAGCTGCTGGCGGTTAAATAAATGCCGCTTTGGTTTCCTCTTATTAGGTGGGCTTATCTGTTTGCTGCGAGAAAATTCACTTTTATATAAGTGTTTGGGTAGATCACATTGATAACTAGAAATCCTTTTTCTACTTATCCTACAAACTTTCTACTTATCCCAACAACCACATTTCAGCACCCAGATCGGTCACTGACCGACATCTAAGAAACCTGGGAACAGACCGGAAAGGCACGCAAAAATTCCACATCAGGAGGTTATCCAACAACCATACCATCGTGATCGGTCACTGACCGACAGACAAGCCACAGAATAGAAAAACCGGAGATACTTAAAAAACATCAGCAAACGGTTAGCACTTAACCGCAACGAAGATCCCACCAAGAAACCCTTAAGAGCGCGATCGGTCACTGACCGACAAAGGATAAGGTAACTGAGCGGCCACGACAACTACCCAAACACTTATATAAAAGTGAATTTTCTCGCAGCAAACAGATAAGCCCACCTAATAAGAGGAAACCAAAGCGGCATTTATTTAACCGCCAGCAGCTCATTTAGAACTGCCACCAGCTTGATCTTAAAACTTAATCAAAACACTGGCATAGCGGAGTTTATTTAACCGCAATTATCTCACAAAAGTGATATCAAACAGATACACTTCAAGGTACTAATTTGTATACTTATATTATAGTGTGATAAAAATCGCACCAACATACCTCTACATTTGATATATAGTTGTCTAAGATAAGATCTCAATTGCATAGCTGAACTTGAAACAAAGTATCCTATATGAACTATACAGCAACTATTGTTTTATCCACTATAAAATTGTATCTACAAACATTCTGTTAGAAATTACAACTTGTGATAAACCCAAAACTGTATAAATTATAAGATTTCAACGTTATTATTTTAATTTAATTTATTTTTTATATATTATGTACATTTTTATACATAGACACCGGTGTCATTTTTTAAACTTTGAAGGAATTGTAATAATTTTTGTTTAACTGTACTTTTAGCATCACTACTATTGGGTAAATTTACCATAATCAAATAAAGGATCATATTTATTTCTTAAATAGTTTCGACATCCATTTTTTCCAAAAGAGAATATAAAATTAGGACTCATCAAAACATTAACATATATTGAGCCCACATATTATCACACATATTTACAGTAAGACACATTGGGAATAGCAACTTGTTTTGCGCCACCTACTAGAACTAACTATAATCTGATTTTATTATCTTCATCACATTCAAGTGCATGTTTAACGAAGAAAAAAAAAAAAATCAGGTTTATCAAGAAGATACGACTGTAAAGATCTTAGTTGCCATAAATAAAGCCTTTCTCCCATGACCTGCAATATATATATATATATATATATATACACAGACCTGTGTAATATATATATGAAGTTTAATTTTTTTGGTTTCTGAACTTTAGGATAGCCTGGTATTTTCTAAAGTATATCTAAAATTACATTCATGAAACTGAATCTCATTTGATGTTAATGCCATAAATTAATTTATGAAGTTGATGCTGTGAAGAGTCAAAATAGTGTAATTTATATATCTCTTAGCATTCACAACTGAAACCAGATGAGTCAACTTTTTTAAATCAAAATCTTAACACTAGTATTGAGTACCAATGTCCATTCATGTTAAAATGAAATTGCTGCTTTGCATAGGTGAGTCAATAAAGTTTATTCAGTTTGGTTTTAGAGGGCCTACACCATAAATTTGCTGTATAGGCTTTGAGAATTTCCTCACCCAGATTATTAAACCCTGTTTGCATCCCTGAGACTGGAGTTGGGACTTTTTTTTTCTCTCAAAGGGAAACATAACATTCATCCTTTTAATAAAGATGTGCTTGTTTGATTTCCGAGACCACTGTCTTTTCATCTTTAAAATTGTTCCCATTCATATTTTCTCCAAGCACTGTATTTTAATACTTTTTGTAGACTTTTTCTAGGGCAACTTGCAATTACATAATGTGTTTGTGGCCTTACAAAAAGAAGGTTCTTATTATTTATTGAACTTTACATATTCTACTTTAATTTACAGTTGGCTCCCTAAGCAGGTTTTTCAATTATTTACCTTTAAAGCGGAATATTTTTAGTTTTCTGCTTGAATATGGTGCATTAAAGTTCTCTTTTTGTATTGTTCCATCCACAGCTTTCAAGTTCTGCCTGCTGTATACAAGGAAGGCAGAGTTCCGCAAGTTGTGCGATAACTTGAGAATGCATTTGAGTCAGATCCAACGCCACCACAATCAGAGCACTGCTATCAACCTGAACAATCCTGAAAGTCAGTCAATGCATTTGGAAACCAGGCTTGTTCAGTTAGACAGTGCCATTAGCATGGAGCTCTGGCAGGTAGGTGATAGAATTATGTGGATGTACATCTATAAGACCATTTGCATCGCATGTTTTCATTTTTCTCTTTTTTTTTTTTTTTTTTTTTTTTCCTTCTCTCTTACTCCTTGGTCCTCCTGAGCTGATGATTTTGTTTTCTTCAATTTATAGGAAGCCTTTAAAGCTGTTGAAGATATCCATGGGCTTTTTGCTTTGTCCAAAAAGCCGCCAAAACCTCAGCTGATGGCAAACTACTACAATAAAGTATCTACTGTTTTTTGGAAATCTGGGAATGCCTTGTTTCATGCATCCACCTTACATCGCCTTTACCATCTCTCCAAAGAGATGCGAAAAAATCTTACTCCAGAGGAAACGCAGAGGTCAGCTATTAAATTATATTGAACACCCCTAGGCCATGGCCATTATAATTAGTTATGTTTGCCAAACACACAAAATTCAAACCCATTTCATTTTATATTTGTCTTCACTTATTCATTTGTAAATGCAGGCCCAGGGCTCACTACAATCTTGATAGTGAAAACTGAGATATCAAAATACCTTTTTTAGATGCTTCTGGTATGTTTTTTGTTTTTTGTTTTTTTTTCTTTCCAATTTAAATGAGGTAGTTTATAGCAATATATCCACAAATGTGAGGACTACAACACCCATTGTCCAACATGATCCAATCTGGCAGGACCATACCAAATAAATACATTAATCTTAAATAAATTCTTGCATGGGGTTAATAAATAACAAACTTTTATTAAAGTGATTGTAAAATTCATCTTTTAAATACACACTATATGTAATTATTAATAGAGGGGCACTTTCATTCATTAGAATAATTAAAGACTCTTCTTTCTCAATATAATTACCTTTCATTGATAGTAAACATTGCGCCGTTCCTCCGCCCGCATCTTATACTCGATTTTTGTCTTTGACGAATACGGCTTTAGCCAATCTTGTGTGCCCCCTTTGGCGTCCCGCTTGTGCCGAATTCGTCATCAAACACAAAAAAGTATTAGATTCGGGAGGTGGAACGGGGCAATGTTTAAGATCAATAAATGGTAAATATTTTAAGAATGAAGCGTCTTCAATATTAATGAATTAAAGTGTCCCTCTTTTTTAATAATTTCATTATTATAGTGTGGTTTTAAAAGACTAAGTTTCACTTTTAAGTTATTTAAAAACTGAGGGGATATGACAAATATACATTTCATTCTCTTCTATGAATAAGCGCTAGTAAAACGTAAGAGTTGTCATATTAAAACCTGTGCCAGGAATATTTTTGGTGTGCAATATTTTTCTTTTTTTATTATGAGGCTTTTATAGTACTCTCTGAACCTATTGGTATATTTTACAGCCTTCAAGCGCTTTCATTTTATTACATTTTTAGTTAGTGTGTTACAGTATGTAATACCCACAAAGTATGCTTTGTTTTGGATTCCTCTTTATTTCATTTTTCTCAGCAGAAAGTACAAAGTTTACTTCACAAAATGGTTGAGTAAGAGGTTGCATTGAGCTCATAGCTTATCGCAATAACTACTTCTAGCGCGTATTGCAGCTGTGTGCTCACATATTTCTGTTGGTTCTGATTACACAAAACTTCACAGCTGCATTTACAGATTGTTAGACTACAAGTGGAATCCATTTATTTCCTAACATCATTAGCTGTGACAAACAGCAGTTCCACAGTTCTCTCCTCAGTTATCTTGCTTACAATGCAACTTGTGCCCCTCCCTCCCTTTTTTTTTTTTTTATCTTTTAAAGCATCAGATATTGATTACTGTATCCTATACTAGGCACATTTTTTATGTCAATTCTGGAGAATTCATAGTAGAGAAATTGATAATGTATGCCACAAATATCAAAGCAAAATAAAAATTGGTTGCATTATGGTTGAGTGCAGTTTTTCTATTTGACAGTTTATTTTTTTTCTTATCTCATTTGCAAAAGTAAATATTATGTTGCCAATGTTTTGCAAAGATTATGTAATTTTGTCAGTAAAGCTGGATTTTTTTTCTTTGACAAAGGAATAAGCACATTTCGTTGTCTTTCTCGCAACTAATGTGAGTAAAGATATTTCTTATGTGCTATATAAATAATGAAGGATAATTAACAGTGTGCCATTTCTAGTTGCCACTACTGTCAGTCACCTTTAGACAAATGTACATTTTGCAAGGTTACAAGATCTGGACAAAATCTTGCCCAGAAAATGGAAACTATATTCTCACCTTGCAAGAATTGACTGCTCTTGCATATAATTTTTTTCCTACCTTCTTAAAAGGACAGTAAAGTCAAAATTAAACTCATTTAGATAGTGCATGGAATTTTTAAACAATTTCTATTATGTAATTTGCTTTGTTTTCTTAGTATACGTTGTTGAAAAAACATACCTAGGTAGGCTTTTAAGCTTACTTCTGATTGACTGCTGCACATATGTGCATCTTGTAATTGGCTCACCTAATGTGCTCAGCTAGCTCCCAGTATTACGTTGCTGCTGCTTCAACAAAGGATACCAAGAGAATGAAGCACATTTGATGATAGAAGTTGAATGGAAACTTGTTTTAATTGTATGCACAATCTGAATCGTGAAAAAGTCAGTTGGTGGGGGGATTTATTTATTTTTAGTAAGCTGTAAAAGTTATATGCCGCCCCCCCCCCCCGCAAAATAGTGCATGCTAGACACATTTGTACCATAAAGTATAGTGTTAATTTAGTAGTAGTTTCTTGCTCCTTTAAAGTTTTTACCCAATGCAGTGCAGATGCATCACTATGGACTTTCAAAGATACTGGTCTATAAACTCTTTGTAGATAGATGTATTGTATTATACTTCAGGTGATATTCAAGATACCACTAAGAACAAACACCTAGGAGGCTTGTGAACTGCAAAATTCCAGCAAGGTGAAGAGAATTTTTATTTTTTAATCCACGTTTTTATTGTGCGTCCCCAGTTTTAACAGCCTGGTTTATCTTCCATAAGATTGTCTTGTCAAAGCTGTTAGAAGAATTTATTTTTTATAAAAATAAACAAAACTTTGTGGAAGCGCCTGTGACAATAGAATTGTTTCAAAGCCCTTGAAGGCTAATATTTCCATTCTTAATTTTAGAGCAATGATTAAAATATATATATTTGCTAAATAATCACCTTCTCTTCCAGGATGTCCACCAGGGTGCTTCTCGCGACACTTTCTATACCAATAACCCCAGAGCGCACTGACATTGCTCGCCTCCTGGATATGGATGGTATTATAGTAGAAAAACAGCGGCGTTTGGCTACATTGCTGGGTCTGCAATCACCTCCTAACCGTGTTGCCCTTATAAATGATATGGTACACAACTGATCTTTATTGCTTTTGGAAAAAAAATGTGAAAAAAATATGGAAAATATTGCACTTTTGTGTAAAAAGGGTTTCTAGAATTGTAAGTTGTATTCTACCTAAGTTGTATGTGCATGTTTGAAAAAAACAAACTAATTATTGTAATGGGCCCTGTTCTTCTAGGAGATTGATTCTTAGATTTTTAAGTGGCCCTTTATGGAGTAGATCTAATTATCAAAATAAACATAGCATTGGCATTAGAAGTCCCAAGGCAGAACATGCTTTGATCTGAGATGTCTTCGCAGAAAATGCAGCATGTCTGCAGAAAGAACAGGACACATGCTGGAACTTGTTTGCTCTTTTGCTTTGCAGCGTTGCTCCACATCAGACTGTTATCTTCAAAAAGCACTTTGCTCTGGCAACACTGTATGATTTCCATAAGTGCAACAATAGTGAAGCACTGTTTGAAGAGAACAGTCAAATATGGATCAGGACTGGCTCTCATGGATATTTACAACCTCACTCCTGGCCTGCAAAGCTGTGACTCCTGAATGTAAGATGTTCATGTGAACAATACACCTTTTTTAATACAGTTTTACCTTCTAATTATGTGATGTTAGACCAAGAGCAACGGAAACCAATTAATTCAAGAAACATTTTAAAAACTTAAAATTTTTCTCTGCAGCTAATTTGCAACAAGATTTTCAACTGCTGCAATATATTACAAAACTAAATTATTCTCTAGTTAATCAACGCATTGCAGTTAAGATGGCGCTTTAGTGTAACTGCCTAATATACATTTAATTTCATAACAAAATGACCTGCAGAAGATGTTTCACTATAACAAATCTCATCGCAGAAAGTGAAAAGAAGTTCTGCCTTTGGGATTAGAAGTGGGCTTGGAAGATCATGGGAGCCATATGGCCGTAATTATTTTTTATTTTTTTCATGTGTATTTTTATTGCACACACACACATATAGGCTGGCTTTTAAGTTTAATATAAATCAGTCAAGCTTCTGAACAAGCTCTCTAAGCATTTTTTCATTGTTTATTTCTTTCTAATGGCAAGGAGAGTCCACAAAGTCATTCTTTTTTTTTTTTTTGGGAAAAGAACTGTAATGAATGAATTTGTGGACTCTCCTTGCCAAGAGAGAAAATAATTTATCAGGTAAGCATAAATTTTGTTTTCTTGATTTCAGGTTCGGTTTAATGTCCTCCAGCATGTTGTTCCTGAAGTTAAGGAGCTGTACAACTGGTTGGAAGTTGAATTTCACCCGTTGAAACTATGCACTCGTGTCACAAAGGTATGTGTAAGCATGGGTTCATTATTAGTCATCCTGGTTCATTACTGTTGCATTTTTTGTGACCTCTGAGGTAGTGACACCCTTTTAGTTCTGTCAGCATGCCTATGTGACTCTAACATATGTACAGGGTTTTCTTAAGATGTAGGCCGGTACAACAGCACATACTGTTTTTCTAAATACTTTCTAACTGGTTACTAGCTAACAGTCTTAAAACTATTAAGAGACATACAAATACATTTAAGCACACAATTTCCCCATTTATTTTTTGCTTATCAAAAGGTTGTGTGCATGCTAAAAATCCTTATTACATAATTTAATTGCATATCTATTTATGAGCAGTGATTCTTTTCATTGTGGAATAGAATCCACTCCATATGGCTGCACAATTATGTAAGTCAGATCTGCCCGGATAACTGTTGGTTATGTGAGTGGCGCAGTGCACATCTCGTTGACTTGCTCATGTTTTGCTGAGCATTGTTATTTCTGATGTGCTAAATTAAATTGAAGGCTAATTAGCAGTGTAACTTCATACATAGTTACTGCTGCCAGTCTCCTTCAGACATATTCTATTAGAAGCTGGTGGTACAACTGAATTGTAATTATGATAATGATTGTCAAGTACTATGAGAAGATTTAAAGGTACTTTGTTCTCTATAATCGTCAACATGTGTATTGTTATTGGTTTCTTAGGTTACATAATAATCTCAAATGGTTTATGCCACAGCACTTGCATTTTGATAGACTTCTTTGTTCTGCATGTGATACATCTGACAATTATGTTTGACAGGTCTTGGACTGGGTGAAAGAGCAGGCAGAGAAAGAACCAGACCTTCAACAATATATTCACCAGCTTCAGAGCAACACCATCCTGCGTCTACTGCAACAGGTATCTGCAACTCTTTTATCACTCTATGGAATTTCTATAAGAACCTGGGCAGCATTATTTGTAGTTATTCTTATTTAGTAACTTCTTGTTTTGTTATAGAGCTGTAATAGAAATCAGTATGGGGGGCAGGGGGATCCTTTGCCATTCTTATTGCTACTAGATTTTCATTTTCAGGTATATTACTAAGTTGGAAGAGTTTGCTACATTTATGGCATTAGCATGCAAATTCCTTCACAAGTATTAATAAATTGATGTTTATCAGAGGGTACAGCTGTGAACTATGTAATAGCGCATACTAAATAAGTTACTACACACCTGACAAGTGTAGGTGTAGTAATAGGCATGAGTTCATTGACCATGTGACTTGTGAACATGAAGAGGTACCTATATGTTCAGGTGGGAAACTAATTGGGTTGTTTGGACTCCAGCTGTGTTTGTACTACTTTTTGTTAAAATTATTTGGGTATCTATTAAGTACCTTCTGTGTGATTCTGATTTTATCAAAACGGTGAACTTTTTTTTTTTTTTTTTTGATTAAAGGTTGCACAGATATATCAGAGTATAGAGTTCACACGCCTCTCAACTCTGCTCCCTTTTGTTGATGCGTTTTTGCTAGAAAGGGCCATTGTTGATGCAGCTCGCCATTGTGATCTTCAAGTAAGTTATTTTTTTCGTTCCTTTTATCTAATTCTGTTAATACTATATTTACTGTATTTATTGAAAGCAAAACTGTGAATAAAAAAAGTAATTGGGTTATTTAACAGTGCTGTTAAGTCTGGACATTTTAACAGTTCAAAATAAATCTTAAAACAATTCGCTTTCACTCTTTCCTTAAAGGGACACTGTACCCAAAAAATTTCATTCGTAATTCAGATTGAGCATGAAATTTTAAGCAACTTTCTAATTTACTCCTATTATCAAATTTTCTTCATTCTCTTGGTATCTTTATTTGAAATGCAAGAATGTAAGTTTAGATGCCGGCCCATTTTTGGTGAACAACCTGGGTTGTCCTTGCTGAATGGTGGATAAATTCATCCACCAATAAAAAAGTGCTGTCCAGAGTACTGAAACAAAAAAAAGCTTAGATGCCTTTTTCAAATAATGATAGCAAGAGAACAAAGAAAAATTCATAATAGGAGTAAATTAGAAAGTTGCTTAAAATTGCATGCTCTTTCTGAATTACAAAAGAAAAAATTTGGGTACAGTGTCCCTTTAATATGAGGAGAGTCCACAGCATCATTCATTACTGTTGGGAAATACTGAACCTGGCCACCAGGAGGAGGCAAAGACACCCCAGCCAAAGGCTTAAATACTCCCCCCATCTTCCCTCATATCCCAGTCATTCTTTGCCTTTCGTCACAGGAGGTTGGCAGAGAAGTGTCAAGATTCAGAGTAGTTCCTTATGAAGGGTAGCTACCTTTCGAAATGGGACTGGAGTTTTAAGTAGTCTTGTCAGCCTCTCAGTGAGAGCATTGACAAATGTTAGTCTGGAGATGCAGGGAGAGTCTTTCTGCGAACCCATCCATATTCGTATTAACAGCTCCTAAGCAATCAGTGTTGACAAGTTTCACTGCCTGCTTCCATCACTCAAGTCCATGTCAGGAGCAATTCTACAAGACTGTCAAACTTGAGAGGCTGTGTTTCTGTTCCACGGCATAAATTCCGGTACGATAGTTTCATTTTTTTATACACATATGATAACGCAAGAAGACAGGGTCACAGTGTGGCTCCTTTTATCTGTTTGGAATCAAGGGTTAATATCTCCGGAGGGGGATTAATCACATAATTTTATTATGATTATGCTGCGACATGTGAGATGTGGCTCAGGCAGATGTTGGAACGTACAGGTCCTGCATTGCGCACCATGTGACCGGGTGTGGCAACACTGAATTCTTCTTTCCTGACCGTGCGGTTTACCGGAGAAGCGTTTTTTCTGTTTGGCCTGGGTCATAGGAGGTTTTGAGTGCCCCAGCCATTGGGGGTATAAAGGTGCCGTTTAATCTTATTATCTATAGTCTGCTTTATAAGCGCAAGCTATGGAGGATTCTGATGCGTTAGAGGGTACTCCTTCTTTACTTAAATCTAATACCTGTCTATATTGTGAGGAGGCCGTGGTATACGGCCGTGGTATACCCGCCTGTTCAATTATGTTCCACATGCCTTGATAAAGTAATCATGTCAAAGAAAGTTAATGTTTGATACCACTGAGCCGCCACCTCTGAGGAGTCTCCGTCCCATGAGGTGCGCACCCTACAGTCAAATCCTATTACACATGCAGCTTCCCGTAGCACTCCTAATCCTCCATCTGGAGTGGCCCTTTTACCGCAAGACTGTACTGAGCAATTACAAACGGCAGTGTCTGCGGCCCTTTAGTGCTTTACCTCGCCCTGCTAAGCACAAGCGAAAGGTTAAATATTGCTATCCTTCCCAGGGGTCATCTACTAGCTTATTGGATTTATCTGATACAAGATTATCCGATGATAAAAGTGCCTCTGATACTTCAGAGGGTGCTCTTTCTGGGTCGGAATCTGCTGTCTCCAGCTGTGGAAGAGCCACACTTTTAGATTTAGGATTGAGCATTTACACTTTCTTTTGAAGGAGCCCAAATTGCCCGACGAACCTTTGATTCCTAAATTTAGATAAGGTCTATGAGGACAGGTTTGTACCAAAAACTTTCCCGGTTCCCATAAAGATGGCGAACATTATTAAGAATGAATGGGAAAGAATTGTTTATTTTCCCCTTCTTCCTTTAAAAAATTGTTCCCGGTCCTGGACTCTCAATTGGAGTTGTGGGGCTCCATCCCTAAGGTGGATGGCGCTATCTCCACACTTGCTAAACTCACTACTATCCCGCTTGAAGATAGTTCAACTTTTAAAGAGCTCATGGATAAGAAAATAGAAAATCTGTTAAAGATGTTTCAATATTTGGGATATTTGTTTCTACTGGCAGCGGTTGCTGGAGCGGCTACCTACTGGTGCGACTCCTTATCTGAGTTGATCGAGGTGGAAGGTCCCCTCGACCTGATCCAGGAAAGAATTAAGGCCTTAAGGGTGACTAATTCTTTGTGATGCCGGTTCAGTCCTGGAATTAATCCAAGCAGAACAAAAAACCCACTGAGGCAAAGTCGGAATGAAGGGGCGGCTCCCAATCCGGCTCTGGATTGCATAGGGGGCAGACTGTTGCTCTTTTCGGGTGCTTGGTTTGGGGACGTACAAGACCCGTGGGTCCTGGAGGTCATCGCTCTGGGATACAGGATAGGTTTCAAGTCTCATCCACTCAGGGGCAGATTCCTCTTGTCAAACCGGTCTTCAAGGCCAGAAAAGAGTAGCCTTTATGGGGTGCGTGAGGGATCTCTCCTCCCTGGGAGTCATTGTCCCGGTACCTCTTACAGAAAGAGGTCTGGGATACTATTCAAATCTTTTTGTTGTCCCAAAGGAGAGGGAACTTTTTGCCCGATTCTGGACCTTAAGTGCTTAAACAAGTTCCTATCTGTCCCCTCATTCAAGATGGAGACAATAAGGTCCATCCTTCCTTTTAGTTCAGGAAGGACAGTTCATGACCACGATAGATCTGAAGGATGCTTACCTTCCGTTTGGTCTAGCTATTGCTCCAAGAGTGTTTTTTTTTTTTTTTTTTAAGAAGGTTCTAGGGGCTCTGCTTGCAGTGGTCAGAACCAGAGGTATAGCAGTAGCGCCATACATGGACGATATTCTGGTTCAAGCACCATCCTGTCTGGCAGAGGACCAATATAAAGCCCTTCTATCTCTTCTTCAATCTCATGGTTGGAAAGAGTTCTCTTATTCCCAGTACCAGGGTGGAATTCCTGGGTACTTAAAACGGTTTTCCTTCTAATGGCAGAGTCCACGGATCATCATCAATTACTGTTGGGAATATCACTCCTGGCCAGCAGGAGGAGGCAAAGAGCACCAGAGCAAATCTGTTAAGTATCACCTCCCTTCCCACAAACCCCAGTCATTCTCTTTTCCTCTAGTGCAAGGAGGAGGTGAAGTAATTGGGTGTCCGATTATGTACTCCACGTTGGTCTCTTCAGTAGGGCAGTGGTGGCTTTAAAGCAGTTAGTAACTTGTGAAGTGGGTCTTGCTGCCTTTTTCCTAACATGTTGCTGCCATAGTATAGAAAGCCTGAGTAGGTTTATTCTGTCTTCTTTCACAGGTCTCTGTGAGGAGTGGCATCCTCTCATGCCGGGTGAGCTGTCCTGGATGTGCAGGTAAATGCCTTTTTTGCCTTCTGGGGAAGTTGGCACTGATGGGGTTAAAATCCTTCTTAGCAAGGTAATCTGCACTTTTACTATGGGACACATTATCCTTTAAGAGGATTATTGGCAGTAGGCAGGCACGTTTTGCATGTGAAGGGAGAGTTAGAGGTTAATATTTTTAAGGAAGGTATTAACTCCTCATAGTAATGTGCGGCGAAGAGCGGGAGAGCAGCCTCAGGTCTGACAACGAAAACATCTATAGAATTGAGGCCATTATTGTGTTTAAAGCTGATGTCTTGGAGGTCTGTTTGTGTCTCCGGACTAGGCGGTAGGGTAATGTGTGAAGTTATGACATTGTGCTTCTCTTCCTTGCCGCCCTTATGATCCCGCCGCCTCCTCTTCTCTGAAGAGGAGCCGCCGCCATTATGCTTTGTAAAGTTGATGGCTGACTCCACTTTATTCTCGGACCGAGATTGGAGCGGAATATTTTCGGCCGGTATAGTTTTCTTGTATTCTGAGATGTTTCGTCAGTACAGCCTGGAAAATTAGTTTAAACGTTTTTTGCTCATGTCGAGCCATTACAGCCCTTTTAGTGAGTTTGACACCAATTTTATACGTGTCTCTGGGAGTGTCGATGTTGCATCAAGCATCTTAATCCTCTTATTCAATAATTAGTACTCTTAGCTAGTCTAATTTTTTGTTTAGTCGTCCTGTAATAGTTTTTTTCCTTCTACAGGGAGACCTAAATGTTACATGCTATTTAAATGTTAATTATGTTTGATCTGTCAGGGTTCTAAATATGTCATCTGTAATATACGTATTCCTTCCCTTAGAGACAGTACCTGTTACTCCCTTGATGTAAAGGGTGGTTACTCAAATATTTTGAAGTGGTTTTAAGTAAATATCCATCTGTTTTATCATATAACAGATATATGTCAATGTCTGGTTACATATACAGATAGGTGGCTACACTGTGTTTTTTGTTTTTTTGTTTGTTTTTTGTTTTTTTAAGCTCTCCCAGGATGATGCTGTTCAGGCTATGCCTCAGCTTCTCCTTATTTTCTTAAGCCCCTATGGTGTAACATGTAGTGCCCTGCGGTTCCTCTCAATCTCCTGGAGGAGTGTATTTGCATACAGAATTTCATTGCTGATATCCTCCTCGGTATCTGTAGATGGTCTGTTATCCCTGTTTTTAGTGTAAATGCAAGAGGACATTAATGTTTCAGATAAGGTCTCTGCTTTACATTCTACTACACAGGTTGCCTTCTATGTTAGATGAGGAGGATTTGCAGGTAGTTTCTGAGGGTGAAATCTCAGATCTAGACAGTATAATTATTTCACCTGATACTGAAGTGGTCTCCTTCAGATGTATGCTTCAACACCTTGTGTAATGTTATAGGAGGTTTTAGCTACTTGGACGACACGACCCTCCTGTCGTTGTCAACCCTTCGAAGTTGGGTAAATCCTATCAGTTCTGTGCTTTTCTTTCCCCCTAAAGAAGTGTTCTCGACGTGTTATGGGAATTTTCACAGGAATAGGAGAAGTTGGGGATATCCTTCTCTCTGTCTCCTGTCCTCTAAGAGAATTTCTTGTCGCTGTCTCCTCTAAAATACATGGTGTCTTTAGTAGAAGGGAGCTTTCTACTATAGCTATGAGAACTTGATCCCTGTGGAGATAGCTCTTTTTCGGATCTATGTTTAAGAAGCTGGAACTATGCCTTGTCTTATTAGACTTGCGGTACTAGCCCTCCGGGTTTTGTGGCTGAAATCTTGGAAAATCAGCTGGGAAGCCCACCTGTTAAGTGGTACAGCGTACGCTTTATAGTTCTGCTGTTGCAGGTTCAAGATTTTGTTTCCTCCAATCCAAGCTTCTGAAGTTTCCTTTTTACGATATTCGGCCATAAATTTTTTCTGACATGGAGGAAAGTCTTTTTCCTCTTTCTGCAGGTTCAGTCATGTTTTTTGGAGTCCTATCCAGAATTCCTCCCATGGGCAGAATTCTCCTTCTAGAGTATCTGCGATCCAGGTATTATGAGAGACTTTCCTTAACTGGGTTCAGGACCTTCCTCTCGGGGAGTGATAATTCCAGCCTCAGTCTGGGAACGGGATCTAGGTATTTCAAGTATCTCAGGTTCTGATTTTCAAACTAGTATCCTTCTCCTTTGGTCATGAGGGCCTGCTCATAACAAACATGGAATTTGTTTCCTTGAACGGTATCTTCTCAAGATTCTGAGAGACTTTGGGTCATATGGACATTATCTGGTTCAGGTATCTTCCATCCTTGAACAATCTCTTTACAGAGATTTTGTCAATCTACTTTCCCTTGGATGGAGTTGAATCTTTGATATAATCTACAAGGGTGATTTCATTGGCCACTATTCCCTTCTGCTTCCACTTCCGTCTGATCTCGGAAGTGTTAGATGGCTAGATTTGATCTGGACCGCCTGGGATCGTCGGGTGCGGTAGTCATGGACCTTAATAGATTATCTAGGAGACGAGGTCTAACAGAGGTCAAATAATTGAGGAACTTTTCCCTTTCCTTCCTCTGCACCAGCCAATAGCAAACTCTTGTCGCCTTGTAGATGGCTTAGCCATTTTACAACCAGTTGTTTTTACTTCACTGTTCAGTGACTCTCTGTATGGAGGGTATTGGTCAGATGATACCCATGGATTTTTATCCCTTTTGCTATTTCCATTAGGGGGAAATCTCTCGGAATGGATCTAGTTTCGTTTGACTACAGTCTCCTTCCTGTAGTGTTTTTTTCAGGAGTATCTGTCTCAGGGCACGTGCCTCTGGAGACATTTCTGGGTTATGTGACCATGGGCACCAGCCTGCTGGACTGGTAACCAGTCTGGGTCTAGTTAAGTGTCTGCTTTCCCCTTTAACATCGAGGAGTGGAGAGTGATTTACAATCTTCTGATGGCTTGGCCTCAGTAGTTAGTTTAGTTCCAGTTGGACAATATCACCTCATTAGTTTTAGTTTATTTCAACCACTAGGGAGGAACTCTGAGTTCCTTTGCCATGCTGGAAATGACGTGGATTGTTCTGTGGGCAGAAGCTCACAAATGCTGTTTGTCATTCACTTTTCAGGGGTGGACATTCAGGTATCGGATTCTGAGCAATCAGATTTTTCATCTCGGGGAGTGGGCTCCCCATCCGGAGGTGTTCTCTAGGGTGTTGGAGTTGGCTCGTTTTGGCAGACCGCCAAAGTTCCAAGTACGGTTCCAGTTCATGGTCAGGTGATCCGCCGACCGCCCTTATGTTCTGATTTTTTTTTTTTGGGAATTCAGTCTTGCATTCCCGTTTCCTCATTTTGCTCTCCTTCCAAGCGTATTCTATAGGAGAGAGCAGCGGTTATTTTATTAGCCCTTAAGTGGCATTGCAGGATCTGTTATGCAGACCTAGTAAAGATGCAGTCTCTCCTTCTTGGAGATTGCCTCTGAGGAAGGACCTTCTGATTCAGGGTCCTTCCTTCATCCTAATCTTGTTGCTGAAGTTGTCCGCTTGGAGATTAAAACTTTTAGTTTTGTCTAAGCGTGGGGTTTGAGTCAGTCATTTAGATCATGACTCAGACTCGTAGTCCAGTTGCTAGAGAGATGGCTTTAAGTTATGGCATAAATATCTAGTTTTGGATGTGAATCCAAGGGTTCCTCTTGGAGTACAGTCAGGATTCCTAGAATTTTGTCCTTTCTCCAGGATTGTCTGGAGAAGGGTTTCAGTCAGTACCCTGAAGGGTCTGAATTCTGCACTGTCTAGCAAGCCGGAAGGCCGCAGTTTGTAGAAGCTACGGCTACTTGCACCTTGAATGTGTGCTCGCAAGTTTAATTGTTTATTTTGCTACATAGGCGTCTGGCGGATGTGTCAGATGTGCAATCCCTTGTCAGGCCCTGGTCAAAATCAGGCCTGTGTTTGTCGGTTGCTCCTCCTTAGAGCCGTGACCTTGTTAAGGTCTTGCAGCAGGCTCAGTTTGAGCCTTTGCATTCCATGGATATTAAATTGTTATCCTGGAAGGTTTTTATCTTATTGATATCTCTTCTGCTCGGCGAGTTTCGGATCTCTCAGCGTTGCAGTGTGATTAGCCTCATCTTATCTTTCATGTTGATAAGGCGGTTCTTGTTCTAAGTTAAGTTTTCTTCCAAGTTATCGGATGAAATTTTAATCAGTAGATGATTGTTCCTTCTCTCTGTCCTAATCCTCCTCCTCCTAAGAAGAGGCTTTGCTGACTCTTAAAATCTATTTGCAGGCGACTGAGGATTTTTGTCAGTCTTATGCATGGTTTGCTCTTCTGGGAACAGTAATAGACAATGTTTCTGCTGCTTCTCTTTTTCTCTCTGGTTGAGAGGTATTTTTCGTTTGTTGTGTAGGACTGCTGGACAGCAGCCTCCTGAGAGTATTATAGCTCATTCCACTAGGGCTTTTTCTTCTTCTTGGGCCTTCAAAAATGAGGCCTCTATTCTATATATTTGCTTTTGCCTCGGCTGAGTTTTTTTTTCTTTTGGGATAAAGGTTCTTCATGCAGTGGTGCCTTCCATTTGGGTTACCTGTCTTGTCCCTAATCATCTGTGTCCTCTAGCTTGGCTATTGATTCCCAACAGTAATTGATGATCCATGGACTCACTGTGTCATTAGAAAGAAAAAAAAAATTATTCTTACCCGATTTATTTCTTGACACGTGTCCACGGCCCTCCCTGTTTTTCAGACCGTTTTAGTTATATTAACCTCTGCACCTTGTGTTGCTTCCTTTCTCTCCTTTCCTTCGGTCGAATGAGGGGTTTGTGGGAAGGGCGGTGATACTTAACAGCTTTGCTGTGGTGCTCTTTGCCGCCTCCTGCTGGCCAGGAGTGATATTCACACCAGTAATTGATGATGATGATGATGATGATCCGTGGACTCGCCATGTCAAGAAATAAATGTATCAGGTAAGCATAAATTTTGTTTTTTTCCCCCTTACATATCTTTCCTGCTGATTTCTTGTTGATTTCTGTGGAAGCACATGCGCTAAACACTTTATATCACCTTACTATGACAGCGCTTTGTTACCAGCTTGGAATGAATATATCAGTGGTTTTAAAAAGACAGTCAAAATTAAACTTAAATTGCCCGGACAAAGCAAGACATTTTAAAAAACTTTCCAATTTTTTTTTTTATTAATTTTGCTTAGTTCTTTTTGTATCCTTAAAGGGTCATGAAAACCAACATTTTTCTTTCATGATTAAGATTATACATTTTTAAATAACTTTCCAATTTACTTGTTAATTTTGCTTCATTCTCTTAGTATCTTTTATTGAAGAAGCAACATTGCACTACTGGGAGTTAGCTGAGAACATTTGTAAGCCAATGAAAATGGGTATAAAAGTTCAGCCACCAATCGGCAGCAAACTCCAAGTTAATCAGAAAGTTGTTTAAAATTGTATGCGCTATCTGAATCATGAGAGAATTTTTGGGTTTCATGTCCCCTTTAAAGAGCAATCCTAGGTGGGCTTAGGAGCGTGCACATATCATTAGCCATTTGGTAGTATTTGCAACATTGTTTGTTGTAATATTATACAATGCTGCAAACACTGCTGCCATAGACTACTAAAGACACGTGCACACGCCTATGTTGCACACTGACTTGTTCGCTCAGTTTTTTTTATTGCTTGCTTTATATGTGTCTTGTCTTCAGTAGGAGAAATTGGTAAGGGGACAGGTCCGTGCCCATAAAGGGACAAAATAAAGTATACTGCATAGGTTAACTACACATTTAAATATTTTATATTGGTCTCCTACGGTTTAATATTCTTTTTAATTGAAATACATTGAAAAGTTTAAAATGGTATGCACTAGCTGAATTGTGAGAGAAAAGTGTTTCGTGTTTCATGTTCCTTTAAGCTTGATTCACCATGACAATCTAATTGTGGGCGTGATGCAGTGCACATCTCATTAACTTGCTCTCACATGTTTTGCTGAGCAGTGTTTTCCTGATGTGCTAGATGAAATTGAAGGCTAATTAGCAGTGTAACTTTATATACATAGTTTCTGCTGCCAGTCTCCTTCAGACATATTCTGTTAGCTGGTTATATTGTGGGTGGTAAACTGGTTCATAAGTAGAATAGTTACGTTGAAGGGATAGTAATTTAAAAAATAAACATTCTTTTGGTATCCTTTTGTTGAAAAGCATACCTAGGTAGGCTCAAGAGCAGCAATGCATTACTGGCCGTGAGCTGCTGATTGTTGGCCACACTTATATGCTCCTTGTAAATGGCTCACCTGATGTGTTCAGCCAGTTAGTGCATTGCTGCTCTTTCAACAAAGGATACCAAGAGAATGAAGTAAATTTGATAAAAGGAGTAAATTGATTTATAAGCTTATGCTTTATTTGAATTACGAAATAATTTTTTTTTCTGTCCCTTTATTAATAGGTATTGAGAGATTAATGTAGTGTAGAGTTTGCTTTGTGATGTCCAGGTGTATACCAGAGTTAATTTTTTTTCTAATTGTTTTTCATCTGCGCTCAAGTTTATTTCTTTTTCCTTCAGGTGCGTATAGATCACACTTCCCGTACACTGAGCTTCGGGTCAGACCTGAATTATTCTGCACGGGAGGATGCTCCAGTCGGACCTTTTCTGCAAAATATGCCATCGGAGCATATAAGGAACCAGCTAACTGCAATGTCCACTGTCCTTTCCAAAGCAGTTGTCGCTATCAAACCTGCTCATGTTCTGGTTGGTATTCAAGCAAATCCCAGATTGTTCATCATGGCGTTTTGTATTTTGTCATGTAGTCATTCATGTATAGTGCACATCACGTTGACTTGCTTTTGGTATGTGTATTAGCAATGTTATTTCTGGTGTGCTAGATAAAATTGAAGGCAAATTAGCAGCATAGCTTAATATAGTTATTGCTGCCAGTCTCCTTCAGACAGTCTGCAACTATAAATTCTAAGTCATTTCATTAAAGGGATAAACATTTTACTGTCCCTTGAAGGGAATGGAGAAGGGCAGGCTACCCCATTTACTTTAACTGCACCTGCAAACCGTTCATGCCATAAATGTGTATTGATTTTCTTCTCTGGGCCAGGGAAATCTGTGAAAAAAGATAAACCTATACTTTTGATAAAAAAAAGCTGTATTAGTCATTGCTGAGATATCAGATATGAATGTACGATATCATGCAGCTCTATTTAATACCCCTTTAACTGTCACCAAAGTACTTTAGCAAATGACAATTCTGGTTATCAAGTGTATTCATTGCTTACGGTTTTAGCAAGAAAAAGAGGAACAGCACCAACTGGCCATCAACTCATTCCTAAAGAACTCCAGAAAAGAGCACCAGCGCATTCTTGCTCGCAGACAGACTATAGAGGAGCGCAAGGAACGCCTGGAAAACCTAAATATCCAGAGAGAAAAAGAGGAGCTGGAGCTACGTGAAGCTGAACTACAGAAAGTTCGTAAGGCAGAGGAGGAAAGACTGCGCCAGGAAGCCAAGGAGCGAGAAAAGGAGCGAATCCTACAAGAGCATGAGCAGATCAAGAAAAAAACTGTACGAGAGAGACTGGAGCAGATTAGGAAAACTGAGCTGGGTGCAAAGGCTTTCAAGGACATTGACATTGAAGTAAGCTTGTTTCTAATACTGTATTTGTCTTTAAGTGTGATGGAGTGACATGGTAAAAACAAATGTATCCCGGTCCAAAACAGTTTGAAAGTTTTATTTAAAGCTTTGTACACCTTAATTTATGCAAATTTTTTATCAGGAGTTTTAAATATGTACACAATGCTGTAGGATGTTACTTGCTTTAGATTTTCCTTTGTGACCCTATATCTTGAGTAATCATGCAGCGCTGAGCTATTGACTCGCATTACAGTGTATATGCCCAGGTCTCAAGAAAATGTCTGCATTACTATAGTCCTAATATTACACCTTCATCTAGAACCTGGAGGAGCTGGATCCAGATTTTATCATGGCCAAGCAGGTTGAACAGTTGGAGAAAGAAAAGCGAGAGCTCCAAGAACGATTGAAGAACCAAGAAAAGAAGGTAGGTGTAGAATTGTAATATCTGTCTTGACCTAAATGAAAATAAATTTTTGTTCAGATGACTGCAGCAGCATCAGTGTGTTTTGCTGCAGGCTGCTAGACCATCTTAAAAGGACATTATCAGTTATACTTTAGTGACAAGTAAATTGCATTAAACACAGATTTATGCATGTCTGATTTGTATGTTAATCAGCAAGGCAGAGTTGTTTGCCAGCACATACTTTTTTTCTTTTTTTTTTTTTTTTAGATTGATCACTTTGAAAGAGCCAAGAGATTGGAAGAAATCCCACTAATTAAGAAAGCTTATGAGGAACAGCGAATTAGTGACATGGAACTGTGGGAGCAACAGGAAGAGGAGAGGGTACATATAACTCTTTTTATGTTAATCTTTGGCTTTCGGGTTGTGCACTGTTCGTAATCACTTATCATTTCTATTGATAATTGGTTCCATTCCAGTGCTACATAAACGCCAGAAAGATCAGCAGGGCTAGCTCGTGTTAGTCTGTGATTCATTTTGGAACAGACTGTAAATTTTAGTCTTTAGTAGTAATTGTAATTTTTTTTTTTTAAATTCATTTTGTCCTTCTTTATAGATTAATACATTAATGTTGGAACGTGAGAAAGCTGTGGAGCACAAAAACAGGATGTCAAGAATGCTGGATGACAGAGACCTGTTCGTTGCAAGGTTGAAAGCTGCTCGCCAGTCTGTGTATGAGGTAAATGCATTTAAAGGGATAATAGCCATTTTGGTCACTTCTACATTTAAATACATTGTAAACATCTTGCTTTTGTATTAGAAAAAAAAAGCACCATGTTCCTTAGAGAAGCCAAACAGCATAGTCTAAATGTAGCCACCAATTCGCAAGCGATACCCAGGGTGCTCAACCAAAAATGGGCCTGCTCAAGCGTACATTCCAGCCTTTTCAAATAAAGATACCAAGAGAATGACAAAAAGAGAATAGGCGTAAATCAGAAAGTTGCTTAAAATTGAGTTTAATTTTGATTAGACTATCCCTTTAACTACTCTGAAGAATACTATAGCCTTTTTTTTTATCATGGGGGAATTTTTAGTCATTTACTTTAGCTGATGAAAGCTACTTTGTCATTAAAAAATGTATAATCATAAAATTTACCAATGCACAGGAGAAACTGAAGCAGTTTGAGGACAGACTATCAGAAGAAAGGAAGATTCGCCTGCTAGAGCGCAAACGGCAACGCAAAGAAGAAAGACGAATTGATTATTACAGAAGCAAAGAGGAGGAGGAACAAAGGATATTGGAAGAAAAAATTCAGAAAGGTATGATCTTGCTAACTAGTTAATTTGCATGTCTAGGTATGCCCATGAAAAATTGTAAAAGCAGGATTTTTGGTTGTTGGGAACAAAAAGGCAGAAGCTGTTGAAGAGAGTTGAGAGCAGTGTTTGGGGCTTTAGAGTTTGGTTCTTGGCGTGGAGCTTAAAATTGCATAATCTGAATAATTAGAACGAAATTAGAAAGTTGCTTAAAATGGCATGCTCTATCTGAATCGCGAAAGAAAAATTTGGATTGTGTCCCTTTTTAATTTATTTCTGCATCTGTTGGTGTATATAAATATTTGTGCAATAGTATCTATCCATACATATCTATATATATATATATCTATCTATCTATATATATATATATATATATATATATATATATATATATATATATATATATTATTTTTTTTTTTTTTCTGTACGTTTTGTAGAACGTGAAGAAATTGAGCGAATTGAAAATGAAAAGCGTGAAGTTGAACAGCGAGAATATCAAGAGCGTATTAAGAAACTGGAGGAACAAGAGCGTAAGAAACGCCAAAGAGAACTTGAGATCGAGGAGAGGGAGCGACGTCGTGAGGAGGAAATGCGAGGAACGGTTGATTCATTCAGAAAGGTAAGTTGCCAAAATGTTCAAAAACTCCTATATTTGTATATTTGTTTCTATTTTTAGTATTTAAGATCTGAGGTGGAAGTTGAGGTCCCCACCTGTGTACCCTTGATATTTAAAGGATAACTAAATGCATTAGAATTGCATAATTAGCAAGTACATAATAAAGGCAAGTCAATAACACCTATTCTGAATTTGAAATAAGCAGATTTTGTGTGTTCTTGCAAATATTTTTCCTCTAATTTTCATGTGACAGACGTCAGCCATCACAGACTAGTATATGTATACCCTTGTGAGCTTGTGCACATGCTCAGTAAGTATTTGTCCCAAGAGTCTAAGTACAATTTTATATATATATATATATATATATATATATATATATATATATATATATATATATATATATATATATATATATATATATATATATATATATATATATATATATATATATATATATATATATATATTTATTTATTTTTGAACACGCAGGAGAACACTCTAACTTCTAAAAATCAGACAGCCAGGGTGCTAGTGGCAGGAAGAATACAAATAACAAAAAAGCTGGCACTCGCTGGTCTTATATCAAAACACACTTTACTGTGATGTTTCGGAGATGCAGAATCCCCTTCCTCAGACATAGTGTATTCACAACTCAAACAATTTATAGAGCAATCAATCAATAGCCCCACCCCCCAAAATGAGACATAAAAACGCCAAACAGTAGTCATAGAAACCACATAAACAAAGTCATGAGAACAGTAGTGACATAGCAAAACCAAAAATTTACATATTGTCATTCATACAATAGGTGATAATAAGCACTAAGGTAATTAAAGTGACATGGTGTGGAAACATATACTGACCAAACAACCCAATAGCTAGTAAGCTATTGTAACATCAATTGTACAAATGTTAAAACGATACAGCTAACATACATTGGCAAACGTTACCATAATAGTTCATATGTTAAATTGAGGCTGAGGCAATCGTTACCATAATACTACATGTGTTAAACTGACATAATCATACCCTTTATTGCATATGTAGCCTTACACTCTATTGCATATGTGGCATATGTTGGGGTCGGATCTAAGGCATATTGTAGAACCCAGCTTGTCCAGTAAGCAGTGTGGTCTGGGAACCGCCATAGCCCTATTCACACCGGAAGTGAGGGGAGGGGTGTGCCGCACACGTGACGTCACCGGGTAAATCCCACACAGACACAGTGAGGGAACCATAGCAACCATGTAAACATCCCGGTTGTGTATTTGTAATACAATTGTACCGGACACATAAACTAACCAGGCACATACCCCTAATGGATCGGGGGAAAGAAGGAATATAGTAACACACTAAGAAATAAATGTGGGGAGTGAAAAAGGCCAAACTGGATGTCTAACCAGTATACATTTAGGGGGGCGTGAACGCCCACGTATCCAAAGTGTAATGTTAAAGGGAACCAGTCACAAATATCAATGGCCATGACACCAGAGGATATATTTAAAGCATAAAATAGGGGATAGAGGGTTTGGCGGCTCCCATGAACGCTAAAACTATGCCCTAGCTGTAGACTGAGTAGCCTGGTGTAATATGATTAACATTACCATAGATAATCATATATTTCATCAATTGATGACAATGCACACTATATATACAATTAAAACATGGCTCTCATCACAATGAAAAATTTGGCTCTCATCACAAATTTTGTTTAAAGAAGATTTTTTTAAAAAAAGATTTTTTTTTGGACAAAATGGACCGTAACTCCCATCACGATAGAGAAAATGGACCATGGCTCCCATCCTAGTTGAAATGGAATGTAGATCCCAGCCAAGATGTGTGACATCTCCTGGAGGAGTAAGGTGGACCATTGTTTTAAAGAAAGCAATGCCAATCCACAACAGTGTTTAGACAATTAGGTTGCACCGTATTTAACCGGTGTATCCACCTCCCTTCAGTTTGTAGAATAATTTTGTTGCGGTCACCACCACGCCTCGGTGGCGGAATGTGATCAATAAGTACAAAGCGCAAATCGTTCACTGTGTGGCCAGCCTCTAAAAAGTGTCTGGCCACCGGTTGTTCACTTGACTTTTTCTTCAGCGCTGTCCTAATAGCTGATCTATGATTCGCGAATCTGGTCCTGGGATCATCAGTCGTTTTTCCGACGTAAAACCGCCCACAACAGCAATTAAGGATGTATACCACATGGGTGGGGGTGGCAGAATGTCATACCCGGTAACATGCCGCTACATGTTGTGCAGCCAGTACGCCTATAGCAGCCATTCTTTTTATTCCGCTGTAGCCAATTAGATGGAGTATAGCAATGGGCCGGATCTGTCTTCATCAAAACATCCTTAAGATTTTTATTTCTTTTATAGCCCACTCTGGGATGTCCCCACTCTGTAAACGGAAGAGTGGGATCACTCTTGATGATATGCCAGTGTTGATCCAGGCTTGCGCCTAATTTCCTTATAGTGGGGCTCTAGGCAGTGGTGAAGGTCAATCTATTTACATCCTTCTTGTTGCTCTTTTCTATACCACACTGGAGTCCCAAATTTGTGACCTCTTGTACACTCTGATCAACCAGTCGTGGATTGTATCCCTGCTGTTTGAATTTATCCGCCATCTCTACTAGTTGTTCACGCTTCAACTCAGGTTCACTGTTATTTCTTGTTACCCTTAATAGTTGGGCTTTTAGTAAGCTGATGGGGTGGCTACTGTCAGCATGAAGCAGTGAGTTCCGGTCCGTTGGTTTACAGAACAGAGATGTTCCCTGTAGTGATTGATCTCTTTTGAAAATTCGTAAATCCAGAAACTCAATGGTCGTTTCTTGGATGCTCAATTTTAATTTCTCAAGATTCTCCAAATTATTCAACTGGTCAAACCAAATCTGTGTAGAGCCTCAGCGGTGCCATTCCAAACAATAAAGAGGTCGTCTATATAAAGACGGTAAAACCTCACCTCCTGGTTTGTCATAGATTCCCATGATTGTTTCGTATTTGTCCATGAACAAATTCGCCAGGGAAGGTGCCACATTTGACCCCATGGCAGTCCCTGCTATTTGTTGGTAGAATGGGGTCTTGAACCTGAAGTAATTTAGACGCAGACTTAGATCCAGCAGTCGTATAAGGAAATCTCTAGGGGGACCCACATACGGGTAACGATCCAATGCCTCCGAGACAGTTTGCCACTCCCGTGGGCAATTATCTTATAGAGGCTGTTGACGTCAGCTGTGGCTAGAATCCACAAATTTTCCACCAGTCCCTCAGTTCCAGAATTAGCTGAGAGGAATCACGAAGGTAAGACCGGATATTCTTCACCAATGGTTGTAGGAAGTGGTCCACAAACACTGCCAATCTGGATGTGATGGAATTTCTTGCAGAGACAATAGGTCTCCCAGGTGGTGATGCCATGTCCTTGTGAATTTTTGGTAGTGTATATAAAATGGGACACGAGGGAAAATTCACCAACAGATATTTCTTAATATTGTCATTGATCCAACCAGCTGTGAAACCTTGTTACCACTTCTTAAATAATAGCCATAAACTCTGATGTGAGGTCACGTTGTAATGGTAAATGTGTTGTGGTCACTCAGTTGCTGTAATATTTCGCTCTGATAGGCGTAGTTGAGGATCACAACCGCTACTCCCTTATCCGCCGTCCTGATCACGATTTGTGGATCAGATGAAAGTGATGTTAGAGCTTGTTTTTCTTCCTTTGTCAAATTATTTCGATGTTTTACTTGTTCCATTTGTGTAATGTCCTGAGATACCAGTCACATGTATGTTTTAATGCTTGAATTCTGACTGTGGGTCAAAGGAACTTTTACTTTTGAACAAAGGATCATTAGACTGGACTTGTGTGGTTGTATCTTGGAAGAATTCTTTAAGTCTCAGAGCGTTGGAATTTTTGGCAGTCTATGAAAACGTCAAACTCGTCCGCCCTGCGACTTGGAACAAAGTTCAAACCTTTATTTAAAAGGGACACTGCGGTTGTCAAAGACAGACTACTGATGTTCACCACTAAATCGGTCATGGGACCCGCCCCTCCGTATATGAGGCCTCCATCTTCTTCTTTGTCCGGCCCTTGTGGTGACCCCCTGAAAAAACTGTTGTGAAGGTCCTGGCGCATCTACTGTTGTACTGCCAGTTTGTGGTGCATCTGTATCGGAGCCAGAGCTACTATCAACAGTTTGGAGAGAATGTATACTGGTTAGATATCCAGTTTGGACTTTTTCACTCCCCACATTTCTTAGTGTGTGTTACTATATTCCTCCTTTCCCCCGATCCATTAGGGGTATGTGCCTGGTTAGTTTGTGTCCGGTACAATTGTATTACATATACGCAACCGGGATGTTTACATGGTTGCTATGGTTCCCTCACTGTGTCTCTGTGTGGGATTTAACCGGTGATGTCACGTTACGTGTGCGGCACACCCCTCACTTCCGGTGTCTGTGTTGGCGTGGATAGGGCAATGCGGTTCCCAGACCACACTGCTTACTGGACAAGGTGGGTTCTACAATATGCCTTAGATCCGACCCCAACATATGCCACATATGTAATAGAGTGTAAGGCTACATATGCAATAAAGTGTATGACTACGTCAGTTTAACACATGTAGTATTATGGTAACGATTGTCTCAGCCTCAATTTAACATATGAACTATTATGGTAACGTTTGCCAATGTATGTTAGCTGTATCGTTTTAACATTTGTACAATTGATGTTACAATGGCTTACTAGCTATTGGGTTGTTTGGTCAGTATGTTTCCACACCATGTCACTTTAATTACCTTAGTGCTTATTATCACCTATTGTATGAATGACAATATGTACATTTTTGGTTTTGCTATGTCACTACTGTTCACATGACTTTGTTTATGTAGTTTCTATGACTACTGGTTGGCGTTTTTTTGTCTCATTTTTATATATATAATTTATCTTTAGGCATATGCAGATATATTCAATTATGTATAGTCGAATATTGTAATGAGGTTTAAAAATTCTTCATATATAAAATGTAAATCAATCAATATTGCTTATGCGATTACAATCTAATAAGAGAGATAAGTTTAATCTATAAAAATATATTTTATTTTGTATAAAAAATAAGACAATTCCGCTGTGCGGGTTTTAAATATTGGCAGCAGTAAAAGTTCTCAAAAGAAATAGACTTCTCCCTAAAGGATATATTGCTATCACTGGTAAAAACCATCTTGAATTAATAGGTACCTTAAAAAATTAGAAATAGAAAACAATCGATGTCCGTATTAGGACAACTCACTGTGATGTGTGGCGTTTATGCAGCCTTTTTTTTTTAGCTCCTTATGAGTGTATAAAAGATATCTGTTTGTAGCAGAATGGTTACTCTGTTGCTGTAAACGTGCAGCGTTCAGCCTCTTTGTGGGCTTCGTACTTGCCAGTGTGTGATTGGCTATCGGGTGTTGGTGATAAGTCACTTAGAATATGCTGGTGATACTGTGATACTTTGTGTCCAGTTTGTCAACTGAAGTTATTTGGTAGTTACAATTATCCCTCCAATGCGGTCAGGATTAAAGTTGGTGCATGTTAAACACTTTTTTTTAAAGGCTTCATTAAGTTTTAGTTACCTGACTCCACCGTGCGTCTCCGCACTCCTAGGAGTTACACAAGTGTATAGAATCCAAAGTGTCCTTTTTTTTTTCCCTACTTGATCTTGAATAAAGCCCATTGCGGGTGAAACGTGTAGAAAATACTTCTGAAAAGATTGCACTTATTTGCATGACTTTGCACATCTTTGCACTTTTGTATTTCTTTCATGGTGACGAGAGTCCACGAGCTAGTGACATATGGGATATACATTCCTACCAGGAGGCAAAGTTTCCCAAACCTCAAATGCCTATAAATACACCTCTCACATCACTCATACCTCAGTTTAACGTATAGCCAAGTTAGTGAGGTGTATAAGGAGTAAAAGCATAAGAGGATCAGGATAAAAATGTGCTTTAATTAAAAAAAAAAGTGTGGGTCTCATGGACTCTCGCCACCATGAAAGAAATGAATTTATCAAGTAAGTTCTTACATAAATTTTCTTTCATATACAGTGTATATAAAAAGTCTACAGACCCCTGTTAAAATGTCAGGTTTCTGTGATGTAAAAAAATGAGTCAAAGATAAATCATTTCAGAACTTTTTCCACCTTTAATGTGACCTATAAACTGTACTACTTAATTGAAAAACAAACTGAAATCTTTTAGGTAGAGGGAAGAAAAAATATAAAAATAAAATATGGTTGTATAAGTGTGCACAAACTAATACTTTGTTGAAGCACCTTTTGATTTTATTACAGCACTAAGTCTTTTTGGGTATGAGTTTTTCAGCATGACACATTTTGACTTGGCAAGATTTGCCCACTCTTCTTTGCAAAAACACTCCAAATCTGTCAGATTACGAGGGCATCTCCTTTGCACAGCCCTCTTCAGATCACCCCACAGATTTTCAATCTGATTCAGGTCTGGGCTCTGGCTGGGCCATTCCAAAACTTTAATCTTCTTCTGGTGAAGCCATTCCTTTGTTGATTTGGCTGTATGCTTTGGGTTGTTGTCATGCTGAAAGATGAAGTTCCTCTTCATGTTCAGCTTTCTAGCAAAAGCCTGAAGGTTTTGTGCCAATATTGACTGGTATTTGGAATTGTTCATAATTCCCTCTAGCTTTATTAAGGCCCCAGTTCCAGCTGAAGAAAAACAGCCCCAAAGCATGATACTGCCACCACCATGCTTCACTGTGGGTATGGTGTTCTTTTGGTGATGTGCAGTATTGTTTTTGCCAAACATATCTTTTGGAATTATGGCCAAAAAGTTCAACCTTTTCCTACATGCTTTTGGGAGACTTTAGAGGTGTTTTTGCAAAGTGTAGCCTGGCTTGGATGTCTTTCTTCTTAAGAAAAGGCTTTCGTCTTGCCACTCTACCCCATAGCCCATACATATGAAGAATGCTGGAGATTGTTGTCACATGTAACACACAGCCGGTATTTGCCAGATATTCCTGCAGCTCCTTTAATGTTGCTGTAGGCCACTTGGTAGCCTCCCAGACCAGTTTTCTTCTCGTCTTAAAATCAATTTTGGAGGGACGTCCAGTTCTTGGTAATGTCACTGGTGTGCCATATTTTCTCCACTTGATGATGACTGTCTTCACTGTGTTCCATGGTAAATCTAATGCCTCGGAAATCCTTTTGTACCCTTCTCCTGACTGATACCTTTTAACAATGAGATCCCTCTGTTGCTTTGGAAGCTCTCTGTGGTCCATGGCTTTTGCTGTGGGGTGCGACTAAGAAAATTTCAAGAAAGACCAACTAGAGCAGCTGAACTTTATTTGGGGTTAATCGGAGGCAATTTAAATGGCAGGTGTATGCTGACTCCTATTTAACATTATTTTGAATGTGATTGCTTAATTCTGAACACAGCTACATTCCCAGTTATAAGTTATGCACACTTATGCAAACACATTATTTTAGTTTTGTTTTCTTTCCTCCACCTAAAAGATTTCAGTTTGTTTTTCAATTGAGTTGTACAGTTTATAGGTCACATTAAAGGTGGAAAAAAGTTCTGAAGTGATTGATCCTTTGTCTCATTTTTTACATCACAGAAACCTGACATTTTAACAGGGGTGTGTAGACTTTTTATATCCACTGTAGGTGGCGACAGTCCATGAGCTAGTAACGTATGGGATATAATACCCAAGATGTTTTAAGTCCACGAGGCACTAGAAAGGGAGTGATAGAATAAAAATAGCTATTTCCGCTGAGAAATTAAATCCAAAAAAAGTTTTTTAAAAAATTCAAAAATCTTAAATCATAGGCACTAGAATCAAACTGACAGCTGCCTGAAGAACATTTCTACCAAAAACTGCTTCCGAAGAAGTATTTAGTAAAGGTATGCAAAGACGACCAAGTGGCTGCTATGCAGATTAGATCAACTGAAGCTTCATTCTTGAAAACCCAAGATTAACTGATCTTGTATAATGAGCTGCTATTCTGAGGTGGAGACTGCCCCGCCTCTAAATAAGCTTTGTGAATCAGAATTTTCAACCAAGCTACCAAAGAAATAGCAGAGGCTTTCTGACGTTTTCTGGAACCAGAAAAATGAACTAATAGAGTAGCCTAAATATAATATTTCAAAGCTCTTACCACATCCAAAGAATGTAAAGACCTTGCAAGCGTATTTTTAAGATTGACACAAGGAAGGAACAATAATTTCCCTATTGATGTTAGAAATCACAACTTAAAGGGACAGTCAAGTCCAAAAAAGCTTTCATGATTTAAATAGGGCATGTTTAAACAACTTTCCAATTTACTTTTATCGCCAATTTTGATTTGTTCTCTTGGTATTCTTAGTTGAACGAGAATTCTAGGTGGTGAGTCCACAGGATCATCAATTACTGTTGGGAATATTACTCTTGACCAGCAGCAGGAGGCAAAGAGCACCACAGCAAAGCTTTTAAGTATCACTCCCCCTCCCACAAACCCCAGTCATTTTCTTTGCCTTCAGTGCAAGGAGGAGGTGGTTTTTAGTGTCTGATGAAAATTTGATTAATTTCTCTTCAAGCAAGTTTTTTTTATTTTGAAAGCCAGAGTAGGTTTACTCTGACTTTCCTCTCAAGATTGGATGTAGATGTACTCCATGTTAGTCTCTTCAGTAGGGCAGTGGTGGCTTTAAAGCAGTTAGGAACTTGTAGGTTGGACCTTGCTGCGTTTTCCTAAAATAATTGCTGCCCAGAGTATAGAAGGCCTGAGTAAGTTTACTATGTCCTTTCTCTGATTACAGGCCCCTGTGAGGAGTGGCATCTTCTCACACCGGATTGACTGTCCTCCTGCCGGGTATTTCAAGGCAGGGAGCGGGCACTTCTAATGTGACTGAAGACAAGGGTTATTACTTAAGGAATGGAGATATATACTTTTTTTTTAGTGTGTGCAGAGCAAGCTTTTGTTTGAGTCACGGCTTGTTTGTTGTATTATATGCTATGAAATAATATAGCCGTTATGCTCAGTATAAGTGTAACAGCAGCAGTCTTCAGTCTCCTTACTGTGGATGCGCTGTTAGTTTTGTTAACTTATTTAATTATACAATGCTTTGCGATGCATTTTCATTTGTCGGCACTATCCTCCGCCATTGCACATTTCTGAGACGGAAAGGACTCTGCAGTATGCAGAGTAAGGTTATTTCTATGTATTCTGTTTGTGTCTTATGCTTTGATAAGAACGGCAGCCCAAATGTTTTGTCAGAATCCTATGGAGCGCAACGGTCCTCCGCCATTACATTTTTCTTTTAGCGGGAAGGACTGCAGAATCAGATTAATCTATGTATTCTGTTTGACACTTATGCCTGGATAGGATCAGCAGTACATATGTATTGTGAGAATTCTATGGAGTGCTACGGTCCTCAGCCATTGCACATTTCTGTGGCGGGTAGGTCTCTGCAGTAATGTTAGGATCTAGTTGGTGAGCCATGTGTCCCGTTTTTTGCTTTGATCGGGCGCTCTTTCTGATCTCTCCAGATTAACCTTTGTCTAAGTACGACTAGCTTCCTAGGTACGTTTGGAGGTCAGCATGCTGTCCTTATGCAGCCTTTGGGATGTAATCTCTTCCTCCCTGAAGGTTTTCCTGAGGAAGGACATTCCGATCTGGGTCCTTCCTTCATAGTTTTGTCTATGCATGTTTTTTCTGCAGTGGTCATTGTGACCTTGATTCAGGATCACAAGCCTGTTACTGGTATTTTTTTCTAATGACATGGCGAGTCCACGGATTATCATTAATTACTGTTGGGAATATCACTCTTGGCCAGCAGGAGGAGGCAAAGACAACCACAGCAAAGCTGTTAAAGGGACAGACAAGTCCAAAAAAACTTTCATGATTCAAATAGGGCATGTAATTTTAATCAACTTTCCAATTTACTCATCACCAATTTTGCTTTGTTCTCTTCATATTCTTAGTTGAAAGCTTAACCTAACAGGTTCATATGCTAATTTCTTAGACCTTGAAGGTTGCCTCTAATCTAAAACCATTTTGATAGTTTTTTTTTACCACTAGAGGGCATTAGTTCATGTTTCATATAGATAACATTGAGCTCATGCACATTAATTTACCATGGAGACGGCTCTGATTGGCTAAAATGCAAGTCTTTCAAAAGAACTGAAATAAGGGGGCAGTCTGCTGAGGCTTAGATACAAGGTAATTAGAGGTATAATTATAACTGTTGGGGAAAACTAGGGAATGGGTAATTAAGGGATTATCTTTTTTTTATCTGGGTTGACTGTCCCTTTTAAGTATCACTTCCCTACCCACAAACCCCAGTCATTCTCTTTGCCTCTCATGCAAGGAGGTGGTGAAGTAATTAGGTGTCAAAGAATAATTCTATCAAGATTTTTTTTGTTGTGAAGTCAAGGCAGGTTTGCTCTGTTCTACCATCGCTTTTGGGTATAGCTGTACTTCACGTTAGTCTACTCAGTAGGGCTGTGGTAGCTTTTAAGCAGTTAGGAAATTGCAGTGAGGCCTACCTCACAAGTTCCTAACATTTTGTTGCCCTGGTATAGAAAGCCTGAGTAAAATTACTTTCTTTTTTCTATAGGCCTCTGTGAGGAGCGACATCCTCTCAAACTGGGTAGGATGTGTCCCCCTGCCGGACGGCTAGATGCAGGTAAGTGCTCAGTCTTCTATAATTTGGGGAACTTGCACTTCAGAAACAGACTGCATTTTTTGGGACACGTATATATCCTGGGGTAGGATATTTTAGGCAGGGTTCAGGCACTGGTGACCAGGAGACTAGGGGTAATACTTTATAGAGCATTGTTTATGGTATAAGGCTCATTTGGGGTTAATGAATTTCTGGGCTAGTGTATGGAGGGAAAATGAGTGCAGTGTTTCTCATGTTTTTTTTTTTTTTTTTTCCTGAGCCCCTGTATATTTGTTTTATGGGTACTTCATCCTACTATTCAGATTGTTATCCTTAGAAAGCGCGCTCTCTTAAATTGCTCAGCGGCGCAGTGTTGGACTTCCTTCAGATGTTCACTGTGTAGTGTTTTAAATGGCACTTATTTATGACTATTTACTGTCTTCTGGAGCAGGTCCATTCAATGGAGGCTATGACAGGATGAGGCGCGTGAGAATTATGCTGCACACTGCATTTCTGTCCACTTGTGTAGTTGGTCAGTTGAGTTCTGCCTCCTTTCTTCGTCATTCGCCATTTTCGGCTTTCTTTCTAAGCCGGTCGTTGGCCACGCCCCCTTGTCTCCTTTTTGGAAGGCTCATAAAACGCAAGTTGTGAGAGGTCTTTGAAAGGTGACTGCCGTTCATGTTAAAATAAGTGTTATTGCAGCTGTTGCTGCGTGTAGTTAGTGATCGTTCAGCTGCCGTTCATGCATAATGCTGGCATAAGTGCTTCTTATAATCAGTCAGGAAGCTCTATCATGTGTTCTACTTTATATTTATAATTTGTATTTATTCTGCCAATATTTTTTACCTTTGTTAATTATATTTTAATTAAACCTCTAGCGTATAGTGCACCAGCCTCTATGGAGTTGTGTGTTGTGCTCTTCCAGCCTATGTGGGCTTATGGCTGTTTGGTTGTATTAAAAAAAAAATGCCCCTCAAACTCTGTTCCTATGTAATTAGGATGATTTGAGTTACATCTTTCAGCTGTCATTCATACCTATCCTGACAGTTATGATATATTATTAGGACAGGGGTGTCGCTATGGTTTCTGTGGAATAATGTTGAGATATTTTAACCTTTGAGCCCAATGTCTCCTTGGATGATGCTGTTCAGAGCAGCTTCCCCTTTGCGTCCCATGTTTCTCTGGTGTCACATGCAGTGCCCTGCGGTTCCTCTCAATCTCTGGTATCTGTGGCTTTATCTGCGTTTCCTGTCTTAAAGGGATATCGCAAGAGGAAATTTATTGAATCAGATAGTAAGGTTTCTGCTCCGCTTGTGGTAACTTATTGCTCCTCTTAGATGAGAATAGTCGGTGGCTTCTAAGGGTTAAAGCTCTGTTTCGGACAGTGTAATTCCTTCATCTGGTGATGAAGTAGTTCTCTTCAGATCAAGCCTGATCTCCTTTGTGTATTATTTAGGAGGGGTTGGCTACTGGATAAACCTTGGCTCCCCTGTCGTGGGAGATACTTGGAATATAGTAAATTTAACGTATACTAGGATTCATCTCTGAAAATTTTTCCTGTTCTCTACCGTGATAGAATTTTCTCAGGTATGGGAGAAGACAAGAATTCCTCTTTCCCCATCTCCTGTCAGTAATAAGCTGTCTCTTCTAAATATCTGGGCACATGGTGCTTAAGGTACTAGGGGCCATTGCTTTTTTAAGATATCTTCAATCCATATAAAGGATAGATGCTCTTGTAAGGATGGAAGCCTTTATGGACAAGTGCAGCATCTTTTTTGGTGTGCGCCTTGTCTGGTTGACTCCATTAGGAGATCCTGGAAAGAAAGGCGGTTAGGCCACTTTTTTTTATTCTGTTGCTTCCTGCATAACTTCGGCTTCTCCTTTGTCTTCCAAGCAGGAGCAGTCCAAGTCCTCTTGGATACCTAGTCGGTCTACAATCAGGGGGAAGTAATTTAGGAACCCGCAGCTTATTTTCATCAGCATGTAGGGTTTGCCCCGAGGGGGGCAGTCAATCTTATGTCCCCGGATTATCTGTAGTCCAGATAAGAGGAAGGGTGTTCTTGAAATGTGTTCAGTAGCAAGGTGGCTAACTTGCTTACCTTTCAAGCGTACACTGGAAAGGATCTTCCACCCTGGGAGTATTGTTTCTGTTCCAGATTAAGAACAGGGTTTAGTTTCTTTTCCATACTGTTTGTGATAACGCTGTAAATAGGAAAAAAATTATGATTGAAACTATTTTATTTGGGTAAACACTAGAACTGTGGATCACAAACATGATAAGTTAACTTTCACTTTAAGTTCAATTATCTCAGATTTCTGAGTTTTGCCCTTCCGGACAAAATATTTGTTTGTGGTTCAACTATGGCTTTGCCACAGTTCCCAGTGTTTTCTCCTTTTGGGCTGCAATTCGGTTCAGGGATTGCAGTGGCGTCCTTCCTGGACGCCCTATTTCAAGCGCCATCTTTCTGCAAGCAAGAAGGTGGAGCTGGAAAGGAGCTTTCTTGTCTCCACTTCAAGGGTAGTATGACGGAGGTCAAAAAAGCCAAATTCCTTTCTCTTGCCTCTCTTCAGTCTATTGTTTGGCAATCAGTGGCTCAGTGTATGGAGGTTATTGGTCTGATGGTAGCTTCCATTGACCTCTTCCGTTGACCTCTTCCGTTGTTCGATGCAGTATGAGGGCTCTGCAGTTGTGCATACTCGGATAGTGGAATGGGGATTGCCCGGTCTGTCTCAGTGACTCTCTAGTTCAGTTGACTATGGTCTCTATCCGATTTGTTTTATCTGGATCTTCGGTCTCAGGTCTCATGCTTAAAAGTTCTTCCTGGGCTTTTGGGACCACGGCCTACTGCCTGCTGGACTGGGATGCTATGTTGTGGGATAGTGGCTAGCTCTCTGGGCTTGCAAGCAGAAGGTCCAGAGTTCAAATCCACCTTCGGGTGCTGGTTATCTTTAAGAGGAGTCTTGGACTTGTTGAAGGCTCAGGGTCTTTGGTCATGTGAGAAGTCTCTTCCCTCCATCATTTGGAGTCGAGTGTTACAGTGCTCTGTTTTGGCCCCAGTTGTCTTTTTAACCCAGTTTATCGGGTTCCAGTCAGAAAACACAGCCTCTGTGGCTTACATCAACCTTCAGGGAGGAACTCTAGGTTCCTTAGTCATGTTGGAAGTGTTCAGAATTTTCTGTGGGCGGGTGCTCAGTTACTGTCTGCCATCCACTTTTCTCGGGGAGTGGGGACTCCATCCGGAAGTGTTCTCCAGGTTATCTACCACATAGGGGTTACCAGATTTGGTTCTGATAGGGTCTTGTCAGATCTCAAAGTTCCCAAATTCTATTTGAGGTCAAGAGATCCTCTAGCCTTTCTGATAGATGCTCTGACAGTTCCTTGGAACTTCAGGTTGACACATCCTCTCTGTTCTCCTTCTGCGAGTTACCATTTTATTCAGGTGGGAGAAGACATTGGTTTTCTCCTAGCTCCTGTGTGGCCTCTCAGGATCTGATAGGCGGATGTAGATGAGATGTCGTCTGTACCTCTGTGAAACTTCTGTTGAGGAAGGATCTTCTGTTTAATGGGTCCTCCATCTTCATTTTGGTTTCTTTGAATGATTGGAGATTAAGCTCTTGTTTTTTTAACTAAGCATGGGTTTTTGAATCGGTGTTTGAGATCATGATTCAGGCTCGTAAGCCTTTGGCTAGATAGATTTTCTATAGGATATGGCAGGATCTCAGGGATCTTATTTTTCTCCAGGTAGAACTTGATAAGGGGTTATCTGTTAGTACCTGCAAGGGTCAGGTTTCGGCTTTTTCCATTCTGTGGCTCTAGCGTCTGGTGTCCGTATCTGGACTGTTTGTCTGTCTATTGCTCCCTTGGAGCTTTATACTTGTTTTTAAAGTTTTTCTTAAGGTTTCGTTTGAGCCTATGCATTCCATAGATATTAAGTTATTATCTTGGAAAGTTTATTTCTTCTGCCTGGAGGCTTCCGAACTCTCAGCTTGCAGTGTGGTTTTCCTTATCTTGTATTTCAGACAGATAAGGCAGTCCTTCGTACCTTTTTTTGGTTTTCTTCTTAAGGTAGTTTTGTACAGTTTTTAAATCAGTAACTTTTTGTTCCTTCTCCCTGTCCTAATCCTTCTCATAAAGAACGTCTGTTGCACTTCTTAATTGTTATGCGGGCCCTTAGATTTTATCTTCAGGCTACGAAGGACTTTGTCAGTCTTCTGTATTGTCTGTTGCTTTTCTGGATAGTTATAGTGGCCAGAAAGCTTCTGCCGCCACTTTCTCTCTCTGGTTGAGAAGTGTCATTCTTAAGGTTTAGGAGTCTGCTGGACAGCTACCTCCTGATAGTTACAGCTCACTCCCTAGGGCGGTATTTTCTCTTTGGGCCTCCAAGTAAGAGGCCTCTGTAGAATGGATTGTAAGATGACAATTTGGCTGCCTTTGCTCTCTTTTTGTAAAGTCTATAAATTTGATACTTTTACCTCGGCTGAGGTTTGTTTGGGTGAAAGCCATGGTACCTTCTGTTTAGGTTACTTGTCTTGTCCCTCCCGTATCATCTGTGTCCTCTAGCTTGGGTATTGATAACCAAAAGTAATAAATGATGATCCGTGGACTCGCCATGTCATTAGAAAGAAAACCAAATGTATGCTTACCTGATACATTTCTTTCTTTCTTGACACAGTGAGTCCACGGTCGTCCTGTTTTTTTTTTTTGTTTTTTTATATAATCCTCAGGCACCTTGTGTTATTTCCTTTCTCTCCTTTTCCTTGGTCGAATGACTGGGGTTTGTGGGTAGGGAAGTGATACTTAACAACTTTGTTGTGGTGCCCTTTGCCGCCTCCTGCTGGCCAGGAGTGATATTCCCAACAGTAATTAATGATGATTTGTGGACTCGGTGTCAAGAAATAAATTTATCAGGTAAGCATAAATTTTGTTTTTACCATAAGGTATGCCGTGAGTACCTTAGGGTTGAGATTCCAAGGGCTACTCTTAAAAGTAGGGTCAGGATCCTAGGGTTTTCTCTTTTCTCCAGATAGGTCTGGAGAAGAGTTGTCAGGGTCTGCATTTCTCTCATTACACGTGTCTGGCGGATGTTCCAGATGTGTATTCTTGTCAGGTCCTGGTTACTTCAGGCCTGTATTTTAGTCAGTTGTTCCTACTGGAGCCTTTATTTGTTTTTTCGTTTTTGCAGCAGGCTCAGGTTGAGCCATTGCATTCCGCAGATATTTAATTTTTACCTAGAGAGGTTTTCTTTATTTCCACTTTCTATTCTGCTCTGAGAGTTTCAAACTCTCGGCTTGCAGTGTGATTCTCCTTATCTCATATTTCATTCAGATAAGGCAGTTCTCCGCACCAAGTTTTTGTTTTTTCTTTTTGGTTTCGGACTGGAATATTAATCAGGAAATTGTTGTTCCTTCTCTCTGTCCTAATCCTTTTTCTCATGAGGATTGTCTATCACATAACCTAGACGTTGTGCATACTCTTAAAATCTACTTGCTGGCTACAAGGGACTTAGTCAGCCTTCTGCTTTGTTTGCTATTCTGGGACACGTAAGCCACCGCAACTTCTTTCATTTTGGTTGAAATATTATTCATTTGGAATATGAGATTGCTGGACAGCTTCAGGGCGTTGTCTTCCTCGTAGGCCTTCAAGATGAGGCGACTGTTGAGCAGATCTGTAAGGCTGCGACTTGGTTTTCTTTGCACACTTTTTCTAAATTGTATAGTTTTGACAATTTTGCCTCAGCGTCCTTTGGGAAAGGTTCTTCAAGCAGTTGTGCCTTCTGTTTAGGTTACCCGTTTTGTCCCTCCCTTATGTGTCCTTTAGCTTAGGTATTCCCAACAATAGATGTTCCCGTGGACTCATTGTGTCATAAGAAAGAATACAAAATTTATGTGTACCTGATAAATTTATTTCTTGACACGGTGAGTCCACGGCCCTTTGTCTTTTTCAGACTGTTTTGTTTATAACAACCTCAGGCACCTCTGCACCTTGGGTTACTTTCTCTCCTTTCCATCTTAAAATGAGTCCACAGCTGCATTCCTTACTCGTGGGAAATACTGAACCTGGCCACCAGGAGGAGGCACACACCCCAGCCAAAGGCTTAAATACCTCCCCTCACTTCCTCATAACCCCAGTCATTCCTTGCCTTTCGTCACAGGAGGTTGGCAGAGAAGTGTTAGAAGATTTTGGTGTAGTCTCTTATGCAGGGTAGTACTTTTTGAGATGGGACTGGAGTTTTAAGTAGTCCTATCAGCCTCTCAGTGAGAGCATGGATGAAAGACTCCTGAGATGCAGGGATTCTCTTTCTGTGAAACCATCCCGACTCATATTAACAGCTACATAGGCAATCAGCGTTGACGGGTTTCGCTGCCTACTTTCTCTTGTTAAGTGTATTCAGTCCACGGGTCATCCATTACTTATGGGATATATTCCCTTCCCAACAGGAAGTTGCAAGAGGATCACCCAAGCAGAGCTGCTATATAGCTCCTCCCCTCACATGTCATATCCAGTCATTCTCTTGCAACTCAACTAGATAGACGTTGTGAGAGGTCTGTGGTGTTTTTTATACTTAGTTTACTTCTTCAATCAAAAGTTTTATTTTAAATGGCACCGTAGCGTGCTGTTTGTTCTCAGGCAGTATTTGGAAGAAGAATCTGCCTTCGTTTTCTATGATCTTAGCAGAAGTAACTAAGATCCACTGGCTGTTCTCGCATATTCTGAGCAGTGGGGTAACTTTCAGAAAGGGAATTGCGTGTGGGGAATCCTGCAAACAAGGTATGTGTAGTAAATTATTTTTCTAAGTAATGGAATTGACTAAGAAAATACTGCTGATACCGATGTAATGTAAGTACAGCCTTAAATGCAGTAGCGACTGGTATCAGGCTGATGAATGCATGTACAATAAGTAATTTTCTAAGGAATGGAATTGACTAAGAAAATACTATTAATACTGAGGTAATGTATGAGCCTTAACTGCAGTAGAAGCGACTGGTAGCAGGCTTATTAATAACACTACCTAACTTTTAAAGTGCATGTTTAAAACGTTTACTGGCATGTTATTCGTTTTTTTTTTTTTCTTGAGGTACTTTGGTGATAAATCTTTGGGGCATGATTTTCCACATGGCTGTTTATTTCTATATAGAAACGATTAACTGAGGTTTCCCACTGCTGTAATATGAGTGGGAGGGGTCTATTTTAGCGCTTTTTTGCGCAGTAAAAATTCAGTTAGTCTTCCTGCTTCTTCCTCCTTGATCCAGGACGTCTCTAGAGAGCTCAGGGGTCTTCAAAATTCATTTTGAGGGAGGTAATCAGTCACAGCAGAACTGACAGTGTGTTTGACTGTGATAAAAACGTTAATTGTTAAATTGATTATCCGTTTTTGGGTATTAAGGGGTTAATCATCCATTTGCTAGTGGGTGCAATGCTTTGCTAACTTAATACATTTACTGTGAAAATTTGGTTGCTATAACTGATTTGGTTCATTGTTATTTCAACTGTGACGATTTTTTGTGCTTCTTAAAGGCGCAGTAGCGTTTTTTATATTGCTTGTAAACTTATTTGAAAGGATTTTCCAAGCTTGCTAGTCTCATTGCTAGTCTGTTTAAACATGTCTGACACAGATGAATCTGTTTGTTCACTATGTTTGAAGGCCAATGTGGAGCCCCACAGAAATATGTGTACTAAATGTATTGATGTCACTTTGAATAAAAGTCAAATTTTATCTGTAAAGAAATTATCACTAGACAACGAGGGGGAAGTTATGCCGACTAACTCTCCTCGCGTGTCAGTACCTTCGCCTCCCGCTCAGGAGGCGCGTGATATTGTGGCGCCAAGTACATCAAAGAGGCCCATACAAATCACTTTGCAAGACATGGCTGCTGTTATGACAGAGGTATTATCTAAATTGCCTGAATTAAGAGGCAAGCGCGATGGCTCTGGGTTAAGGACAGAACGCGCTGATGATGTGAAAGCCATGTCCGATACTGCGTCACAATTTGCAGAACATAAGAACGGAGAGCTTCATTCAGTGGGTGACGGATCTGATCCAGGGAGACCGGATTCAGAGATTTCTAATTTTAAATTTAAGCTTGAGAACCTCCGTGTATTTCTAGGGGAGGTATTAGCGGCTCTGAATGATTGTAACACGGTTGCAATTCCAGAGAAAATATGTAGGTTGGATAGATACTTTGCGGTACCGGTGTGTACTGACGTTTTTCCTATACCTAAAAGGCTTACAGAAATTATTAGCAAGGAGTGGGATATACCCGGTGTGCCCTTTTCCCCTCCTCCGATATTTAGAAAAATGTTTCCAATAGACACCATCACACGAGACTTATGGCAGACGGTCCCTAAGGTGGAGGGAGCAGTTTCTACTTTAGCTAAACGTACCACTATCCCGGTGGAGGATAGTTGTGCTTTTTCGGATCCAATGGATAAAAAATTAGGTTACCTTAAGAAAATGTTTGTTCAACAAGGTTTCATCTTACAGCCCCTTGCATGCATTGCACCTGTCACTGCTGCTGCGGCATTCTGGTTTGAGTCTCTGGAAGAGGCCATTCGCACAGCTCCATTGGATGAGATTATGGCCAAGCTTAAAGCACTTAAGCTAGCTAATGCATTTGTTTCTGATGCCGTTGTACATTTAACCAAACTAACGGCTAAGAACTCCGGATTCGCCATCCAGGCGCGCAGAGCGCTATGGCTTAAATCCTGGTAAGCTGACGTGACTTCTAAATCTAAATTGCTTAATATTCCTTTCAAAGGGCAGACCTTATTCGGGCCCGTCTTGAAAGAAATTCTTGCTGACATTACTGGAGGTAAGGGTCATACTCTACCTCAGGACAGGGCCAAATCAAAGGCCAAACAGTCTAATTTTCGTACCTTTCGTAACTTCAAGGCAGGAGCAGCATCAACTTCCTCCGCTCCAAAACAGGAAGGACCTGTTGCTCGTTACAGACAGGGCTGGAAAGCTAACCAGCCCTGGAACAAGGGCAAGCAGGCCAGAAAGCCTACTTCTGCCCCTAAGACAGCATGAAGTGAGGGCCCCCGATCCGGAAACGGATCTAGTGGGGGGCAGACTATCTCTCTTCGCCCAGGCTTGGGCAAGAGATGTCCAGGATCCCTGGGCGTTGGAGATCATATCTCAGGGATATCTTCTGGACTTCAAAGCTTCTCCTCCACAAGGGAGATTTCATCTTTCAAGGTTATCAGCAAACCAAATAAAGAAAGAGGCATTTCTACGCTGTGTGCAAGACCTCTTAGAAATGGGGGTGATCCACCCAGTTCCGTGGACGGAACAAGGGCCAAGGGTTTTACTCCAAATCTGTTTGTGGTTCCCAAGAAAGAGGGAACCTTCAGACCAATCTTGGACCTAAAAATCTTAAACAAATTCCTAAGAGTTCCATCATTCAAAATGGAAACTATTCGAACCATCCTACCCATGATCCAAGAGGGTCAATACATGACCACAGTAGATTTAAAGGATGCCTACCTTCATATACCGATTCACAAAGATCATTATCGGTACCTAAGATTTGCCTTTCTAAACAGGCATTACCAGTTTGTAGCTCTTCCCTTCGGGGTAGCTACGGCCCCGAGAATTTTTACAAAGGTTCTGGGCTCACTCCTAGCGGTGCTAAGGCCGCGAGGCATAGCGGTGGCACCGTACCTAGACGACATTCCGATACAAGCGTCAAGTTTTCAAATTGCCAAATCTCATACAGAGATAGTTCTGGCATTTCTGAGGTCGCATGGGTGGAAGGTGAACGTGGAAAAAGAGTTGTCTATCATCACTCACAAGAGTCTCCTTCCTAGGGACTCTGATAGATTCTGTAGAAATGAAAATTTACCTGACGGAGGCCAGGTTATCAAAACTCTTAAATGCTTGCCGTGTCCTTCATTCCATTCCACGCCCGTCAGTAGCTCAGTGCATGGAAGTAATCGGCTTAATGGTAGCGGCAATGGACATAGTTCCATTTGCGCGCCTGCAATTATGCATGCTAAGTCAGTGGAATGGGGATTACTCAGATTTGTCCCCTCTACTAAATCTGGATCAAGAGACCAGAGATTCTCTTCTCTGGTGGCTTTCTCGGGTCCACCTGTCCAAGGGGATGACCTTTCGCAGGCCAGATTGGACAATTGTAACAGATGCCTGCCTTCTAGGTTGGGGCGCAGTCTGGAACTCCCTGAAGGCTCAGGGATTATGGACTCAGGAGGAGAAACTCCTCCCAATAAATATTCTGGAGTTAAGAGCAATATTCAATGCTCTTCTAGCTTGGCCTCAGTTAGCAACACTGAGGTTCATCAGATTTCAGTCGGACAACTTCACGACTGTGGCTTACATCAACCATCAAGGGGGAACCAGGAGTTCCCTAGCGATGTTGGAAGTCTCAAAGATAATTCGCTGGGCAGAGTCTCACTCTTGCCACCTGTCAGCGATCTACATCCCAGGCGTGGAGAACTGGGAGGCGGATTTTCTAAGTCGCCAGACTTTTCATCCGGGGGAGTGGGAACTTCATCCGGAGGTCTTCGCTCAACTGATTCATCGTTGGGGCAAACCAGATCTGGATCTCATGGCGTCTCGCCAGAACGCCAAGCTTCCTTGTTACGGATCCAAGTCCAGGGACCCGGGAGCGGCGCTGATAGATTCTCTGACAGCCCCTTGGGTCTTCAACATGGCTTATGTGTTTCCACCATTTCCGATGCTACCTCGACTGATTGCCAAGATCAAACAGGAGAGAGCATCGGTGATTCTGATAGCGCCTGCGTGTCCACGCAGAACCTGGTATGCAGACCTAGTGGACATGTCGTCCTGTCCACCATGGTCTCTACCTCTGAGGCAGGACCTTCTAATACAAGGTCCTTTCAAACATACAAATCTAATTTCTCTGAGGCTGACTGCATGGAGATTGAACGCTTGATCCTATCAAAGCGTGGCTTCTCGGAGTCAGTTATTGATACCTTAATACAGGCACGGAAGCCTGTTACCAGAAAAATTTACCATAAGATATGGCGTAAATATTTATATTGGTGCGAATCCAAGGGTTACTCATGGAGTAAGGTTAGGATTCCTAGGATATTGTCCTTTCTACAAGAGGGTTTAGAAAAGGGCTTATCTGCTAGTTCGTTAAAGGGACAGATTTCTGCTCTGTCTATTCTTACACAAACGTCTGGCAGAAGTTCCAGACGTCCAGGCTTTTTGTCAGGCTTTGGCTAGGATTAAGCCTGTGTTTAAAACTGTTGCTCCTCCGTGGAGCTTAAACTTGGTTCTTAAAGTTCTTCAAGGGGTTCCGTTTGAACCCCTTCCATTGATATTAAGCTTTTATCTTGGAAAGTTCTGTTTTTGATGGCTAATTTCTCGGCTCGAAGAGTCTGCGTTATCGGCCTTACATTGTGATTCTCCTTATCTGATTTTCCATTCAGACAAGGTAGTTCTGCATACTAAACCTGGGTTTTTACTTAAGGTAGTTTCTAACAGGAATATCAATCAGGAGATTGTTGTTCCATCATTATGTCCTAATCCTTCTTCAAAGAAGGAACGACTTTTACATAATCTGGACGTAGTCCGTGCCCTGAAGTTCTATTTACAGGCAACTAAAGATTTTCGTCAAACTTCTTCCCTGTTTGTCGTGTACTCTGGTCAGAGGAGAGGTCAAAAAGCTTCGGCAACCTCTCCTTCTGGCTTCGTAGCATAATACGTTTAGCCTATGAGACTGCTGGACAGCAGCCCCCTGAAAGAATTACAGCTCATTCCACTAGAGCTGTGGCTTCCACCTGGGCCTTTAAGAATGAGGCCTCTGTTGAACAGATTTGCAAGGCTGCAACTTGGTCTTCGCTTCACACTTTTTCAAAATTTTACAAATTTGACACTTTTGCTTCTTCGGAGGCTGTTTTTGGGAGAAAGGTTCTACAGGCAGTGGTTTCTTCCGTTTAAGTTCCTGCCTTGTCCCTCCCATCATCCATGTACTTTGGCTTTGGTATTGGTATCCCATAAGTAATGGATGACCCGTGGACTGAATACACTTAACAAGAGAAAACATAATTTATGCTTACCTGATAAATTTATTTCTCTTGTAGTGTATTCAGTCCACGGCCCGCCCTGTCTTTTTAAGGCAGATCTAAATTTTAATTAAAACTCCAGTCACCACTGCACCCTATGGTTTCTCCTTTCTTGTCTTGTTTTGGTCGAATGACTGGATATGACATGTGAGGGGAGGAGCTATATAGCAGCTCTGCTTGGGTGATCCTCTTGCAACTTCCTGTTGGGAAGGGAATATATCCCATAAGTAATTGATGACCCGTGGACTGAATACACTACAAAATAAATAAATTTATCAGGTAAGCATAAATTATGTTTTTTTCACTCAAGTCCATGTCAGAAGCGATGCTTCTATCTGTAACACTTGAAGGGCTTTGTTCCTGTTCCACGGCATAGATTCTGTTAAAGGGACAGTCTACACCAGAATTTTTATTTTAAAAGATAGATAATCCCTTTATTACCCATTCCCCAGTTTTGTATAACCAAGTTATATAAATACTTTTTACCTCTGTGATTATTTTGTATCTAAGCCTCTGCAAACTTCACCCTTTTCTTTTACAATCAACGAGTCCACGGATTTCATCCTTATGGGATATCGCCTCCTGGTCAACAGGAGGAGGCAAAGAGCACCACAGCAGAGCTGTATAAATAGCTCCTCCCTTCCCTCCCACTCCAGTCATTCTCTTTGCCTGTGTTAGAAATAGGAAGAGGTAAAGTGAGGTGATAGTTTAGTTTCTTCAATCAAGAGTTTATTTTTAAATGGTGCCAGTGAGTATTATTTTCTTACAGGGTGTAGCCAGGACCTGGTCAGCCTCTTGTTAGCAGAGCTACAGGTGGCTTTAAGGCATTGGGAACTGGTGGGATTAATTTCTCACTGTGCCTCCCATACTGTATGCTGCCCTTCTTAATATGGTCTTAGCACTGCTAAGACCCTTCATGTCTCCACAGACTGGCAAGAAGTTGCAGAAGACTTCTTCATAGCTGTGGGACGACTCATGCTGTTGAGCAGCACTCGGGTATGTGCAGCTTTTTACTTCTGAGACGGCCCTAACTCAGGATCTGCTGCAACCTTTACTGCTGTGACCCCCTAACTTTTCGCCAAGGCGTTATGGTGGATGTGGTGGGGGAGGATGACAGGATCGCTCAGATCACATTTAGATGGTATGTGGGAGCGCTATGGACTTAGTGCTGAAGCTCGGGTTTTCTTGTGGATGTCCCTAAAAACGGAGCAGGTCTCCGGTGTTTATGGGGGATCCGATGTGCGTGTTTATTGTGGAGTAGCGAATTGCTCAAATACTAAGCAGTGTTTGTTTTGGTAAGAGACTGCATGTGTTTTTTACTGCTGCGTTTGCACCCACATAAAGATGGCTCACGATGTTAGGAGTTAGACGCCCACGAAGGTCGGAGCTTTGTTCCTGCGCTCTAGAAGCCGAGCAGAGATACTCTGTATTCCGCAGTGTGGGTGAGGTGATCGGATCCTTGTCTGACTGCCATGACCGCATGGTTTTAGTTATAGGAGCAAGTGGGTCGTAGGCAGTGTTTGCTGGGAACGGAGTGAACATCGAGGGGGCAGGTAGGCGCCTCAGCAGAGCTGCAGAGGCTTGTTTAACGATCCGGTTTTTAAGGCTAAAATTACTTGATCACGTTTTTTTGTCTTTCAGATACTTTTAAATTAATTTAAGAACTTAATTTGTCATTTTAATGATCTAGTGTACAGAATACAGCTGCCCTCCTTACTCTGAGCTGTTTATTAACACGTTTGTTGCAAGGCAAGACCAAGTCTGTTATTTATATTGGACATTAACATGTATGAATGTTACATGTTCTTTATGTTTACCTGCAAATGTGGAACCTCCCGTTACCTTTTGCCCCTCGTGTACTGAGAGTTCTTTACAGTTTAGGGAGCAAATGTTTTTTGATACAAATTTAAATGAGACGGATGCTTCTCAAGGTTTTAACGATGAGAATCAGAGTATGCCACATCTTTCTCCCCAAGTGTCAGTCCCTACCACCTGCCCAGGCACAGTCCAGTACTTCTGCAGTTTCACCTGCATTTACTCTAAAGGACATAGCAACTGTTATGTCCTCTACTATTTCTGAAGAGGCGTCTGCCTTTCCCGTACTGCAAGGGAAACGCTGGAGGGAGGATGACCTCGTGGCTAATACGACTTTGGATGCTTTAATTGCGAGGTCAGACATGCCTTTACAGGGATCAGAATTGGAGCTTCTATCTGAGGGTGAGCTTTCAGAATCGGATGGCGCCCTGCTTCCGACGGATTCGGAAATAATGTCTTTCCGGTTTAAACTGGAACACCTCCGCCTGTTGCTGAAGGAGGTTTTGGTGACTCTGGAAGACTGTGATTCAATCGTGGTCCCTCAAGGAAAATTGAGTAAGTTGGAGAGATATCTAGAAGTCCCTTCTTATTCAGATGTTTTTCCAGTTCCCAAAAGGCCTCCGGAAATTGTTGCTAAGGAATGGGAGAGACCGGGTATACCATTTTCCCAGTTTTCACGAAAAAGAATCTGCTATGGGATACAATCAGAAATTCCTGGCAGACGGTACCTAAGGTGGAAGGTGCTATCTCCACTTTGGCTAAACGAACCACTATCCCTATTGAGGATAGTTGTGCCTTTAAGGACCCTATGGATAAGAAATTAGAGGGTCTTCTTAAACTTTATGTTCATCAAGGATTACTTTTACAATCGGCAGCCTGCATTGTCACGGTTGCCACGGCAGCTGCTTATTGGTTTGATGCTATGGAGGAGTCTCTTAAAACTGAGACTCCTTTGGAAGAGATTCAGGACAGAATTAAAGCCCTTAAGCTGGCTAATTCTTTTGTGACAGACGCTTCGCTGCAAATTACTAAGTTGGCAGCTAAGAACTCAGGATTTTCAATTTTAGCACGTAGGGCCTTATGGCTAAAGTCCCGGTCTGCTGATGTGTCATCCAAGACTAAGCTTTTGGCTATCCCTTACAAGGGTAAGACTTTGTTTGGTCCTAACTTGAAAGATTATTTCTGACATTACGGGAGGTAAGGGTCCCCTCCTCCCTCAGGATAAGAAATCCAAACAGACGGGTAGACAGAGTAATTTTCGTTCCTTTCGAAATTTCAAGGGAACCTCCTCTTCCCCTTAGCAGGAGGGGGGCTATTCTCAACCCAGATCCACGTGGTGACCCAACCAGGCTTGGAACAAGGGTAAACATCCCAAGAAACCCGTTGCTGCTACCAAATCAGCATGAAGGGACGGCCCCCGATCCGGGACCGGATCTAGTGGGGGGGCAGACTATAATCTTTCGTCCAGGCTTGGATGAGGGACGTTCAAGATCTTTGGGCAATAGATATAGTATCTCAGGGATACAAACTGGAATTCCAACATTCTTCTCCCAGAGGAAGATTCCTTCTTTCTCGATTGTCTGTAGACCAGATAAAGAGAGAGGCGTTCTTACGCTGTGTAAGAGACCTATCCTAATTGGTTTTATTCAAATCTCTTTGTAGTTCCCAAAAAAGAGGGAACTTTCAGGCCTATCTTAGATCTCAAGAGTCTAAACAAATTTCTCAGATTTCAATCTTTCAAGATGGAAACTATTCGTACCATTCTTCCATTGATCCAGGAGGGTCAATTTATGACTACCGTGGATCTAAAGAATGCATATCTTCATATGGGGGGCAAGAAGTTACTTAGCGATGAAGGAAGTAGCTAGGATAATTCAGGGAGGGGAGTCTCACTTTTGCCATCGGTCCGCAGTCTACATCCCAGGGGTGGAAAACTGGGAAGCGGATTTTCTGAGCAGACAGACATTTCATCCGGGAGAGTGGGAACTTCATCCAGAAGTATTTGCCGACCTGATTCTCAAATGGGACAGACCGGAATTTGATCTCATGGTGTCTCGTCAGAATGCCAAACTTCTGAGATACGGGTCCAGGGGATCCCAAGGCCGTGCTGATAGATGCCATGGCAGTACCTTGGTCCTTCAGCCTAGCTTGTGTTTCCTCCATTTGCTCTCCTTCCCCAGGTGATTGCTCAAGTCAAACAGGAGAGGGCATCAGTGATGCTCATCGCCCCTGTGTGGCCTTGCAGGACTTGGTATGCCGATCTGGTGGACATGTCATCCCAGCCTCCGTGGAGGCTTCCATTGAGGAAAGCCCTTCTCATTCAGGGACCCTTCCATCATCTGAATCTAGTTTCTCTGCAGCTAACTGCGTGGAGATTGGACACTTAATTTTATCCAAGCGAGGGTTTTCTGATTCTGTTACTAGGAGAATTTACCATAAGATATGGCGTAAATATCTTTATTGGTGCGAATCAAAGGGCTACTCGTGGAGTAGTTAGGATTCCCAGGATTTTGTCTTTTCTCCAAGATGGATTGGAGAAAGGGTTGTCAGCTAGTTCCTTAAAGGGACAGATTTCTGTTTTGTCTATTTTGTTGCACAAGCGTCTGGCAGATGTTCAGTCTTTTTGTCAGGCTCTGGCTAGAATCCGGCCTGTGTTTAGGCCAATTGCTCCTCCTTGGAGTTTGAATTTGGTTCTTAATGTTCTTCAAGGGGTTCCGTTTGAACCTATGCATTCCATAGATATTAAGTTATCTTGGAAAGTTTTGTTTTTGGTTGCTATTTCTTCTGCTCGCAGAGTTTCTGAGCTTTCGGCATTACAATGTGATTCTCCTTATTTTATTTTTCATTCGGATAAGGTGGTGTGCCGTACCAAACCTGGTTTTCTTCCTAAGGTTGTTTCGAATAAAAATATTAATCAGATCCTTTAAATACTTAGGCATATATCTATCCCCAACTCAAGAGGAGTTAATCAAACTCAACTATGACTCACTAACATCACATATACTCTCAAACACTGAGACTTGGTCCCCTAAATCTATATCCTGGTTGGGTAGAATAGGAGCAGCTAAAATGACATTACTCCCTAAGATTTTATATATTTTACAGACCGTACCCATCCCCCTCCCAAAAGCCATGATCCCAAAACTCCAATCAATCATTAACGCTTACATTTGGAAAGCCAAACCACCAAGAATTGCCAAATCAACCCTATACAGAAACACCACCCAGGGAGGCTTAGGGGTCCCAAACATAAGGGAATACAGAAACGCCATATTTCTCCAACATAGGTGTGTCCGGTCCACGGCGTCATCCTTACTTGTGGGATATTCTCTTCCCCAACAGGAAATGGCAAAGAGCCCAGCAAAGCTGGTCACATGATCCCTCCTAGGCTCCGCCTACCCCAGTCATTCTCTTTGCCGTTGTACAGGCAACATCTCCACGGAGATGGCTTAGAGTTTTTTAGTGTTTAACTGTAGTTTTTATTATTCAATCAAGAGTTTGTTATTTTGAAATAGTGCTGGTATGTACTATTTACTCAGAAACAGAAAAGAGATGAAGATTTCTGTTTGTATGAGGAAAATGATTTTAGCAACCGTCACTAAAATCCATGGCTGTTCCACACAGGACTGTTGAGAGCAATTAACTTCAGTTGGGGGAACAGTGTGCAGTCTCTTGCTGCTTGAGGTATGACACATTCTAACAAGACGATGTAATGCTGGAAGCTGTCATTTTCCCTATGGGATCCGGTAAGCCATGTTTATTACGATCGTAAATAAGGGCTTCACAAGGGCTTATTGAAACTGTAGACTTTTTCTGGGCTAAATCGATTCATTATCAACACATATTTAGCCTTGAGGAATCATTTTATCTGGGTATTTTGATATAATACTATCGGCAGGCACTGTTTTAGACACCTTATTCTTAGGGGCTTTCCCAAAGCATAAGCAGAGCCTCATTTTCGCGCCGGTGTGGCGCACTTGTTTTTGAGAGGCATGGCATGCAGTCGCATGTGAGAGGAGCTCTGATACTTAGAAAAGACTTTCTGAAGGCGTCATTTGGTATCGTATTCCCCTTTGGGCTTGGTTGGGTCTCAGCAAAGCAGATACCAGGGACTGTAAAGGGGTTAAAGTTCAAAACGGCTCCGGTTCCGTTATTTTAAGAGTTAAAGCTTCCAAATTTGGTGTGCAATACTTTTAAGGCTTTAAGACACTGGTGAAAATTTGGTGAATTTTGAACAATTCCTTCATGTTTTTTCGCAATTGCAGTAATAAAGTGTGTTCAGTTTAAAATTTAAAGTGACAGTAACGGTTTTATTTTAAAACGTTTTTTGTACTTTGTTATCAAGTTTATGCCTGCTTTAACATGTCTGAACTACCAGATAGACTGTGTTCTGAATGTGGGGAAGCCAGAATTCCTATTCATTTAAATAAATGTGATTTATGTGATAATGATAATGATGCCCAAGATGATTCCTCAAGTGAGGGGAGTAAGCATGGTACTGCATCATTCCCTCCTTCGTCTACACGAGTCTTGCCCACGCAGGAGGCCCCTAGTACATCTAGCGCGCCAATACTCCTTACTATGCAACAATTAACGGCTGTAATGGATAATTCTGTCAAAAACATTTTAGCCAAAATGAACACTTATCAGCGTAAGCGCGGCTGCTCTGTTTTAGATACTGAAGAGCATGACGACGCTGATATTAATATTTCTGAAGGGCCCCTAACCCAGTCTGATGGGGCCAGGGAGGTTTTGTCTGAGGGAGAAATTACTGATTCAGGGAACATTTCTCAACAGGCTGAACCTGATGTGATTGCATTTAAATTTAAGTTGGAACATCTCCGCATTCTGCTTAAGGAGGTATTATCCACTCTGGATGATTGTGACAAGTTGGTCATCCCAGAGAAACTTTGTAAAATGGACAAGTTCCTAGAGGTGCCGGGGCTCCCAGAAGCTTTTCCTATACCCAAGCGGGTGGCGGACATTGTTAATAAATAATGGGAAAGGCCCGGTATTCCTTTCGTCCCTCCCCCCATATTTAAAAAATTGTTTCCTATGGTCGACCCCAGAAAGGACTTATGGCAGACAGTCCCCAAGGTCGAGGGAGCGGTTTCCACTTTAAACAAACGCACCACTATACCCATAGAGGATAGTTGTGCTTTCAAAGATCCTATGGATAAAAAATTAGAAGGTTTGCTTAAAAAGATGTTTGTTCAGCAAGGTTACCTTCTACAACCAATTTCATGCATTGTCCCTGTCGCTACAGCCGCATGTTTCTGGTTCGATGATCTGATAAGAGCGGTCGATAGTGATTCTCCTCCTTTGGAGGAGATTATGGACAGAATCAATGCTCTCAAATTGGCTAATTCTTTCACCCTAGACGCCACTTTGCAATTGGCTAGGTTAGCGGCTAAGAATTCTGGGTTTGCTATCGTGGCGCGCAGAGCGCTTTGGTTGAAATCTTGGTCGGCTGATGCGTCTTCCAAGAACAAGCTACTTAACATTCCTTTCAAGGGGAAAACGCTGTTTGGCCCTGACTTGAAAGAGATTATCTCTGATATCACTGGGGGTAAGGGCCATGCCCTTCCTCAGGATCGGCCTTTCAAGGCAAAAAATAAACCTAATTTTCGTCCCTTTCGTAGAAACGGACCAGCCCAAGGTGCTACGTCCTCTAAGCAAGAGGGTAATACTTCTCAAGCCAAGCCAGCTTGGAGACCAATGCAAGGCTGGAACAAGGGAAAGCAGGCCAAGAAACCTGCCACTGCTACCAAGACAGCATGAAATGTTGGCCCCCGATCCGGGACCGGATCTGGTGGGGGGCAGACTCTCTCTCTTCGCTCAGGCTTGGGCAAGAGATGTTCTGGATCCTTGGGCGCTAGAAATAGTCTCCCAAGGTTATCTTCTGGAATTCAAGGGACTTCCCCCAAGGGGGAGGTTCCACAGGTCTCAGTTGTCTTCAGACCACATAAAAAGACAGGCATTCTTACATTGTGTAGAAGACCTGTTAAAAATGGGAGTGATTCATCCTGTTCCATTAAGAGAACAAGGGATGGGGTTCTACTCCAATCTGTTCATAGTTCCCAAAAAAGAGGGAACGTTCAGACCAATCTTAGATCTCAAGATCTTAAACAAGTTTCTCAAGGTTCCATCGTTCAAGATGGAAACCATTCGAACTATTCTTCCTTCCATCCAGGAAGGTCAATTCATGACCACGGTGGATTTAAAGGATGCGTATCTACATATTCCTATCCACAAGGAACATCATCGGTTCCTAAGGTTCGCATTCCTGGACAAACATTACCAGTTCGTGGCGCTTCCTTTCGGATTAGCCACTGCTCCAAGGATTTTCACAAAGGTACTAGGGTCCCTTCTAGCTGTGCTAAGACCAAGGGGCATTGCTGTAGTACCTTACTTGGACGACATTCTGATTCAAGCGTCGTCCCTTCCTCAAGCAAAGGCTCACACGGACATTGTCCTGGCCTTTCTCAGATCTCACGGGTGGAAAGTGAACGTGGAAAAGAGTTCTCTATCCCCGTCAACAAGGGTTCCCTTCTTGGGAACAATAATAGACTCCTTAGAAATGAGGATTTTTCTGACAGAAGCCAGAAAAACAAAGCTTCTAGACTCTTGTCGGATACTTCATTCCGTTCCTCTTCCTTCCATAGCTCAGTGCATGGAAGTGATCGGGTTGATGGTAGCGGCAATGGACATAGTTCCTTTTGCGCGCATTCATCTAAGACCATTACAACTGTGCATGCTCAGTCAGTGGAATGGGGACTATACAGACTTGTCTCCGAAGATACAAGTAAATCAGAGGACCAGAGACTCACTCCGTTGGTGGCTGTCCCTGGACAACCTGTCACAAGGGATGACATTCCGCAGACCAGAGTGGGTCATTGTCACGACCGACGCCAGTCTGATGGGCTGGGGCGCGGTCTGGGGATCCCTGAAAGCTCAGGGTCTTTGGTCTCGGGAAGAATCTCTTCTACCGATAAATATTCTGGAACTGAGAGCGATATTCAATGCTCTCAAGGCTTGGCCTCAGCTAGCGAGGGCCAAGTTCATACGGTTTCAATCAGACAACATGACAACTGTTGCGTACATCAACCATCAGGGGGGAACAAGGAGTTCCCTAGCGATGGAAGAAGTGACCAAAATCATTCTATGGGCGGAGTCTCACTCCTGCCACCTGTCTGCTATCCACATCCCAGGAGTGGAAAATTGGGAAGCGGATTTTCTGAGTCGTCAGACATTGCATCCGGGGGAGTGGGAACTCCATCCGGAAATCTTTGCCCAAGTCACTCAGCTGTGGGGCATTCCAGACATGGATCTGATGGCCTCTCGTCAGAACTTCAAAGTTCCTTGCTACGGGTCCAGATCCAGGGATCCCAAGGCGGCTCTAGTGGATGCACTAGTAGCACCTTGGACCTTCAAACTAGCTTATGTGTTCCCGCCGTTTCCTCTCATCCCCAGGCTGGTAGCCAGGATCAATCAGGAGAGGGCGTCGGTGATCTTGATAGCTCCTGCGTGGCCACGCAGGACTTGGTATGCAGATCTGGTGAATATGTCATCGGCTCCACCTTGGAAGCTACCTTTGAGACGAGACCTTCTTGTTCAGGGTCCGTTCGAACATCCGAATCTGGTTTCACTCCAGCTGACTGCTTGGAGATTGAACGCTTGATTTTATCGAAGCGAGGGTTCTCAGATTCTGTTATTGATACTCTTGTTCAGGCCAGAAAGCCTGTAACTAGAAAGATTTACCACAAAATTTGGAAAAAATATATCTGTTGGTGTGAATCTAAAGGATTCTCTTGGGACAAGGTTAAGATTCCTAGGATTCTATCCTTCCTTCAAGAAGGATTGGAAAAAGGATTATCTGCAAGTTCCCTGAAGGGACAGATTTCTGCCTTGTCGGTGTTACTTCACAAAAGACTGGCTGCTGTGCCAGATGTTCAAGCCTTTGTTCAGGCTCTGGTTAGAATTAAGCCTGTTTACAAACCTTTGACTCCTCCTTGGAGTCTCAATTTAGTTCTTTCAGTTCTTCAGGGGGTTCCGTTTGAACCCTTGCATTCCGTTGATATTAAGTTATTATCTTGGAAAGTTTTGTTTTTAGTTGCAATTTCTTCTGCCAGAAGAGTTTCAGAATTATCTGCTCTGCAGTGTTCTCCTCCTTATCTGGTGTTCCATGCAGATAAGGTGGTTTTACGTACTAAACCTGGTTTTCTTCCAAAAGTTGTTTCTAACAAAAACATTAACCAGGAGATTATCGTACCTTCTCTGTGTCCGAAACCAGTTTCAAAGAAGGAACGTTTGTTGCACAATTTGGATGTTGTTCGCGCTCTAAAATTCTATTTAGATGCTACAAAGGATTTTAGACAAACATCTTCCTTGTTTGTTGTTTATTCTGGTAAAAGGAGAGGTCAAAAAGCAACTTCTACCTCTCTCTCTTTTTGGATTAAAAGCATCATCAGATTGGCTTACGAGACTGCCGGACGGCAGCCTCCCGAAAGAATCACAGCTCATTCCACTAGGGCTGTGGCTTCCACATGGGCCTTCAAGAACGAGGCTTCTGTTGATCAGATATGTAGGGCAGCGACTTGGTCTTCACTGCACACTTTTACCAAATTTTACAAGTTTGATACTTTTGCTTCTTCTGAGGCTATTTTTGGGAGAAAGGTTTTGCAAGCCGTGGTGCCTTCCATTTAGGTGACCTGATTTGCTCCCTCCCTTCATCCGTGTCCTAAAGCTTTGGTATTGGTTCCCACAAGTAAGGATGACGCCGTGGACCGGACACACCTATGTTGGAGAAAACAGAATTTATGTTTACCTGATAAATTACTTTCTCCAACGGTGTGTCCGGTCCACGGCCCGCCCTGGTTTTTTTAATCAGGTCTGATAATTTATTTTCTTTAACTACAGTCACCACGGTACCATATGGTTTCTCCTATGCAAATATTCCTCCTTAACGTCGGTCGAATGACTGGGGTAGGCGGAGCCTAGGAGGGATCATGTGACCAGCTTTGCTGGGCTCTTTGCCATTTCCTGTTGGGGAAGAGAATATCCCACAAGTAAGGATGACGCCGTGGACCGGACACACCGTTGGAGAAAGTAATTTATCAGGTAAACATAAATTCTGTTTTCTTTCAAGAATTATAGATTGGTGCTCGTTTGAAGAGCATCATCATAAACAATGGGTTAAACTTGAGCATGAACTCTCCGGTTGTACCCAACTGGGCTCTGTGTTGGACTGATATATATCGATCCAAGACCAAATACCTTAATAACCCAATCATACTTGAGACTTTTAATACATGGATAGAGATAGTTAAAACACACCCTAATTTGTCCTCAATACCCTCTCCACTGACACCTATACAACAGAATGATAACTTTCCACCGGGACTCCCTTTCACCCCCACAGGTACCAAGGACATTCATCTTTTGTTACCAGCCTATGTATTGACAGAAGATGGTAATTTACTACCTAGACACTCCATGGAATCCTTGGGCAATGGATTTTTCAGTATGTGGTTTCGGTACCTCCAACTTAGCCACTACTTTCAGTCCTCACATAAATCCCACCTAAATAGGCAGCGAACACAATTTGAGATACTGTGCAGTTCTTCCTCTTCTAACTTTCACACAATTTCTCGTACATATAAACTATTGACTACACCAATTGAAACCGATTTACCAACATTTACTAAAGCTTGGAATAGAGACTTACCATTTTTAATCCCAATTACAGATTCATTCCCTCTTTCCTGACCGGGATAGATCTTTGTACTGTCTGGGTCATAGGAGGTGGGGAGTGCCCCAGCCATTTGGGTATTAAGGTGCAGTTTTTTTGAATAAAATAAGATGTTTGTTTTTTTTTCTATAGTCCTCCAGTTATTGCACTAGCAATAGAGGATTTGGTTACCTTAGAGGGCTCTCCCTCTATTCCTAAAGAGTAATTCCTGTTTATTTGGCGAGGAGGCCTTAGTTCCGCCCTTTCAATTATGTTCCATATGCCTTGATAATGTGATGATATCAAACATGTTTGATACCGTGGAGCCGTCCACCACTAAGGAGCTGTCGTCCAGTGAGGTGCGTATCTCTACAATGCAGTTTTCCCGTAGCATTGCTGATCCTCCATCTGGAGGGGGCCTTTTTTCACCAGACGTTACTGCGCAGTTCAGACAGCGTTGTCTGCAGCCTTTAATGCTTTACCTCGCCCTGCTAAGTGCAAGCGTAAAGTTACATATTGCGCTCCTTCCCAGTGTACATCAGATTATTTATTGGATTTAACTGAAGGTTATCACAGGATGAAGTTCTTTCTGAGACTTCAGAATATGAAATTCTAGGTCGGAGTCTGCTGCCTCTAAACCTCCGGCTGCGGAGGAACCAGACTTTAGTTTTAGGAATTTGCGCTTCTTCCAATGGAAGTTTTTGGCGAATCTCAGAGGTTCCAGAGGCCAAGTTGTCTGATGAACCTTTAATTCCTAAATTGGATAGAGTTTGAGGACAGGGTGGTGCCTTATCCTTATCTGCTCCTGTTAGATGGCGAACATTATTAAGAATGAATGGGACAAGATAGGATTCCTTTTTCGCCTCTTCCTTTAACAAATTGTTCCCGGTCCTGGACTCTCAATGGAGTTGTGATGTTCCGTCCCTAAATGGGATGGCATTATTTTCACCCTTGCTAAACCTACTACTATCCCTCTTGAGGATAGTTCTTCGTTTGAAGAGCCCATGGATAAAAGATTGGAACTCTGTTAGGAAAGATGTTTCAACATACGGGATATTTGTTTCAATCGGCGGCGGCGTTTGCTGGAGAAACTACCTTCTGGTGTGACTCCTTATAGGATTAATCAGGGTGGAGTCCCATCAAAGTTACTCAGGAAAGATTTATGGCTTTGAGGGTTGCTAATTCTTTTATCTGTGACAGATTATTTGCTTGAATGCTATGGTTCAGCTTTTTCTGTTCAGGCCCGCCGGACTCTGGCTGAAGTCATGGTCTGCGGATATGACTTCTAAGTCTAGACTTATTCCCTCCCCTTTAAGGGAATGATTTTGTTTGGTCCAGGCCTGGACTCAATTATCTCCACTGTCACAGGGTGCATGGGCGCCCTCCTACTGCAAGGTATATGAACTAGTCTAAAGGGACGGTTTTTGTTTTGATAAAGCCCATGTCAGCAGTCCTCCGCTAAGCCAGAGCAAACCAAGCACTCTTGGAAGCCGACACAGTCCTGGGATAAATCCAAGCAGAGCAAGAAGCCCGCCGATTCTAAGTCGGCATGGTCGGGCAGTCCCCAGTCCTTTTTCTGTATTGTGTAGGGGGCAGTATGTATGTCTCTCATTCGCTTGGTTCAGGGTCCAGGAGGTCATAGCTCAGGCTTACAAGATAGTTTTTAAGTCTTAGCCACCCAAGGGCTGATTACTCTTGTCTTCCTGACAAGAAAGGAGGGAAGCCTTTCTGGGGTGTGTACAGGATTTGTCCTCTTAGGAGTTATTGACCTGGTGCCTATCGCAGTGAGAGGTTTGGGATAAAATTCAAACCTTTACATGGTCCCTAAGAAGGAGGGAACTTTCCGATTCTGGACCTATAGTACTTAAGCAAGTTTTTAAATGTCCCCTCGTTCAAGATGGAGACAAGGTCCATTCTTACCCTCGTTCGAAAAGGGCAGTTCATGACCATGACAGATCTGAAGGATGCTCCCTTCACGTACCAATCCTCAAGGACCTCTTCCCTTTCCTAGGGTTTGCATTCCTTGACCAGCACTTCCAGTTTATTGCCTTCCGTTTGGTCTAGCTACGGCTCCAATTTTATTTTCCAAGAGTGGACCATTCGGAATCTCTACTATCTTCTTCGATCCCATGGATGGAAGATAATCTAGAGAGAGTTCCCTTGTATCAAGTACCAGGGTAGAATTCACTGGTACTATATTAGTCTCCATAGACATGAGAATATTCTAACAGACCAGAGACGTTGCAAGCTAGCTTCAACATGTCTTGCCCTTCAGATTTCCTTAAGGCCATCTGTGGCTCGGTGTATGGATGTGATTGGTCTCGTGGTGTCCAGCATGGACATCATTTCCTTTGGTTTCGCCTCAGTCTGTTGCAACTGTGCATGCTGAAGTAGTGGAACAGCGAGTATTTGGATCTGTCTCAACAGATTTCTCTGGACAACCGATCAAGAAAATTGCTCTCTTGGTGGTTTTGTCCAGATAATTTGTCCTGAGGGACGTCCATCTCAAGACCATCCTGGGTGATTGACTGTGGTTGAGAGTATGTCAGGATGGGGAGCTATTTGGGGTGCCAGGAAAGCACAGGCCTATGGTCTCAGGGTAAAGCTCCCTCCTGATCTTATTTTGGATATTTGGGCAATAAACAATGCTCTGAAGGCTTGGCCTTTGCTGAGTTCGTCCCAGTTAATCTGATTCCAATTAGAGAATATATCCTCAGTGGATTTGGCCTTTGCGGAGTTCGTCCCAGTTAATCTGATTACAATCAAAGAATATATCCTCGGCTTACATAAACCATCAGGGGGGAACTAGAAGCGCCCTAGTTATGAGGGAAGTATCTCAGATTCTGGTGTGGGGGGAGACCCACATTTGTTCTCGGTCAGCAATCCACATTCCGGGTGTGGACAGCTGGGAAGCGGATTTCCTCAACAGACAATTATTTTATCTTGGGGGAATGGTCTTTCCATCCCGAGTGTTTGTGGAGATTTGCAAGAGGAAGATCTTATGACTTTTCAATGCCAAGCTACCCAGATATGGGTCGAGGTACAGGGATCCTCAGGTATAGTTAATAGATGCATTAGCGGTGCCTTGGAGGTTCAATCTAATATATCCTTTCCGGTCTTTACCACTACTTCTTAGTGTAGTGGATAGTCAAGCAGGCGTTGGTGATACTGATTGCTCAGTCTTGGCCGCAAAGGATATGGTTCACAGATCTAGTGGGGATGTAGTCCTCTCCTCCGTGGAAGTTACCTTGTCGCAAGGGTCTGCTGACCAATGTCTCTTTGGTCATAAATGTCTAGATTCTCTGAGGCTGACTGTGTGGAGATTGAACGCTTAGTCCTAGCCAGGAAAGGGTTTTCTGAAAGTTATTTTTACACTCATTCAAGCTCTTAAGCTGGTTGCTCGTCGCATCTATCATAAGGTGTGGAGGACCTACTTATTCTGTTCTCCAGGATGAACTGGAGAAGGGCTTTTCTGCAAGTCCCATGTAGGGACAGTTTTCGGCCCTGTCTGTGTTGCTGCACTAGACGTTTGCTGAGCTTCCAGATGTGCAGCCATTTTTTAAGGCTCTGCTGGCATCAGACCTTTGTTTAGATCTAAAGCTCCTCTTTGTAGTTTAAATCTTGTTCTTAAATTTTTGCAATGGGCTCAGTTGGAGCCTATGCATGATGTAGACAATTGTTGTCTTGGAAGATTCCTTTTCTTATGGCTATTGCTTATGCGCGCAGGGTATCTGGTGCCCTGCAATGCGTCCCTCCTTATTTGGCTTTTCCTGCCGATAAGGCTGTTCTACGACCCAAGTTAGGTTTTCTTCCTAAGGTTGTGTCAATTCGCAACATCAATCAAGAGATTGTGGTTCCTTATGTCCTAATCCTTTTTCCTCGAAGGAACGTTTACAACATACTCATGGATGTGGTTTGTGCTTTGAAGTTCTATCTTCGGGCCACAAAGGAATTTAGACAAACCTCTTTGTTTGTTCTCCTTTCCGGGAAGCATAGGGGTCAGAGGGCCTCTTTGACTTCCTTATCTTTTTGACTGAGGAGTGTCATCCGTTTAGCATAGATGATGTGACATAAGCCTCTGAGGATTACAGCTCATTCTAAGAGAGCAGTGGTTTCCTCTTGGGCCTCAAAAATGAGGTCTATGGATACGATTTATAACGTGGCTACCTGGTTCTCCTTACATACTTTTTCCAAATTTTACTAGTTTGATGTTTTTGCTTCTGCTGAAGCAGCCTTCGGGGAGAGGTTTTGCAGACTGTGGTGCCCTCAGATTAGGGTCCGCCTTTCTTTTTTGCCCTCCTGTTTGAGCATTCTTTGTACTCAAGAGCTTGGGTATATGTTTTCCACAACTAAGGAATGCAGCTGTGGACTCTTTCCATATTAAGATGGAAAACATAAATTATGCTTACCTGATAATTTCATTTCCATCTGTATGGGAAGAGTCCACAGCTCTCGCCTGTTTTCTCCGATGGGCGTCCCTAAATTTAATTTCTTCTGTTATGTGTGATCAGTCCACGGGTCATCATTACTTCTGGGATATTATCTGCTCCCCTACAGGAAGTGCAAGAGGATTCACCCAGCAGAGCTGCCACACAGCTCCTCCCCTCTACGTCACCTCCAGTCATTCTCTTGCACCCAAAGACTAGATAGGAGGTGTGAGAGGACTTTGGTGATTATACTTAGTTTTTAGAACTTCAATCAAAAGTTTGTTATTTTACAATAGCACCGGAGCGTGTTATTACCTCTCTGGCAGAGTTTGAAGAAGAATCTACCAGAGTTTTCTTATGATTTTAACCGGAGTAGTTAAGATCATATTGCTGTTTCTCGGCCATCTGAGGGAGGTAAAAGCTTCAGATCAGGGGACAGCGGGCAGTTGAATCTGCATTGAGGTATGTCGCAGTTTTTATTTTCTGAATGGAATTGATGAAAAAATCCTGCCATACCGTTATAATGAACATGTATGTATACTCTACACTTTAGTATTCTGGGGATGGTATTTCACCGGAATTACTCTGTACAAGTACATTAAACCTTTTATTAGGTATTTTTCATGTTAAACGTTTTTGCTGGAATGCAGAATCGTTTGCATTAATGAGGTACTGAGTGAATAAGTATTTGGGCATTATTTTTCCACTTGGCAGTTTGCTTGTGTTAATTATGACAGTTTCGATTCTCTCTCACTGCTGTGTGTGAGAGGGAGGGGCCGTTTTTGGCGCTCTTTGCTACGCATCAAAAATTTCCAGTCAGTTTTTCTGCATGATCCGGTTCATCTCTAACAGAACTCAGGGGTCTTCAAACTTCTTTGAAGGGAGGTAGATTCTCTCAGCAGAGCTGTGAGACTTATATGGTGACTGTGATTTAAAACGTTGCTCTGTAATTTTTATGTTTAAAATTTAATTAGTGTTATTTTACTAATGGGAACAAACCTTTGCTAAAAAGTTGTGTTGTTTGTTAAGAGTGATGCTATAACTGTTTTTCAGTTCATTATTTCAACTGTCATTTAATCGTTTAGTGCTTCTTGAGGCACAGTACGTTTTTATTAAATAAAATTGTAACCGAGTTGCATGTTTATTGCTAGTGTGTTAAACATGTCTGATTCAGAGGAAGATACCTGTGTCATTTGTTCCAATGCCAAGGTGGAGCCCAATAGAAATTTATGTACTAACTGTATTGATGCTACCTTAAATAAAAGCCAATCTGTACAAATTGAACAAATTTCACCAAACAGCGAGGGGAGAGTTATGCCGACTAACTCGCCTCACGTGTCAGTACCTGCATCTCCCGCCCGGGAGGTGCGTGATATTATGGCGCCTAGTACATCTGGGCAGCCATTACAGATAACATTACAAGATATGGCTACTGTTATGACTGAAGTTTTGGCTAAATTACCAGAACTAAGAGGCAAGCGTGATCACTCTGGGGTGAGAACAGAGTGCGCTGATAATTCTAGGGCCATGTCTGATACTGCGTCACAGCTTGCAGAGCATGAGGACGGAGAGCTTCATTCTGTAGGTGACGGTTCTGATCCAAACAGATTGGATTCAGATATTTCAAATTTTAAATTTAAATTGGAAAACCTCCGTGTATTACTAGGGGAGGTCTTAGCAGCTCTCAACGATTGTAACGCTGTTGCAATACCAGAGAAAATGTGTAGGTTGGATAAATACTTTGCGGTACCGGCGAGTACTGACGTTTTTCCTATACCTAAGAGATTAACTGAAATTGTTACTAAGGAGTGGGATAGACCCGGTGTGCCGTTCTCACCCCCTCCAATATTTAGAAAGATGTTTCCAATAGACGCCACCACACGGGACTTATGGCAAACGGTCCCTAAGGTGGAGGGAGCAGTTTCTACTTTAGCTAAGCGTACCACTATCCCGGTGGAGGATAGCTGTGCTTTTTCAGATCCTATGGATAAAAAATTAGAGGGTTACCTTAAGAAAATGTTTATTCAACAAGGTTTTATATTACAACCCCTTGCATGCATCGCGCCGATCACGGCTGCGGCAGCATTTTGGATTGAGTCTCTGGAAGAGAACCTTAGTTCAGCTACGCTGGACGACATTACGGACAGGCTTAGAGTCCTTAAACTAGCTAATTCATTCATTTCGGAGGCCGTAGTACATTTAACCAAACTTACGGCTAAGAATTCAGGATTCGCCATTCAGGCACGCAGGGCGCTGTGGCTAAAATCCTGGTCGGCTGATGTAACTTCTAAGTCCAAATTACTTAATATACCTTTCAAGGGGCAAACTTTATTTGGGCCCGGTTTGAAAGAAATTATTGCTGACATTACAGGAGGTAAGGGCCACGCTCTACCTCAAGACAAAGCCAAAGCTAAGGCTAGACAGTCTAATTTTCGTCCCTTTCGGAATTTCAAAGCAGGAGCAGCGCCAACTTCCACTGCACCAAAACAGGGAGGAGCTGTTGCTCGTTACAGACAAGGCTGGAAGCCTAACCAGTCCTGGAACAAGGGCAAGCAGGCCAGTAAACCTGCTGCTGCCCCAAAGACAGCATGAACCGAGGGCCCCCGATCCGGGACCGGATCTAGTGGGGGGCAGACTCTCTCTCTTCGCCCAGGCTTGGGCAAGAGATGTCCAGGATCCCTGGGCGCTAGAGATCATATCTCAGGGATACCTTCTAGACTTCAAATTCTCTCCCCCAAGAGGGAGATTTCATCTGTCAAGGTTGTCAACAAACCAAATAAAGAAAGACGCGTTTCTACGCTGTGTACAAGATCTATTATTAATGGGAGTGATCCATCCGGTTCCGCGGTCGGAACAAGGACAAGGGTTTTACTCAAACCTGTTTGTGGTTCCCAAAAAAGAGGGAACTTTCAGGCCAATCTTGGATTTAAAGATCCTAAACAAATTCCTAAGAGTTCCATCGTTCAAAATGGAAACTATTCGGACAATCTTACCCATGATCCAAAAGGGTCAGTACATGACCACAGTGGATTTAAAGGATGCTTACCTTCACATACCGATTCACAAAGATCATTACCGGTATCTAAGGTTTGCCTTCTTAAACAGGCATTACCAGTTTGTAGCCCTTCCATTCGGATTGGCTACGGCTCCAAGAATCTTCACAAAGGTTCTGGGTGCCCTTCTGGCGGTACTAAGACCGCGAGGAATTTCGGTAGCTCCGTACCTAGACGACATTCTGATACAAGCTTCAAGCTTTCAAACTGCCAAGTCTCATACAGAGTTAGTTCTGGCATTTCTAAGGTCGCATGGATGGAAAGTGAACGAAAAGAAGAGTTCTCTCTTTCCTCTCACAAGAGTTCCATTCTTGGGGACTCTTATAGATTCTGTAGAAATGAAGATTTATCTGACAGAAGACAGATTAACAAAGCTTCTAAATGCATGCCGTGTCCTTCATTCCATTCAACTCCCGTCAGTAGCTCAATGCATGGAGGTGATCGGCTTAATGGTAGCAGCAATGGACATAGTACCCTTTGCACGCCTACATCTCAGACCGCTGCAATTGTGCATGCTGAGTCAGTGGAATGGGGATTACTCAGATTTGTCCCCCACTCTGAATCTGGATCAAGAGACCAGAAACTCTCTTCTATGGTGGCTTTCTCGGCCACATCTGTCCAGGGGGATGCCGTTCAGCAGGCCGGACTGGACAATTGTAACAACAGACGCCAGCCTTCTAGGTTGGGGCGCTGTCTGGAATTCTCTGAAGGCTCAGGGACAATGGAGTCAGGAGGAAAGTCTCCTGCCAATAAACATTCTGGAATTGAGAGCAGTTCTCAATGCCCTTCTAGCTTGGCCCCAGTTAAAGACTCGGGGGTTCATCAGGTTTCAGTCGGACAACATCACGACTGTAGCTTACATCAACCATCAAGGAGGGACAAGAAGCTCCCTAGCAATGATAGAAGTATCAAAGATAATTCGCTGGGCAGAGTCTCACTCTTGCCACCTGTCAGCAATCCACATCCCGGGAGTGGAGAACTGGGAGGCGGATTTCTTGAGTCGCCAGACTCTTCATCCGGGGGAGTGGGAACTTCATCCGGAGGTCTTTGCCCAAATACTTCAACGTTGGGGCAAACCAGAGATAGATCTCATGGCGTCTCGCCAGAACGCCAAACTTCCTCGCTACGGATCCAGATCCAGGGATCCGGGAGCGGTTCTGATAGATGCTTTGACAGCACCTTGGAACTTCAGGATGGCTTATGTGTTTCCACCCTTCCCACTGCTTCCTCGATTGATTGCCAAAATCAAACAGGAGAGAGCATCAGTGATTCTAATAGCGCCTGCATGGCCGCGCAGGACTTGGTATGCAGATCTAGTGGACATGTCATCCTGTCCGCCTTGGTCTCTACCTCTAAGACAGGACCTTCTGATTCAGGGTCCATTCAAACATCAAAGTCTAACTTCTCTGAAGCTGACTGCTTGGAAATTGAACGCTTGATTTTATCAAAACGTGGTTTTTCTGAGTCGGTTATTGATACCCTGATACAGGCTAGGAAGCCTGTTACCAGAAAGATTTACCATAAAATATGGCGTAAATACCTATACTGGTGTGAATCCAAAGATTACTCCTGGAGTAAGGTTAGGATTCCTAGGATATTGTCTTTTCTACAAGAAGGTTTAGAAAAGGGTTTATCGGCTAGCTCATTAAAGGGACAGATCTCAGCTCTGTCCATCTTGTTACACAGGCGTCTGTCAGAAAATTCAGACATCCAGGCCTTTTGTCAGGCTTTAACTAGGATCAAGCCTGTGTTTAAAACTGTTGCTCCGCCATGGAGTTTAAACTTAGTTCTTAACGTTTTACAGGGTGTTCCGTTTGAACCCCTTCATTCCATTGATATAAAATTGTTATCTTGGAAAGTTCTATTTTTAATGGCTATTTCCTCGGCTCGAAGAGTCTCTGAGTTATCAGCCCTACATTGTGATTCTCCTTATCTGATCTTTCACTCAGACAAGGTAGTTCTGCGTACTAAACCTGGGTTCTTACCTAAGGTAGTCACTAACAGGAATATCAATCAAGAGATTGTTGTTCCATCCTTGTGTCCAAATCCTTCTTCAAAGAAGGAACGTCTTCTACACAATCTGGATGTAGTTCGTGCCCTCAAGTTCTACTTGCAGGCAACTAAAGATTTTCGCCAAACTTCTTCCCTGTTTGTCGTTTATTCTGGACAGAGGAGAGGTCAAAAAGCTTCTGCTACCTCTCTCTCTTTTTGGCTTCGTAGCATAATACGTTTAGCCTATGAGACTGCTGGACAGCAGCCTCCTGAAAGAATTACAGCTCATTCCACTAGAGCTGTGGCTTCCACTTGGGCCTTTAAGAATGAGGCCTCTGTTGAACAGATTTGCAAGGCTGCAACTTGGTCTTCGCTTCATACTTTTTCCAAATTTTACAAATTTGACACTTTTGCTTCTTCGGAGGCTATTTTTGGGAGAAAGGTTCTTCAGGCAGTGGTTCCTTCTGTATAATGAGCCTGCCTATCCCTCCCGTCATCCGTGTACTTTTGCTTTGGTATTGGTATCCCAGAAGTAATGACCCGTGGACTGATCACACATAACAGAAGAAAACATAATTTATGCTTACCTGATAAATTCCTTTCTTCTGTTGTGTGATCAGTCCACGGCCCGCCCTGTTTTTTAAGGCAGGTACATATTTTTTAAATTATAATTCAGTCACCACTACACCCTTGGTTTCTCCTTTCTCGTTGGTCTTTGGTCGAATGACTGGAGGTGACGTAGAGGGGAGGAGCTGTGTGGCAGCTCTGCTGGGTGAATCCTCTTGCACTTCCTGTAGGGGAGCAGATAATATCCCAGAAGTAATGATGACCCGTGGACTGATCACACAACAGAAGAAAGGAATTTATCAGGTAAGCATAAATTATGTTTTTTTTTCTTCTGGCACCTTTTTCATCCTAATATTTCTCCTACTGTTCCTTGTTCCCTCGGCAGAGGTATTTAAGCCTTTGGCTGTTGTGTGTTTGCCTCCTCCTGGTGGCCAGGTTCACTATTTCCCACAACTAAGGAATGCAGCTGTGGACTCTTCCCATACAGATGGAAATGGAATTATCAGGTAAGCATAATTTTGTTTTTCCTTCGGTCGAATGACTGGGGTTTGTGGGAAGGGAAGTGATACTTAACAGCTTTGCTGTGGTGCTCTTTGCCTCCTGCTGTCCAGGAGTGATATTCCCAACAGTAATTAATGATCCCGTGGACTCACCGTGTCAAGGAATAAATTAATTTATCAGGTAAGCATACATTTTATTTTTTTCTTAGACCTTGACGACTGCTTCTAATCTGAATGCACTTTCACCACTAGATGGCATTTGTTCATGTGTTTCATATAGATAACATTGAACTCATTCACGTGAAGTTACACTGGAGTGAGCACTGATTGGCTACATTGCTAGTCTGCCAAAATAACTAAAATAAGGGAGCAGTCTGCAGAGACTCGGAGGTAAAAAGTGTATTTATATAACAGTGTTGGTTATGCAAAACTGGGAAATGGGTAATAAAGGGATCATCTATCTTTTTAAACCACAAAAATGCTGGTGTTGACTGTCCCTTTAAGGCAAAAATTAAACAAAGTCCTCAAAACAGCTTATCTTGATGGAAAATCAGATGACTCTCAAGAGAGCAGACAATACAGAAACTCTTCTAGCAGAAGAGATAGCCAAGAGAAATAACACTTTGCAAAAAAGTAGTTTAATGTCCAAAAAATGCAGAGGCTCAAAAGGAGGAGCCTGCAAAGTCTTTAATACCAAATTTAGACTCCAAGAAGGAGTGAGACATTTAATAACAGGTTTGATATCAGTCAAAGCCTGTATGAAACAGTGAACATCAGGAAGATTAGCAATCTTTCTGTGAAATAAAACAGAGCAAATATTTGTCCTTTAAAAATATTGACAGACAAACCTTTATCCAAACCATCCTGAGGAAACTGTACAATCCTAGGAATTCTAAAAGAATGCATAGAATAATCATGAGTGGAACACCATGATATATAGGTTTTCCAAACCTTGTGATATATTTTCCTTGAAATAGTCTTACGAGCCTGTATCAGTGTTAATCACAGAGTCAGAGAAACCTTTATGACTAAGCATTCAATTTCCATGCCTTCAAATTTAGAGATTTGAGATCCGGATGGAAAAACAGGCCTTGAGACAGGTCTGGTCTTAGAGGAAGTGACCAAGGTTGGCAACTGGACATTCGGACAAGGTCCGCATTCCAGAACCTGTGAGGCCATGCTGGTGCTTTCAGAAACCCCTAAGATTGTTCCATTATGATCTTTGAGATCACTCTTGGAAGCACCAGAGGTGGAAAAATGTAAGCAGGTTGGTAAAACCATGGAACTGCTAGAGCATCCATCAATTCCGCCCCAGGATCCCTGGATCTGGAAAGGTATCTGGAAAGTTTCTTGTTTAGACGAGAGGCCATCAGATCTATGTCTGGAAGACCCCCACATCTGCACAATCTGATAGAACACATCTAGATGAAGACCACTCCCCCGGATGTAAAGTCTGACGGCTGAGATAATCCGCATCCCAATTGTCTATACCTGGTATATGAATCACAGTGATTAGATAAGAGTTGGATTCTGCCCAAGAAAGTATTAGAGATACTCATTTCGTTGTTAGGGGACTGTGAGTTCCCCTGATTGACACATGCCACTGTTGTGACATTGTCTGTTTGAAACCATATATTCGATTCCCTCTTTAATAGAGGCCAAGCCTGAAGAGCTCTGAAAATAGCACAGAGTTCGAAGATATAGATTGGTAACATCGCCTCTCGAGGATTCCAAATGCCTTGTGCTCTCAGACCCCCAAACAGCTCCCTCAACCTGTGAGACGTGCATCTGTTGTGATCACAGTCCAGGTAGGATGAACAAAGGAGGCTCCTTGAACAATAAGGTAATGGTTTAACCACCAAGTCAGAGAGTTGAGTGTTGGGATTTAAGTATATCAGTTGTGATATGAGTATAATCCCTGCACCATTGGTGCCACATACAAAGCTGTAGGGGTCTCATATAAAAACAAGCAAAAAGGATCACGTCCGATGCTGCAATCATGAGACCTAAAACTTCCATGCATATAGCCATGAAGGGAATGCTAAGAGACTAAAGGTTTAGACAAACTGAAACCAATCTCAAACGTCTCCTTCCTGTTAGATTCAGTATCCATGACTCTATCCCTATCTGGAAATCTATTGAGCTAGTACCAAGATTTTGTCCTAATAAGGAAACACCGCTATACCCTGCTCTCTGATTACAGCTAAAAGGGCACCTAAAACTATTAAGAATATTCTTGGTGCTGTTGCAAGGTCACACAGAAGAGTGACAAATTGGTAATGACACAGTGAGTCCACGGATCATCATCAATTACTGTTGGGAAAATCACTCCTGGCCAGCAAGAGGAGACAAAGAGCACCACAGCAAAGCTGTTAAGTATCACTTCCCTTCCCACAAACCCCAGTCATTCTCTTTGCCTGCAGTGCAAGGAGGAGGTGATGTGTCAAAGGTTCTGGGGGCTCTATTGGCAGTGATCCAGTCTTGGGGCATTGCAGTGGCGCCATATCTGGACAACATTCTGGTTCAGGCGCCATCTTCAACAAGCAAACTCTCATACGGCGATCTTGTCTTTTCTTCGCTCCCACGGATGGAAGGTGAATCTAGGAAAAGTTCTCTGGTTCCAGCTACAAGGGTAGTGTTCTTGGGGAACCATAATAGATTCTCTATCTATGAAGATATTTCTGACAGAGGTCAGAAAATCCAAGATTTTCTACTCTTTTGCCTTGCCCTTCATTCATCTCTTTGGCCGACAGTGGCTCAATGTATAGAGGTAATTGGTCTGATGGTAGCTTCCATGGACGACATCCTGTTCGCTCGGTTCCATCTCGGAGCTCTGCAGTTATGCATGCTAAGAAAATGGAACGGGGACTATGCGGATCTGATCTGGATCAGACAAGAGACTCTTCCATGGTGGATGTCTCAGGAACACCTCTCCCAGGGAACTTGCTTCCTCAGACCTTCCTGGGTGATTGTGACCAAGGATGCCAGCCTGCTGGGTTGGTGAGCAGTCTGGGGCTCATTTAAGGCTCAGGGTCTATGGACTCTGGAGGAGTCAGATCTCCCCATAAACATCCTAGAGCTGAGAGCGATCTTCAATGCTCTACTGGCCTGGCCTCAGTTAACTTCAGCCCGGTTTATCAGGTTCCAGTCAGACAACATAACGTCGGTGGCGTACATCAACCACCAGAGAGGAACTCAGAGTTCCTTGGCCATGACAGAGGTGGCCCGAATTATTCAATAGACGGAGACCCACAACTGCTGTCTATCTGCGATCCACATTCCAGGAGTAGACAATTGGGAAGCGGATATTCTGAACAGATACTTTATATCTCGGGGAGTGGGAATTTCATCTGGAGGTGTTTTCCAGCTTGACCCTCAAATGGGGGCGGCTGGATCTCATGACATCTCAGCAGAATTCCAAGCTTCCGAGGTACGGTTTGAGGTCAAGGGATCCACAGGCCGTCCTGATAGAAGCTCTGGTGGTCCCTTTGAATTTCAGTCTAGCATACCTGTTTGCCCCGTTCACTCTCCTTGCACGAGTCATTGATCGGATCAGGTAGGTGAGGGGGTCAGTGATTCTCATAGCACTGGCGTGGTCTCGCAGGATCTGGTAGGCAGACCTAGTGGAAATCTCATCTCTTCCACCTTGGAGACTACCTCTGAGGAAGGACCTTCTACTTTAGGGTCCCTTCCTTCATCCAAATATCGTTTCTCTGAAGCGGACTGCTTGCAGTTTGAACGCTTTAATTTTATCTAAGCGCGGGTTCTCAGAATCGGTCATTGAGACCTTGATTCAGGCTTGTAAGCCAGTGACCAGAAGGATTTACCATAAGATATGGCGTAAATATCTGTATTGATGTGAATCCAGAGGCTACTCTTGGAGTAGAGTCAGGATTGCTAGGAGTTTGTCTTTTTCTCCAGGAGGGTCTGGAGAAGGGTTTGTCAGCAAGTACTCTGAAGGGTCAGGTTTCTGCCTGGTCTGTTTTGTTGCATAAGCATCTGGCGGATGTGCCAGACGTGCAATCCTTTTGTCAGGCCTTGGTCAGACTTAGGACTGTGCTTAAACCTGTTACTCCTCCCTGGAGACTTAACCTTGTTTTTCAAGTTTTACAGCAGGCTCTATTTAAACCTATGCATTCCCTAGATATTAAGATGTTCTCTTGGAAAGTTTTGTTTCTTGGAAAGTTTTGTTGCCATTTCTTCTGCTCGGAGAGTCTCTGAACTCTTGGCGTTGCAGTGTTATTCCCCTTATCTTTCATTCTGATAAGGTGGTTCTGCATATTAAGTTAGGTTTCCTTCCTAAAGTTGTTTCGGATAGGAATATTAATCAGGAAATCTTTTTTCTTTGTGTCCTAATCCTCATAAGGAGCGTTTGCTGCACAACCTAAATGTGGTGTGTGTGCTTAAATTCTACTTGCAGGCGATTAAGGACTTTCACCAGTCTTCTGGTTTTTCTGTTTCTCTGGGAAACACAAGGGTCAGAAAGCTACGGCTACTTTCGTTCTGGCTGAAGAGTAGAATTCTTTTGGCCTATGAAACTGCTGGACTGCAGCCTCCTGAGAGAATCACGGCTCGTTCCACGAGGGCTGTTTCTCTTTCCTAGGCTTTCAAAAATGAAGCTTCTGTGGAACAAATTTGCAAAGCTGCAACTTGGTCCTCTTTGCATACTTTTTCTAAATTTGATACTTTTTCTAAATTTGATACTTTTTCTTCGGCTGAGGCTTCTTTTTGGGAGAAAGTTATTTCAAGCAGTGGTGCCTTCTGTTTAGGTAGCCTGTCTTGTCTCTCCCGTATGTGTCCTCTAGCTTGGGTATTCCCAACAGTAATTGATAATGATTTGTGGACTCACTGTGTCATTAGAAAGAAAACAAAATTTATGCTTACCTGATTTATTTATTTCTTGACACGAGAATCTTCCCAAAGGAAGTCTTATTCTGAATCCTATTTGATACCCCTAAAAAATTATATAATGAATCCACTGATTTTGGATAGTTTGGCCAAACTTTGAAATAGCTTAGTCTGCCCCTTACCAGAAGAACTGGCTTGAGGGCTGCACCTTCATGTAGGTTTAGGGGCAGGATTTGATTTCTTATAAGGCTTGGATTTATTCAAATTTGGAGATGGTCTCCAATTTGAGACAGAAGCCTTAGGGGAAGAGTGGTTTTCCATTATCTATTCTGACGAGAGGAATGAAAATGATTGGGAGCTTAAAAATTATTCTTAGATTTCTTGTCTTGGGGCAGAAAGACTCCCTTACCCCTTAGTAACAGTGGAGATAATAATCTAGACACCATGTCAGGATTCCAAGATTAAGCCAAAAAGCTCTTCTAGTTTGGCTAAAGATATGGATTTTTCATTGTTCTTCATAACATCAAATATAGCATCATAAAAACAATGTTCAGAATTTGAAGACAACTGCTGTGCTAAAATGTCCAACCAAAAAGTAGAAGCAACATCAGCCCTAAATATAACAGTTCTAAGAAAATAGCCAGTATGAAAATGTGCCCCCCTTGGATAAGATACAAACTTTCTATCTAAAGGATCCTCAAAATAAATACGCTCTTCTATTGGAATAGTAGTATGGCTGGCAAGAGTGAAAATTGCCCCATCAACTTTAGGAACTGTTTCTAAAAGTTCTAAAATGGCTACAGGTAAAGGATACAATTTCTTAAACCTAGAAGGGTTAAGAGGTACCAGGCTTAGAGCATTCTTTAGCAATCACATTAGAGATAGCATCAGGAATAGGAAATACTTCAGGAGTAATAACAGTAGTCTTAAATACAGAAAATTACTAGCTTATCAGGAGGTTTAGACTCAATACCCAAAGTAAACAAAACTTCCTTTGAGAGAACGAATATATTCTAACTTAAATAACAGATTTGTCTATCTGTCTCTGATGTGGCAACTTCTGTATCAGAGGAAACCCCATCAGTAGAGGATACCATCAGTATGCTGAAGGTCAGTACTTAATTCACTAGGTTTAGGAAAATGTTGCAAAACCCTTTTACGTTTATTTGAAGGCAAAATAGCAGTCATTTCCTTCTCTATAGCTGCTGCAATAAAATCTTACATGTCTGCTGTAATGCTATGTACATAAGACTGAGATAGAATAACAGTGGGCGTATTTGTACTCATAGATATATTATGAACATTCCATGAGACTAACATACTTAGCACCCTAATTTATAAATAAATTACTAGCTCCAAAAAAAAACTGTTTAACAGATTCTACCAACCTTGACAAATATTTAGCCACCAATAAAGTCGCTAAAAAAGAGCACTGACTCAAGGTATGTATACAAACAATAGATAACAATTTTAAAGTGCCCAATCCATAGCTTAGTGACTTTTTATATAATAAAAGTATATACTTACCGTGTAAGACACCCATCCACATATAGCAGACAGCCAAGCCAGTACTGAAACATAGCAGTGGTAATGGTACAAGAGTATATTGCCGATCTATAAAGGGAGGCAGCAGATGAATCCTTGCCACCGATTTACAGAGAGCCTTATGAAAAGCTTTCCCATAGGCGAAAACATGGTATCATGCAATACTCCTGTCACATCCCTCAGACAAACACTGCACTTGGAGAGGAACTGGACTTCAATATGCTTAGAAGCGCCTTTCACTGAAGAAATCAGCACATCATGCTTCATCACCTCCTAAGGAGCCAAAGTTTGTAAAACTGAGGTATGGTATGAGGGAGGTGGGAGGTGTATTTTATAGGCATTTGAGGTTTGGGAAACTTTGTCCCCTCCTGGTAGGAATGTATATCCCATACGTCACTAGCTCATGGACTCTTGCCACCTATATGAAAGAAATACATTTTTATAGATTAAACTTTATATCTCTTATTAGATTGTAATCGCATAAGTGATTATGATTGAGTTCCATTTTTTATATTTGTGTGTATATGAACTAAGAATTTTCAAACCTCATTACGATATTCGCCTATACATAATTGAATATGTCTGCATATACCTAAAGATAAATAGGCATTGTACTTAGACTCTTGGGACAAATACCCCCATATATCTGTATTTTTAGACTAATAATAGTTCACTACGTTAGTTTCTTAGCACTCGTTTAAATCTTAACTCTTGATACACACAAATATCCTCACACTTGGGAGGAGTGTGATTTTTGGGAATGTGGCTTAGTTAAAACTACTAGCGCCTCTGACTATCTTGCAACAAAAATCTACTCACATGCTCAGTAGGATCTTGTTCACCAGAAAGTGTGCATTTAAAAAGACTGCAACAAATTGGAAGTAAATTGGAAAGTGTCTTAAAACTACATGCTCTTTCTGAATTGTAAAAGTTTACTTTGACAGGGGTCTTCTGTGAATATTCTGTAGTACAGAGATATTTAAAGTGAATGTAAACTTCCGGTATCTAAAAATACTCTTTAAAAACAAGGGAACTTTTCATTCATATTTTTAAAATACTTACCTTTTATTTCTGGAAAGCAGACCAGTTATCTTCCTCCCTCATCTCCTTCTGTAGTTAGAAGATCAATGCCGAATCAGACTTCCTCCAATCGTTGCGTGCCCCTTTTGGCATCCAGCTCATGGGGGAACGATTGGAGGAAGCCGGATTTGTAATTTATCTTCTAACTACAGCAGGAGATGCTGGCAGAGGATCGTATGTATGTCTGTCTCAAAAAAAATGTTTTGGTTCCTAGACTTCAGACAAATGTTGTCGAGATCTGTTCTAGAACTACAAATACTGGCACAGAGTTTATGGTTGGTTCTTATATTCCTTTGCAAAATTTGTGGCGTTTGTTTTTTTTATTTTTGTATATTATCCTTCCTGAAAGAAAAAATTGTTGATGCTACCTTTTTGTCAAAACTAATTTTATTTTTTAACTTTATTAATTTTGTAAAAAAATTTTTTAGTCTGATTCATCACGATGGGGAGACAGAGAACCTGAGATTGGATGGAGACGAGCTGTAGATACAGAGAATGATCGCAAGCCTGCACCTCCTGAAAGGTAATTGTGTTACAGCGCTATGAACTTGATTACACATTGTACTCTTACATTTATTATGTTTCTATAAATATTTCTGTACAACAGAAAATCCTTCCCTTAAAATTTTCTTGTATGTTGTGGTCTGTTCAAACATCCTCAAACTTGGCCCTCCAGAGGTTTTGGAATTACATTTCCCATGATGCTCAGCCAGCATATCAGTTGGCTGAGCATAATAGGAAATGTAGTTCCAGGGTCAAGTTTGAGGATGTCTGCTTTAAAGGGACAGTCTACTGCAAAATTGTGATAGTTTAAAAAAACAAAAAAACATCCACCGGCTTTGTATAACCAACACAGTTAAATTTAAACTTTTTACCTCCTGTGATTACTTTGTATCTAAGCCTCTGCAGAAATGCCCCCTTATCTCAGGGCTGTTTACGACTTGCATTTCAGCCAATCAGTGCGGTCTCATTTACCTCCACAGGATTGAGCACACATATATGGCACACATTAACTAGTTCTGTCTTGCTGTGAAAAGCTTATAGAATGTACTGAAATAAAAGTGGCCTGCAGGGGCTTATCAACAGGCAGAGGTTTAGTTTTCTTTCATGTAATTAGCAAGAGTCCATGAGCTGGTAAGAATGTATATCCCATACGTCACTAGGAGGGGCAAAGTTTCCCAAACCTCAAAATGCCTATAAATGCACCCCTCACCACACCCACAAATCAGTTTTACAAAGTTTGCCTCCCATAGAGGTGGTGAAGTAAGTTTGTGCTAGATTCTACGTTATGCGCTTCACAGCAGGCTGGAGCCCGGCTTTTCCTCTCAGTGTGCAGTGAATGTCAGAGGGATGTGAGGAGAGTATTGCCTATTTGAATTCAATGGTCCCTTCTACGGGATCTATTTCATAGGTTCTCTGTTATCTGTCGTAGAGATTCATCTCTTACCTCCCTTTTCAGATAGACGATATACTCTTATATACCATTACCTCTGCTGATTCTCGTTTCAGTACTGGTTTGGCTTTCTACTACAGGTAGATGAGTGTCCTGGGGTCAAGACGTCTGAAATTGATTTCTGCCTGTCGAAACCTATAGTTTCAATCATTCCCTTCGGTAGCCTTATGCATGGAAATTCTAGGTCTTATGACTGCTGCATCGGACGCGATCCCCTTTGCTCGTTTTCACATGCGACCACTTCAGCTCTGTATGCTGAACCAGTGGTGCAGGGATTATACAAAGATATCTCAGTTAATATCTTTAAATCCGATTGTACGACACTCTCTGACGTGGTGGACAGATCACCATTGTTTAATTCAAGGGGCTTCTTTTGTTCTTCCAACCTGGACTGTGATCTCAACAGATGAGAGTCTGACAGGTTGCGGAGCGGTATGGGGGTCTCTGACAGCGCAAGGAGTTTGGGAATCTCAGGAGGCGAGATTACCAATCAACATTTTGGAACTCCGTGTGATTTTCAGAGCTCTTCAGTCGTGGCCTCTTCTGAAGAGAGAATCGTTCATTTGTTTTCAGACATGGCTATGAAAGAAGTATCTCGAATACTTGTATGGGCGGAATCCAGCTCCTGTCTAATTTCTGCGGTTCACATCCCAGGTATAGACAATTGGGAAGCGGATTATCTCAGTCGCCAGACGTTTCATCCGGGCGAATGGTCTCTTCACCCGGAGGTATTTCTTCAGATTGTTCAAATCTGGGGTTTTCCAGAAATAGATCTGATGGCTTCTCATCTAAACAAGAAACTTCCCAGGTATCTGTCCAGATCCAGGGATCCTCAGGCAGAGGCAGTGGATGCATTGTCGCTTCCTTGGAAGTATCATCCTTCCTATATCTTTCCGCCTCTAGTTCTTCTTCCAAGAGTGATTTCAAAGATTCTAAAGGAGCGTTCGTTTGTTCTGCTGGTGGCTCCAGCATGGCCTCACAGGTTTTGGTATGCGGATCTTGTTCGGATGGCCAGTTGCCAACCTTGGACTCTTCTGTTAAGACCAGACCTATCTCAAGGCCCATTTTTCCATCAGGATCTCAAATCATTAAATTTGAAAGTATGGAGATTGAACGCTTGATTCTTAGTCATAGAGGTTTCTCTAACTCCGTAATACTATGTTACAGGCTCGTAAATCTGTGTCTAGGAAGATTTATTATCGAGTTTGGAAGACTTACATTTCTTGGTGTTCGTCTCATCATTTTTCCTGGCATTCTTTTAGAATTCCTAGAATTTTACAGTTTCTTCAGGATGGTCTGGATAAAGGTTTATCTGCCAGTTCCTTGAAAGGACAAATTTCTGCTCTTTCTGTGTTTCACAGAAAGATTGCTAATCTTCCTGATATTCATTGTTTTGTACAGGCTTTGGTTCGTATCAAACCTGTCATTAAGTCAATTTCTCCTCCTTGGAGTTTGAATTTGGTTCTGGGAGCTCTACAAGCTCCTCCTTTTGAACCTATGCATTCTCTAGATATTAAATTACTTTCTTGGAAAGTTCTGTTTCTTTTGGCCATCTCTTCTGCTAGAAGAGTTTGAGTTATCTGCTCTTTCTTGTGAATCAACTTTTCTGATTTTTCATCAGGATAAGCCAGTGTTGCGGACTTCATTTTAATTTTTAGCTAAGGTTGTGAATTCTAACAACATTAGTAGAGAGATTGTGGTTCCTTCATTGTGTCCTAATCATAAGAATTCTAAGGAAAGATCATTACATTCTTTGGATGTAGTAAGAGCTTTGAAATATTATGTTGAAGCTACTAAAGTTTTCCGAAAGACTTCTAGTCTTATCTTTTCTGGTTTTAGGAAAGGTCAGAAGGCTTCTGCCATTTCTTTGACATCTTGGTTAAAGTCTTTGATTCATCATGCTTATGTTGAGTCGGGTAGAACTCCGCCTCAAAGGATTACAGCTCATTCGACTAGGTCAGTTTCTACTTCCTGGGCATTTAGGAATGAAGCTTCGCTTGATCAGATTTGCAAAGCAGCAACTTGGTCTTCTTTGCATACTTTTACTAAATTCTACCATTTTGATGTATTTTCTTCTTCTGAAGCAGTTTTTGGTAGAAAAGTACTTCAGGCAGCTGTTTGTTTGATTCTTCTGCTTATAATTTCAGTTTTTTTTTTTTCATTTTAAGAATTAAATTTGTTTTGGGTGTGGATTATTTTTCAGCGGAATTGGCTTTCTTTATTTTATCCCTCCCTCTCTAGTGACTCTTGCGTGGAAGTTCCACATCTTGGGTATTTAGTATCCCATACGTCACTAGCTCATGGACTCTTGCTAATTACATGAAAGAAAACATAATTTATGTAAGAACTTACCTGATAAATTCATTTCTTTCATATTAGCAAGAGTCCATGAGACCCACCCTTTTTTGTGTTGATTATGATTTTTTTGTATAAAGCACAACTATTCCAATTCCTTATTTTTTATGCTTTCACACTTTTTTTCTTATCACCCCACTTCTTGGCTATTCGTTAAACTGATTTGTGGGTGTGGTGAGGGGTGTATTTATAGGCATTTTGAGGTTTGGGAAACTTTGCCCCTCCTGGTAGGAATGTATATCCCATACGTCACTAGCTCATGGACTCTTGCTAATATGAAAGAAATTAATTTATCAGGTAAGTTCTTACATAAATTATGTTTTTTTAGATGTTACAAGTTATATTAATATAACAATATTGGTTATGCAAAGCTGGAGAATGGGTAGTTAAGGAGTTTTTTCTTTTTAAACATTAACATTGAGTAGACTGTCCCTTATTAAATAAAGTGGTTTTCTGTGTTTGAGCATTTCTCCTTTACTTTCATGTAATTGGCAAGAGTCCACAAGCTAGTGACGTATGGGATATGGAATCCTACCAGGAGGGGCAAAGTTTCCCAAACCTCAAAATGCCTATAAATACACCCCTCACCACACCCACAATTCAGTTTTACAAACGGGAGATCTATTTCATAGGTTCTCTGTTATCGGTCGTAGAGATTCATCTCCTACTTCCCTTTTCAGATAAACGATATACTCTCATATTCCATTACCTCTACTGATAACTGTTTCTGTACTGGTTTGGCTATCTGCTATATGTGGATGGGTGTCTTTTGGTAAGTATGTTTTTATTACTTAAGACACCCTCAGCTAAGGTTTGGCACTTTATGTATTAAGTTCTAAATATATGTATTGTACTTATATTTGCCATGAGTCAGGTTTATGTATTTCCTTTTGCAGACTGTCAGTTTCATATTTGGGGAAAAACATATTTAGGTAATATTTCTCTTGTTAAGTGTATCCAGTCCACGGATCATCCATTACTTGTGGGATATTCTCCTTCCCAACAGGAAGTTGCAAGAGGATCACCCACAGCAGAGCTGCTATATAGCTCCTCTCCTCACTGCCATATCCAGTCATTCTCTTGCAACTCTCAACTAAGATGGAGGTCGTAAGAGGACTGTGGTGTTTTATACTTAGTTTATTTCTTCAATCAAAATGGAAACTATTTGGACCATCCTACCCATGATCCAAGAGGGTCAGTACATGACCACAGTGGACTTAAGGGATGCCTACCTTCTCATACCGATTCACAAAGATCATCATCGGTTCCTAAGGTTTGCCTTTCTAGACAGGCATTACCAATTTGTAGCTCTAACCTTCGGGTTGGCCACTGCCCCGAGAATTTTTACGAAGGTTCTGGGCTCACTTCTGGCGGTTCTAAGACAGCGAGGCATAGCGGTGGCTCCGTATCTAGACGACATCCTGATACAGGCGTCAAGCTTTCAAATTGCCAAGTCTCATACAGAGATAGTTCTGGCATTTCTGAGGTTGCATGGGTGGAAAGTGACTGTGGAAAAGAGTTCTCTATCACCACTCACAAGAGTCTCCTTCCTAGGGACTCTTATAGATTCTGTAGAGATGAAAATTTACCTGACGGAGTCCAGGTTATCAAAACTTCTAAATGCTTGCCGTGTCCTTCATTCCATTCCACGCCCGTCAGTGGCTCAGTGCATGGAAGTAATCGGCTTAATGGTAGCGGCAATGGACATAGGGCCATTTGCGCGCCTGCATCTCAGACTGCTGCAATTATGCATGCTAAGTCAGTGGAATGGGGATTACTTAGATTTGTCTCCTCTACTAAATCTGGATCAAGAGACCAGAGATTCTCTTCTCTGGTGGCTTTCTCGGGTCCATCTGTCCAAGGGTATGACCTTTCGCAGGCCAGATTGGACGATTGTAACAGATGCCAGCCTTCTAGTTTGGGGCGCAGTCTGGAACTTCCTGAAGGCTCAGGGATCGTGGACTCAGGAGGAGGAACTCCTCCCAATAAATATTCTGGAGTTAAGAGCAATATTCAAGGCTCTTCTAGATTGGCCTCAGTTAGCAACCCTGAGGTTCATCAGATTTCAGTCGGACAACATCACGACTGTGGCTTACATCAACCATCAAGGGGGAACCCGGAGTTCCCTAGCGATGTTAGAAGTCTCAAAGATAATTCGCTGGGCAGAGTCTCACTCTTGCCACCTGTCAGCGATCCACATCCCAGGCGAAGAGAACTGGGAGGCGGATTTTCTAAGTCGTCAGACTTTTCATCCAGGGGAGTGGGAACTCCATACGGAGGTGTTTGCTCAACTGGTCCATCGTTGGGGCAAACCAGAACTGGATCTCATGGTGTCTCGCCAGAACGCCAAGCTTCCTTGTTACGGATCCAGGTCCATGGACCCGGGAGCAACGCTGATAGATGCTCTAGCAGCTCCTTGGTTCTTCAACCTGGCCTATGTGTTTCCACCGTTTCCTCTGCTCCCTTGACTGATTGCCAAAATCAAACAGGAGAGAGCATCGGTGATTCTGATAGCGCCTGCGTGGCCACGCAGGACCTGGTATGCAGACCTAGTGGACATGTCATCTCTTCCACCATGGACTCTGCCTCTGAGGCAGGACCTTCTAATACAAGGTCCTTTCAATCATCCAAATCTAATTTCTCTGAGACTGACTGACTCAGAGAAGCCACGCCTTGATAGAATCAAGCATTCAATCTCCATGCAGTCATTGATACCTTAATACAGGCACGAAAGCCTGTCACCAGGAAAATCTACCATAAGATATGGCGTAAATATCTTTATTGGTGTGAATCCAAGAGTTACTCATGGAGTAAGGTTAGGATTCCTAGGATATTGTCCTTTCTCCAAGAGGGATTGGACAAAGGCTTATCAGCTAGTTCTTTAAAGGGACAGATCTCTGCTCTGTCTATTCTTTTGAACAAGCGTCTGGCAGAGGTTCCAGACGTCCAGGCATTTTGTCATGCTTTGGTTCGGATTAAGCCTGTGTTTAAAACTGTTGCTCCCCTGTGGAGCTTAAACTTGGTTCTTAAAGTTCTTCAGGGAGTTCCGTTTGAACCCCTTCATTCCATTGATATTAAACTTTTATCTTGTAAAGTTCTGTTTTCTCCAACATTGGTGTGTCCGGTCCACGGCGTCATCCTTACTTGTGGGAATATCTCTTCCCCAACAGGAAATGGCAAAGAGTCCCAGCAAAGCTGGCCATATAGTCCCTCCTAGGCTCCGCCCACCCCAGTCATTCTCTTTGCCGTTGCACAGGCAACATCTCCACGGAGATGGTTAAGAGTATGTGGTGTTTAGTTGTAGTTTTTTTATTCTACTATCAAGAGTTTATTTTAAAATAGTGCTGGTATGTACTATTTACTCTGAAACAGAAAGAGATGAAGAATTCTGTTTGTGAGAGGAAGATGATTTTAGCAGACAGTAACTAAAATCGTTTGCTGTTTCCACATAGGACTGTTGAGATGAAGTAACTTCAGTTGGGGGAAACAGTTAGCAGACTTTTCTGCTTAAGGTATGACTAGCCATATTTCTAACAAGACTGTGTAATGCTGGAAGGCTGTCATTTCCCCTCATGGGGACCGGTAAGCCATTTTCTTAGTCTCAAGCAGAATAAAGGGCTTAATATGAGCTATAAAACTGGTAAACACTTTTATGGGAAAAATCGATTGCTTTATTTGAGCATTTTATACATGTTTATGCTGGTATTTCACATTTATAAACTTGGGGAACGTTTTTTAACGTCGGGCACTATGTTAGACACCTTTTCCAGTCAGGAAGGGCCTTCCCAGTTGTAGGCTGAGCCTCATTTTCGCGCCATTACTGCGCAGTTGTTTTTGAGAGCAAGACATGCAGATGCATGTGTGAGGACCTGAAAATAGTTGGAAAAGTTCCTAGAAGGCGTCATTTGGTATCGTATTCCCCTCTGGGTTTGGTAGAGTCGCAGCAAAGGCTGTAGCTGGGACTGTAGAGGGGTTAAAACTGTAACCGGCTCTGGTTTCGTTATTTTAAGGGTTAAAGGTCTGAAAATTGGTGTGCAATACTTTTAATGCTTTAAGACACTGTGGTGAGATTTTGGTAAATTTTGAACAATTCCTTCATATTTTTTCACATATTCAGTAATAGTGTGTTTTGTTTAAAATTTAAAGAGACAGTAACGGTTTTGATTTAAAACGGTTTTTGTGTTTTACTGACAAGTTTAAGCCTGTTCAACATGTCTGTGCCTTCAGATAAGCTATGTTCTATATGTATGAAAGTCAATGTGTCTCCCCCTTCTAAATTATGTGATAATTGTGCTAAAGCGTCCAAACAAAGTAAGGACAGTACTGTCACAGATAATGAAGTTGCCCAAGATGATTCATCAGATGAACGGAGTAGACATGGTTCTACATAATCTCCTTCTGTGTCTACACCAGTTTTGCCCACGCAGGAGGCACCTAGTACTTCTAGCGCGCCAATGCTTATTACCATGCAACAATTGACAGCTGTAATGGATAACTCCATAGCAAATATTTTATTCAAAATGCCTGCATATCAGAGAGAGCCCGATTGCTCTGTTTTAAACACTGAAGAGCAGGAGGGCGCTGATGATAATTGTTCTGTCATACCCTCACACCAATCTGAAGGGGCCATGAGGGAGGTTTTGTCAGATGGGGAAATTTCAGATTCAGGAAAAATTTCCCAACAGGCTGAACCTGATGTGACATTTAAATTTAAATTAGAACATCTCCGCGCACTGCTTAAGGAGGTGTTATCTACTCTGGATGATTGTGACAACCTGGTCATTCCAGAAAAATTATGCAAGATGGACAAGTTCCTAGAGGTTCCGGTGCGCCCTGACGCTTTTTTCCTATACCCAAGCGGGTGGCGGATATAGTGAATAAGGAGTGGGAGAAGCCCGGCATACCTTTTGTCCCCCCTCCTATATTTAAGAAATTATTTCCTATGGTCGACCCCAGAAAGGACTTATGGCAGACAGTCCCTAAGGTCGAGGGGGCAGTTTCTACTTTAAACAAGCGCACTACTATTCCTATCGAGGATAATTGTGTTTCAAAGATCCTATGGATAAAAAATTGGAGGGTTTGCTTAAAAAGATTTTTGTACAGCAAGGTTACCTCCTGCAACCCATTTCGGGCATTGTTCCTGTCACTACAGCAGCGTGGTTCTGGTTCGAGGAACTAGAAAAGTCGCTCAGTAGAGAGACTCCGTATGAGGAGGTTATGGACAGAGTTCACGCACTCAAATTGGCTAATTCTTTTATTTTAGATGCCGCTTTGCAACTAGCTAGATTAGCGGCGAAAAATTCAGGGTTTGCAATTGTGGCGCGCAGAGCGCTTTGGCTAAAGTCTTGGTCAGCGGATGTATCTTCCAAGACAAAATTGCTTAATTTCCCCTTCAAGGGTAAGACTCTCTTTGGGCCAGAATTGAAAGAGATTATTTCAGACATCACTGGGGGAAAGGGCCATGCCCTCCCACAAGATAGGCCTTTCAAAGCCAAGAATAAGTCTAATTTTCGTTCCTTTCGCAATTTCAGGAACGGACCGGCCTCTAACTCTGCATCCTCTAAACAAGAGGGTAATGCCTCTCAAACCAAACCAGCCTGGAAACAGACGCAAGGCTGGAACAAGGGTAAGCAGGCCAAGAAGCCTGCTGCTGCTACCAAAACAGCATGAAGGAGTAGCCCCCGATCCGGGACCGGATCTAGTAGGGGGCAGACTCTCTCTCTTTGCTCAGGCTTTAGCAAGAGATGTTCAGGATCCCTGGAAACTAGAAATAGTTTCTCAGGGTTATCTTCTGGAATTCAAGGAACTACCCCCAAGGGGAAGGTTCCACATGTCTTACTTATCCTCAAACCAAATAAAGAGACAGGCCTTCTTACATTGTGTAGAAGACCTGTTAAAGATAGAATGGGATTTTACTCAAATCTGTTTGTAGTTCCCAAAAAGGAGGGAACTTTCAGACCAATTCTGGATTTAAAGATCCTAAACAAATTTCTCAGAGTACCATCGTTCAAAATGGAAACCATTCGAACGATTCTACCCACAATCCAGGAAGGTCAATTTATGACTACCGTGGATCTAAAGGATGCGTATCTACATATTCCTATCCACAAAGAACATCAGTTCCTAAGGTTCGCCTTTCGGGACAAACATTACCAGTTTGTGGCCCTCCCATTCGGGTTAGCCACTGCTCCAAGGATTTTCACAAAGGTACTCGGATCCCTTCTAGTGGTTCTAAGACCAAGGGGCATTGCAGTAGTACCGTACTTGGACGACATTCTAGTACAAGCGTCGTCTCTTTCAAAGGCAAAGGCTCACACAGACATCGTTCTAGCCTTTCTCAGATCTCACGGATGGAAGGTGAACATAGAAAAAAGTTCCCTTTCTCCGTCGACAAGAGTTCCCTTCTTGAGAACAATAATAGATTCTTTAGAAATGCGGATTTTCCTGACAGAAGTCAGAAAGTCAAAACTTCTAAACGCTTGTCAAGTTCTTCATTCTATTCCTCGTCCTTCCGTAGCTCAGTGCATGGAAGTAGTAGGATTGATGGTTGCAGCAATGGACATAGTTCCTTTTGCGCAAATTCATCTAAGACCATTACAACTGTGCATGCTGAAACAGTGGAATGGAGACTATACAGACTTGTCTCCAGTGATTCAAGTAGATCAGAAGACCAGAGACTCACTCCGTTGGTGGCTAACCCTGGACCACCTGTCCCAGGGAATGAGCTTCCGCAGACCAGAGTGGGTCATCGTCACGACTGATGCCAGTCTAGTGGGCTGGGGCGCGGTCTGGGAATCCCTGAAAGCTCAGGGACTATGGTCTCGGGAAGAGTCTCTTCTCCCGATAAACATTCTGGAACTGAGAGCGATATTCAATGCTCTCAGGGCTTGGCCTCAACTAGCAAAGGCCAGATTCATAAGATTCCAATCAGACAACATGACGACTGTTGCTTATATCAATCATCAGGGGGGAACAAGGAGTTCCCTGGCGATGAAAGAAGTGACCAAAATAATAAAATGGGCAGAGGATCACTCCTGCCACCTATCTGCGATCCACATCCCAGGTGTGGAAAACTGGGAGGCGGATTATCTGAGTCGTCAGACATTCCATCCGGGGGAGCCCAGTTGACTCAATTATGGGGCATTCCAGATATGGATCTGATGGCGTCTCGTCAGAACTTCAAGGTTCCTTGCTACGGGTCCAGATCCAGGGATCCCAAGGCGACTCTAGTGGATGCACTAGTAGCGCCTTGGACCTTCAACCTAGCCTATGTGTTTCCTCAGTTTCCTCTTATTCCCAGGCTGGTAGCCAGGATCAAGCAGGAGAGGGCCACGCAGGACTTGGTATGCAGACCTGGTAAATATGTCATTGGTGCCACCATGGAAGCTACCTTTGAGACAGGATCTTCTTGTACAGGGTCCATTCGAACATTCAAATCTGGTCTCCCTCCAGCTGACGGCTTGGAAATTGAACGCTTGATTCTATCAAAGCGTGGGTTTTCAGATTCTGTGATAGATACTCTAGTTCAAGCCAGAAAACCGGTAACTAGAAAAATTTACCATAAAATATGGAAAAGATATATCTGCTGGTGTGAATCCAAGGGATTCTTATGGAATAAGATCAAAATCCCTAAGATCCTTTCCTTTCTACAAGAGGGTTTGGATAAAGGATTATCAGCGAGTTCTCTAAAGGGACAGATTTCTTCTTTATCTGTCTTATTACACAAACGACTGGCAGCTGTGCCAGATGTTCAAGCATTTGTTCAGGCTCTGGTTAGGATCAAGCCTGTTTACAGACCTTTGACTCCTCCCTGGAGTTTAAATCTAGTTCTTTCAGTTCTTCAAGGGGTTCCGTTTGAACCTCTACATTCCATAGATATTAAGTTGTTATCTTGGAAAGTTTTGTTTTTGGTTGCTATTTCTTCTGCTAGAAGAGTTTCTGAGTTATCTGCTCTGCAGTGTTCTCCGCCCTATCTGGTGTTCCATGCAGATAAGGTTGTTTTGCGTACTAAGCCTGGTTTTCTTTCAAAGGTTGTTTCTAACAAAAATATTAACCAGGAGATAGTTGTTCCTTCTTTGTGCCCGAATCCAGTTTCAAAGAAGGAACGTTTTTTACACAATTTGGACGTAGTCCGTGCTCTAAAATTCTATTTAGAAGCTACAAAAGAGTTCAGACAAACTTCTTCTCTGTCGTCTATTCTGGTAAAAGGAGAGGTCAAAAAGCGACTTCTACCTCTCTTTCCTTTTGGCTTAAAAGCATCATCCGATTGGCTTACGAGACTGCCGGACGGCAGCCTCCAGAAAGAATCACAGCTCACTCCACTAGGGCTGTGGCTTCCACATGGGCCTTCAAGAACGAGGCTTCTGTTGATCAGATATGTAAGGCAGCGACTTGGTCTTCACTGCACACTTTTGCTTCTTCAGAGGCTATTTTTGGGAGAGGTTTTGCAAGCCGTGGTGCCTTCTGTTTAAGTAACCTGATTTGCTCCCTCCCTTCATCTGTGTCCTAAAGCTTTGGTATTGGTTCCCACAAGTAAGGATGACGCCGTTGACCGGACACTCCAATGTTGGAGAAAACAGAATTTATGCTTACCTGATAAATTACTTTCTCCAACGGTGTGTCCGGTCCACGGCCCGCCCTGGTTTTTTAAACAGGTCCGATGAATTATTTTCTCTAACTACAGTCACCACGACACCATATGGTTTCTCCTATTTTTTCCTCCTGTCCGTCGGTCGAATGACTGGGGTGGGCGGAGCCTAGGAGGGACTATATGGCCAGCTTTGCTGGGACTCTTTGCCATTTCCTGTTGGAAGAGATATTCCCACCAGTAAGGATGACGCCGTGGACCGGACACACCGTTGGAGAAAGTAATTTATCAGGTAAGCATAAATTCTGTTTTTGATGGCTATTTCCTCGGCTCGAAGAGTCTCTGAGTTATCTGCCTTACAGTGTGATTCTCCTTATCTGATTTTTCATTCAGACAAGGTAGTTCTGCGTACCAAACCTGCGTTTTTACCTAAGGTGGTTTCTAACAGGAATATCAATCAAGAGATTATTGTTCCATCATTGTGTCCTAATCCTTCTTCAAAGAAGGATCGTCTTTTGCATAATCTGGACGTAGTCCGTGCCTTGAAGTTTTTACTTACAGGCTACTAAAGATTTTCGTCAAACATCTGCCCTGTTTGTCGTTTACTCTGGACAGAGGAGAGGTCAAAAAGCTTCGGCAACCTCTCTCTCCTTTTGGCTTCGGAGCATAATACGCTTAGCCTATGAGACTGCTGGACAGCAGCCCCCTGAAAGGATTACAGCTCATTCTACTAGAGCTGTGGCTTCCACCTGGGCCTTTAAAAATGAGGCCTCTGAACAGATTTGCAAGGCTGCGACTTGGTCTTCGCTTCACACCTTTTCAAAATTTTACTAATTTGATACTTTTGCTTCTTTGGAGGTTGTTTTTGGGAGACAGGTTCTACAGGCAGTGGTTCCTTCTGTTTAAAGTTCCTGCCTTGTCCCTCCCATCATCCGTGTACTTTAGCTTTGGTATTGGTATCCCACAAGTAATGGATGATCCGTGGACTGGATACACTTAGAAAACATAATTTATGCTTACCTGATAAATTTATTTCTCTTGTAGTGTATCCAGTCCACGGCCCGCCCTGTCCTTTTAAGGCAGGTCTAAGTTTTAATTAAACTACAGTCACCACTGCACCCTATGGTTTCTCCTTTCTTGGCTTGTTTCGGTCGAATGACTGGATATGGCAGTGAGGGGAGGAGCTATATAGCAGCTCTGCTGTTGGTTATCCTCTTGCAACTTCCTGTTGGGAAGGAGAATATCCCACAAGTAATGGATGATCCGTGGACTGGATACACTACAAGAGAAATAAATTAATCAGGTAAGCATAAATTATGTTTTTTCCAAATTTTACAAATTCAATACTTTTGCTTCTTCGGAGGCTATTTTTGGGAGAGAGGTTCTACAAGCCTTCCGTTTAAGGTCCCTGTCTTGTCCCTCCCTTCATGCGTGCCCTAAAGCTTTGGTATTGGGATCCCATAAGTAAGGATGAATCTGTGGACTCAATACATCTTACAAGAGAAAACATAATTTATGCTTACCTGATAAATTTATTTCTCTTGTGATGTATCGAATCCACGGCCCGCCCTGTTTTTTAAGACGGGCATATATATTTTTATTTTTAAACTTTCAGTCACCACTGCACCCTATGGTTTCTCCTTTCTCCTACATTGGTGTATCCGGTCCACGGCTTCATCCTTGTGGGATATTCTCATTCCCTACAGGAAGTGGCAAAGAGAGCACACAGCAGAGCTGTCCATATAGCTCCCCCTCTGGCTCCGCCCCCCAGTCATTCTCTTTGCCGCTCTGAACAAGTAGCATCTCCACGGGGGTGGTAAAGAGTATGTGGTGTTAGTTGTAGTTTTTTATTTCTTCTATCAAGAGTTTATTTTAAAATAGTGCCGGCTTGTACTATTTACTCTACAACAGAAAGTGAAGAAGATTTCTGTTAAAAGAAAAGTATGATTTTAGCACCAGTAACTAAAATCCATTGCTGTTCCCATGCAGGACTGTTGAAACCAGAGAACATCAGTTGGGGGGAACAGTTTGCAGGCTTAACTGCATCAGGTATGATCAGTCATATTTCTAACAAGACCATGTAATGCTAGAAGACTGTCAGAAATTCCCTCTGGGATAGGTAAGCCATTTTTTCTTACTCTGTATAAAATGATGGCTTATATTTAGGGCTCTATGCTGGTTGACACTATTGTGGGCTTTAAAATCGATTGCTTTTTAGCATGTTTTTCTCTATAAATAAGGTGTTTTTTCAGATTTTAAAACACTTTTGGGGTTTAATTTCGGCCTGGCACTTATTTGGACACCTAAATTTAGTCAGAAAGGCCCCTACACTCTGGAATGAAGAGGGAGGAGGCCTCATTTTCAGGCCTAAATTGTGCAGTTTTTGCCTAGGCAATCCATGCAGCTTCATGTGGGGCATCACAAAAGACTCCAGAGAGGCTTATTTCCTACTAAAATAATCCCTAAGGAAGACTAGTACTGTAGTGTGTTAACTGGTTAATAACTGTTATTAGCTCCGGTTTGGGCATTAAGGGGTTAATTGGTCTGAAAATGTGTGTGCAATCTTTTCAAAGCATTAAGGCTCTGTGGTGAAAATTTCATTAAAATCTGATGTTTCTTTCATGGTTTTTTGATGTTTCAATAATAATGTGTGTACTTTTATTACAGTAACATTTTTGTCAAAAATATTTATTGCATTGTAGTTCTGTTTAAGTCTGTCAAACATGTCTGAATCTTCAGATAGCCTATGTTCTGTATGTCCAAAGGCCAAGGTGGTTCCCCCATTAAACTTGTGTGAAGTGTGCCATAACTACTGCAGCGGCTTTTAGTTTGAGGAACTGGAAAACAGCTTAAGGACAGTACAATCACACTTAAAAATATAGCCCAAGATGATTCTTTAGCTGAAGGTAGTGAAGATAGCTTGCTTTCGTCTCCTTCTGTGTCAACACCAGCTATGCCCGCGCAGCCGATGCCCAGTATATCTAGCGCACCAATTGCGATTACTATGCAACAATTAGCATTTTTTATCCAAACTGTCAGCTTTTTCTAGGAAGCGTTATTGCTCAGTTTAAACACAGACAATGAGCAAGCAGACGCAGAGGATAATTTATCTGTAGTGCCCTCACATCAATCTGACTTGGCGGTGAGGGAGGGCCTGTCTGAGGGAGAAATTTGACAGGAAAAGTTTCTCAGCAGGCAGAGCCTGATACTATAACATTTAAATTTAAGCTAGAACACCTCTGCGCCCTACTTAAGGAGGTTCTAGCTGCACTTGAAAAATTGTGTAAAATGGACAAGTTCCTAGAGGTCCCAGTACACACTGATGCGTTTCAGATACCTAAGATGGCGGATATCGTGTCTAAGGAGTGGGAGAAGCCAGGTGTAACTTTTGTTCCCCCTCCTATATTTTAGAAAATGTTCCCAATTGTTGACCCTAGAAGGGACGCGTGGCAGATGGTCCCCAAGGTAGAGAGGGGGCAGTTTCAACGCTAACTAAGCGCACGACTATACCATTAGAAGACAGTTGCGCTTTCAAAAAATAGGTGGTTTACTTAAGGGAATATTTGTTTTACAAGGTTTCCCTCTTCGACCAATTTCCTGCATTATTCCTGTAACTACTGCAGCGGCTTTTAGTTTGAGGAACTGGAAAACTCGCTCCAGAAGGAGACTGCTTATGTCGAAGTCACGCCCTAAAGCTGGCTATTTCGTTCATCATAGATGCCGCTTTGCAAGTAGCTAAACTAGCGGCGAAAAATTCTGGTTTTGCCATCGTGGCACGCAGAGCGCTTTGGCTAAAATCATGGTCGGCTTATGTGTCGTCCAAAACAAAATTGCTTAATATTCATTTCAAGGGTAAGACCCTATTCGGGCCAGAGTTGAAAGAGATTATTTCAGATATCACTGGGAAAGGGCCATGCCCTTCCACAAGGTAGAGCCTTCAAGGCTAAAAACAAGGCCAAAACCTTTGCAGGGCTGGAACAAGGGTAAACAGGCCAAGAAGCCTGCTGCTGCTGCCAAGACAGCATGAAAGGGTAGCCCCCGATCCGGGACCGGATCTAGTAGGGGGCAGACTTTCTCTCTTTGCTCAGGCTTGGGCAAGACATGTTCCGGACCCCTTGGCACTAGAAATTGTCTCTCAGGGGTACCTTCTAGAGTTCAAAGACCTTCCCCCAAGGGGAAGGTTCCACATGGCTCACTTATCTTTAGACAGATAAGGAGACAGGCATTCTTACTTTGCGTAGAAGACCTTTTAAATGGGAGTGATACACCCAGTTCCGACAGCAGAGCAAGGACTGGGTTTTTACTCAAATCTGTTTGTAGTTCCCAAAAAAGAAAAAACTTTCAGACCAATTCTGGACTTAAAAATTCTAGACAAATTCAAAATGGAAACCATTCGGACAATTTTACAAATGTTCCAGGAGGGTCAATATATGACTACCGTGGACTTAAAGGATGCGTATCTGCATGTTCCTATCCACAAAGATAACCTTCAGTTCCTGAGGTTCGCCTTTCTGGACAAGCATTATCAGTTCGTGGCTCTTCCTTTCGGATTGGCCACTGCTCCCAGAATTTTCACAAGGGTGCTAGGGTCCCTTCTAGCGGTGCTAAGGCCAAGGGCATTGCAGTAGCACCTTACCTAGACGACATGTTAATACAAGCGTCGTCCTTTCACAAAGCAAAGGCTCATACAGACATTGTCCTAGCCTTTCTAAGGTCTCACGGGTGGAAGGTGAACATAGAAAAAAGTTCTCTGTCCCCGTTCACAAGGGTTCCCTTCCTGGGAACAATAATAAACTCAGTAGAAATGAAGATCTTTCTGACAGAGGTCAGGAAGTTAAAACTTCTGAACACTTGTCGAGTTCTTCAATCCATTCCTCAACCCTCCATAGCTCAATGCATGGAGGTAATAGGACTCATGGTCGCAGCAATGGACGTGGTTCCATTTGCTCGAAATCATTTAAGACCATTGCAACTGTGCATGCTCAAACAGTGGAATGGGGATTATGCAGATTTGTCTCCCCAGATTCAAATGGACCAGAAAACCAGAGTCTCACTCCTCTGGTGGTTGTCTCTGGATCACCTGTCTCAGGGAATGAGTTTCCGCAGACCGGAGTGGATCATTGTCACGACCGACGCCAGCCTCCTAGGCTGGGGCGCGGTCTGGGAGTCCCTGAAGGCTCAGGGTCTATGGTCTCGGGAAATCTCTTCTCCCGATAAACATTTTGGAATTGAGAGCGATATTCAATGCGCTCCAGGCATGGCATCAATCATCAGGGGGGGACAAAAAGTTCCCTGGCGATGAGGGAGGTATCCAAATTCATCAAATGGGCAGAGGATCATTCCTGCCATCTATCAGCAATTCACATCCCAGGAGTGGACAACTGGGAAGCGAATTATCTGAGTCGTCAGACTTTCCATCCGGGGGAGTGGGAACTCCACCCGGAGGTTTTTGCCCAGTTAGCTCAACTAGGGGGCATTCCAGATCTGGATCTGATGGCGTCACGTCAGAACTCCAAAGTTCCATGTTACGGGTCCAGATCCAGGGATCCCAAGGCAACATTGGTAGATGCCTTAGTAGCGCCTTGGTCGTTCAATCTAGCTTATGTCTTTCCACCATTTCCCCTTCTCCCCCGGCTAGTAATCGAACAGGAGAAGGCTTCGGTAATTCTGATAGCTCCTGCGTGACAAGCAGGACTTGGTATGCAGACATGGTGAATATGTCATCGGTTCCGCCATGGAAGCTATCTTTGAGGATAGGACCTTCTAATTCAAGGTCCATTTGAACAGGGTTTTCGGATTCAGTATAGATACCCTGATCCAGGTTAGAAAGCCTGTCACCAGGAAAATTTACTATAAGATATGGCGGAAATAGCTTTGTTGTTGCGAATCCAAGGGTTACTCATGGAATAAGATTAGGATTCCAAGGATATTGTCTTTTCTCCAAGAAGGATTGGAGAAAGGTTTGTCAGCTAAGCTAGTTCCTTAAAAGGACAGATATCTGCTCTCTCTATCCTGTTACACAAGCTATAGACCTGTGGCTCCTCCATGGAGTCTCAATTTAGTTCTTTCAGTTCTTCAAGGGGTTCCGTTTGAACCTTTACATTCCATAGATAGTAAGTTATTATCTTGGAAAGTTTTGTTTTTGGTAGCTATTTCTTCTGCTCGAAGAGTTTGAGTTGTCTGCTTTGCAGTGTAATTCACCCTAGCTGGTGTTCCATACAGATAAGGTTGTTTTGCGTACCAAACCTGGTTTCCTTCCAAAAGTGGTTTCCAGTAAGAATATTAACCAGGAAATAGTTGTTCCTTCTCTGTGTCCTAACCCAGTTTCTAAGAAGGAACGGCTGTTGCACAATCTTGATGTGGTTCGTGCTTTAAAATTCTATTTAAAAGCAACTAAGATTTCAGACAAACATCGTCCTTGTTTGTTGTCTATTCTGGTAAGAGGAGAGGTCAGAAAGCGACTGCTACTTCTCTTTCCTTCTGGCTGAAAAGCATCATCTGATTGGCATATGAGACTGCTGGACAGCAGCCTCCTGAACGAATTACAGCTCATTCCACTAGAGCTGTGGCTTCCACATGGGCTTTCAAGAATGAAGCTTCTATTGAACAGATTTGTAAGGCAGCGACTTGGTCTTCACTGCATACATTTGCCAAATTTTACAAATTCGATACTTTTGCTTCTTCGGAGGCTATTTTTGGGAGAGAGGTTTTGCAAGCAGTGGTGCCTTCCGTTTAGGTTACCTGACTTGTTCCCTCCCTTCATCCGTGTCCTAAAGCTTTGGTATTGGTTCCCACAAGTAAGGATGAAGCCGTGGACCGGATACACCAATGTAGGAGAAAACAGAATTTATGTTTACCTGATAAATTTCTTTCTCCTACGGTGTATACGGTCCACGGCCCGCCCTGGCATTTGGTCAGGTTTTAATTTTTTATTTTTGTACACTACAGTCACCACTGCACCCTATGGTTCTCCTTTTTCTCCTAAGCGTCGGTCGAATGACTGGGGGGCGGAGCCAGAGGGGGCTATATGGACAGCTCTGCTGTGTACTCTTTGCCACTTCCTGTAGGGAATGAGAATATCCCACAAGTAAGGATGAAGCCGTGGACCGGATAGACCGTAGGAGAAAGAAATTTATCAGGTAAACATAAATTCTGTTTTTCTTTCATGTAATTAGCAAGAGTCCATGAGCTAGTGACGTATGGGATATACATTCCTACCAGGAGGGGCAAAGTTTCCCAAACCTTAAAATGCCTATAAATACACCCCTCACCACACCCACAATTCAGTTTTACAAACTTTGCCTCCGATGGAGGTGGTGAAGTAAGTTTGTGCTAGATTCTACGTTGATATGCGCTCCGCAGCAAGTTGGAGCCCGGTTTTCCTCTCAGCGTGCAGTGAATGTCAGAGGGATGTGAGGAGAGTATTGCCTATTTGAATGCAGTGATCTCCTTCTACGGGGTCTATTTCATAGGTTCTCTGTTATCGGTCGTAGAGATTCATCTCTTACCTCCCTTTTCAGATCGACGATATACTCTTATATATATATATATATATACCATTACCTCTGCTGATTCTCGTTTCAGTACTGGTTTGGCTTTCTACAAACATGTAGATGAGTGTCCTGGGGTAAGTAAATCTTATTTTCTGTGACACTCTAAGCTATGGTTGGGCACTTTGTTTATAAAGTTCTAAATATATGTATTCAAACATTTATTTGCCTTGACTCAGAATGTTCAACTTTCCTTATTTTTCAGACAATCAGTTTCATATTTGGGATAATGCATTTGAATTAATCATTTTTTCTTACCTTTCAAAAATTTGACTCTTTCTCCAACATAGGTGTGTCCGGTCCACGGCGTCATCCTTACTTGTGGGATATTCTCTTCCCCAACAGGAAATGGCAAAGAGCCCAGCAAAGCTGGTCACATGATCCCTCCTAGGCTCCGCCTACCCCAGTCATTCTCTTTGCCGTTGTACAGGCAACATCTCCACGGAGATGGCTTAGAGTTTTTTAGTGTTTAACTGTAGTTTTTCATTATTCAATCAAGAGTTTGTTATTTTCAAATAGTGCTGGTACGTACTATTTACTCAGAAACAGAAAAGAGATGAAGAATTCTGTTTGTATGAGGAAAATGATTTTAGCAACCGTAACTAAAATCCATGGCTGTTCCACACAGGACTGTTGAGAGCAATTAACTTCAGTTGGGGGAACAGTTTGCAGTCCTTTGCTGCTTGAGGTATGACACATTCTAACAAGACGATGTAATGCTGGAAGCTGTCATTTTCCCTATGGGATCCGGTAAGCCATGTTTATTACGATTGTAAATAAGGGCTTCACAAGGGCTTATTTAGACTGTAGACTTTTTTGGGGCTAAATCGATTGATATTAACACTTATTTAGCCTTGAGGAATCATTTATTCTGGGTATTTTGATATAATAATATCGGCAGGCACTGTTTTAGACACCTTATTCTTTAGGGGCTTTCCCAAAGCATAGGCAGAGTCTCATTTTCGCGCCGGTGTTGCGCACTTGTTTTATGGCATGCAGTCGCATGTGAGAGGAGCTCTGATACTTATAAAAGACTTCTGAAGGCGTCATTTGGTATCGTATTCCCCTTTGGGTTTGGTTGGGTCTCAGCAAAGCAGATACCAGGGACTGTAAAGGGGTTAAAGCTTAAAACGGCTCCGGTTCCGTTATTTTAAGGGTTAAAGCTTCCAAAATTGGTGTGCAATATTTTCAAGGCTTTAAGACACTGTGGTGAAAGTTTGGTGAATTTTGAACAATTCCTTCATGTTTTTTCGCAATTGCAGTAATAAAGTGTGTTCAGTTTAAAATTTAAAGTGACAGTAACGGTTTTATTTTAAAACGTTTTTTGTACTTTCTTATCAAGTTTATGCCTGTTTAACATGTCTGAACTACCAGATAGACTGTGTTCTGAATGTGGGGAAGCCAGAATTCCTATTCATTTAAATAAATGTGATTTATGTGATAATGACAATGATGCCCAAGATGATTCCTCAAGTGAGGGGAGTAAGCATGGTACTGCATCATTCCCTCCTTCGTCTACACGAGTCTTGCCCACTCAGGAGGCCCCTAGTACATCTAGCGCGCCAATACTCCTTACTATGCAACAATTAACGGCTGTAATCGATAATTCTGTCAAAAACATTTTAGCCAAAATGAACCCTTGTCAGCGTAAGCGTGGATGCTCTGTTTTAGTTACTGAAGAGCATGACGACGCTGATATTAATATCTCTGAAGGGCCCCTAACCCAATCTGAGGGGGCCAGGGAGGTTTTGTCTGAGGGAGAAATTACTGATTTAGGGAACATTTCTCAGCAGGCTGAATCTGATGTGATTACATTTAAATTTAAATTGGAACATCTTCGCATTTTGCTTAAGGAGGTATTATCCACTCTGGATGATTGTGAAAATTTGGTCATCCCAGAGAAACTATGTAAAATGGACAAGTTCCTAGAGGTGCCGGGGCTCCCAGAAGCTTTTCCTATACCCAAGCGGGTGGCGGACATTGTTAATAAAGAATGGGAAAGGCCCGGTATTCCTTTCGTCCCTCCCCCCATATTTAAAAAATTGTTTCCTATGGTCGACCCCAGAAAGGACTTATGGCAGTCAGTCCCCAAGGTCGAGGGAGCGGTTTCTACTTTAAACAAACGCACCACTATTCCCATAGAGGATAGTTGTGCTTTCAAAGATCCTATGGATAAAAAATTAGAAGGTTTGCTTAAAAAGATGTTTGTTCAGCAGGGTTACCTTCTACAACCCATTTCATGCATTGTCCCTGTCACTACAGCCGCATATTTCTGGTTTGATGAACTGATTAAGGTGCTCGATAGTGACTCTCCTCCTTATGAGGAGATTATGGACAGAATCAATGCTCTCAAATTGGCTAATTCTTTCACTCTAGACGCCTCTTTGCAATTGGCTAAGTTAGCGGCTAAGAATTCTGGGTTTGCTATTGTGGCGCGCAGAGCGCTTTGGTCGGCTGATGCGTCTTCCAAGAACAAGCTACTAAACATTCCTTTCAAGGGGAAAACGCTGTTTGGTCCTGACTTGAAAGAGATTATCTCTGATATCACTGGGGGTAAGGGCCACGCCCTTCCTCAGGATCGGCCTTTCAAGGCAAAAAATAGACCTAATTTTCGTCCCTTTCGTAAAAACGGACCAGCCCAAGGTGCTACGTCCTCTAAGCAAGAGGGTAATACTTCTCAGGCCAAGCCAGCTTGGAGACCAATGCAAGGCTGGAACAAGGGAAAGCAGGCCAAGAAACCTGCCACTGCTACCAAGACAGCATGAAATATTGGCCCCCGATCCGGGACCGGATCTGGTGGGGGGCAGACTCTCTCTCTTCGCTCAGGCTTGGGCAAGAGATGTTCTGGATCCTTGGGCGCTAGAAATAGTCTCCCAGGGTTATCTTCTGGAATTCAAGGGACTTCCCCCAAGGGGGAGGTTCCACAGGTCTCAGTTGTCTTCAGACCACATAAAAAGACAGGCGTTCTTACATTGTGTAGAAGACCTGTTAAAAATGGGAGTGATTCATCCTGTTCCATTAAGAGAACAAGGGATGGGGTTCTACTCCAATCTGTTCATAGTTCCCAAAAAAGAGGGAACGTTCAGACCAATCCTAGATCTCAAGATCTTAAACAAATTTCTCAAGGTCCCATCGTTCAAGATGGAAACCATTCGAACTATCCTTCCTTCCATCCAGGAAGGTCAATTCATGACCACGGTGGATTTAAAGGATGCGTATCTACATATTCCTATCCACAAGGAACATCATCGGTTCCTAAGGTTTGCATTCCTGGACAAACATTACCAGTTCGTGGCGCTTCCTTTCGGATTAGCCACTGCTCCAAGGATTTTCACAAAGGTACTAGGGTCCCTTCTAGCGGTGCTAAGACCAAGGGGCATTGCAGTAGTACCCTACCTGGACGACATTCTGATTCAAGCGTCGTCCCTCCCTCGAGCAAAGGCCCACACGGACATCGTCCTGGCCTTTCTCAGATCTCACGGCTGGAAAGTGAACGTGGAAAAGAGTTCTCTATCCCCGTCAACAAGGGTTCCCTTCTTGGGAACAATTATAGATTCCTCAGAAATGAGGATTTTTCTAACAGAGGCCAGAATAACAAAGCTTCTGGACTCTTGTCGGATACTTCATTCCGTTCCTCTTCCTTCCGTAGCTCAGTGCATGGAAGTGATCGGGTTGATGGTAGCGGCAATGGACATAGTTCCTTTTGCGCGCATTCATCTAAGACCATTACAACTGTGCATGCTCAGTCAGTGGAATGGGGACTATACAGACTTGTCTCCAAAGATACAAGTAAATCAGAGGACCAGAGACTCACTCCGTTGGTGGCTGTCCCTGGACAAACTGTCACAAGGGATGACATTCCGCAGACCAGAGTGGGTCATTGTCACGACCGACGCCAGTCTGACGGGCTGGGGCGCGGTCTGGGGATCCCTGAAAGCTCAGGGTCTTTGGTCTCGGGAAGAATCTCTTCTACCGATAAATATTCTGGTACTGAGAGCGATATTCAATGCTCTCAAGGCTTGGCCTCAGCTAGCGAGGACCAAGTTCATACGGTTTCAATCAGACAACATGACGACTGTTGCGTACATCAACCATCAGGGGGGAACAAGGAGTTCCCTAGCGATGGAGGAAGTGACCAAGATTATTCTATGGGCGGAGTCTCACTCCTGCCACCTGTCTGCTATCCACATCCCGGGAGTGGAAAATTGGGAAGCGGATTTTCTGAGTCGTCAGACATTGCATCCGGGGGAGTGGGAACTCCATCCGGAAATCTTTGCCCTAGTCACTCAGCTGTGGGGCATTCCAGACATGGATCTAATGGCCTCTCGTCAGAACTTCAAAGTTCCCTGTTACGGGTCCAGATCCAGGGATCCCAAGGCGGCTCTAGTGGATGCACTAGTAGCACCTTGGACCTTCAAACTAGCTTATGTGTTTCCCGCCGTTTCCTCTCATTCCCAGGCTGGTAGCCAGGATCAATCAGGAGAGGGCGTCGGTGATCTTGATAGCTCCTGCGTGGCCACGCAGGACTTGGTATGCAGATCTGGTGAATATGTCATCGGCTCCACCTTGGAAGCTACCTTTGAGACGAGACCTTCTTGTTCAGGGTCCGTTCGAACATCCGAATCTGGTTTCACTCCAGCTGACTGCCTGGAGATTGAACGCTTGATTTTATCGAAGCGAGGTTTCTCAGATTCTGTTATCGATACTCTTGTTCAGGCCAGAAAGCCTGTAACTAGAAAGATTTACCACAAAATTTGGAAAAAATATATCTGTTGGTGTGAATCTAAAGGATTCCCTTGGGACAAGGTTAAGATTCCTAGGATTCTATCCTTCCTTCAAGAAGGATTGGAAAAAGGATTATCGGCGAGTTCCCTGAAGGGACAGATTTCTGCCTTGTCGGTGTTACTTCACAAAAAGCTGGCAGCTGTGCCAGATGTTCAAGCCTTTGTTCAGGCTTTGGTTAGAATTAAGCCTGTTTACAAACCTTTGACTCCTCCTTGGAGTCTCAATTTAGTTCTTTCAGTTCTTCAGGGGGTTCCGTTTGAACCCTTACATTCCGTTGATATTAAGTTATTATCTTGGAAAGTTTTGTTTTTAGTTGCAATTTCTTCTGCTAGAAGAGTTTCAGAATTATCTGCTCTGCAGTGTTCCCCTCCTTATCTGGTGTTCCATGCAGATAAGGTGGTTTTACGTACTAAACCTGGTTTTCTTCCGAAAGTTGTTTCTAACAAAAACATTAACCAGGAGATTATCGTGCCTTCTCTGTGTCCGAAACCAGTTTCAAAGAAGGAACGTTTGTTGCACAATTTGGATGTTGTTCGCGCTCTAAAATTCTATTTAGATGCTACAAAGGATTTTAGACAAACATCTTCCTTGTTTGTTGTTTATTCAGGTAAAAGGAGAGGTCAAAAAGCAACTTCTACCTCTCTCTCTTTTTGGATTAAAAGCATCATCAGATTGGCTTACGAGACTGCCGGACGGCAGCCTCCCGAAAGAATCACAGCTCATTCCACTAGGGCTGTGGCTTCCACATGGGCCTTCAAGAACGAGGCTTCTGTTGATCAGATATGTAGGGCAGCGACTTGGTCTTCACTGCACACTTTTACCAAATTTTACAAGTTTGATACTTTTGCTTCTTCTGAGGCTATTTTTGGGAGAAAGGTTTTGCAAGCCGTGGTGCCTTCCATTTAGGTGACCTGATTTGCTCCCTCCCTTCATCCGTGTCCTAAAGCTTTGGTATTGGTTCCCACAAGTAAGGATGACGCCGTGGACCGGACACACCTATGTTGGAGAAAACAGAATTTATGTTTACCTGATAAATTTCTTTCTCCAACGGTGTGTCCGGTCCACGGCCCGCCCGGGTTTTTTTAATCAGGTCTGATAATTTATTTTCTTTAACTACAGTCACCACGGTACCATATGGTTTCTCCTATGCTAATATTCCTCCTTAACGTCGGTCGAATGACTGGGGTAGGCGGAGCCTAGGAGGGATCATGTGACCAGCTTTGCTGGGCTCTTTGCCATTTCCTGTTGGGGAAGAGAATATCCCACAAGTAAGGATGACGCCGTTGACCGGACACACCGTTGGAGAAAGAAATTTATCAGGTAAACATAAATTCTGTTTTTTTTCCCTGTGGGCTGTTAGGCTCGCGGGGGCTGAAAATGCTTCATTTTATTGCGTCATTCTTGGCGCGGATTTTTTTGGCGCAAAAATTCTTTTCCGTTTCCGGCATCATACGTGTCGCCGGAAGTTGCGTCAATTTTTTGACGTTATTTTGCGCCAAAAATGTCGGCGTTCCGGATGTGGCGTCATTTTTGGCGCCAAAAGCATTTAGGCGCCAAATAATGTGGGCGTCTTGTTTGGCGCTAAAAAAATATGGGCGTCGCTTTTGTCTCCACATTTTTTAAGTCTCATTATTTATTGCTTCTGGTTGCTAGAAGCTTGTTCACTGGCATTTTTTTCCCATTCCTGAAACTGTCATTTAAGGATTTTGTTCAATTTTGCTTTATATGTTGTTTTTTCTATTACATATTGCTAGATGTTCCACGTTGCAACTGAGTCAGAAGATACTTTAGGAAAATCACTGCCGGGGCTGGAGCTACCAAGCTAAGTGTATCTGCTATAAATTTTTGGTATCTGTTTCTCCAGCTGTTGTTTGTATTGCATGTCATGACAAACTTATTAATGCAGATAAAATTTCCTTTAGTACTGTTATATTACCTGTTGCTGTTCCGTCAACATCTAAATTTCAGAGTGTTCCTGATAAACATAAGAGATTTTATTTTTTAAATCCATTTAGAAGGCTATGTCTGTTATTTCTCCTTCTAGTTTACATAAAAGTCCTTTAAAACTTCTCTTTTTTTCAGATGAATTTTTAAATGAACATCATCATTCTGATACTGATAATGGTTCTTCTGGTTCAGAGGTTTCTGTCTCAGAGGTTGATGCTGATAAATCTTTGTATTTGTTCAAGATGGAATTTATTCGTTCTTTATTTAAAGAATTATTAATTGCATTAGAAATAGAGGATTCTGGTCCTCTTGATTCTAAATCTAAACGTTTAAATAAGGTTTTTAAATCTCCTGTAGTTATTCCAGAAGTGTTTAATCTCCCTGATGCTATTTCTGAAGTAATTTCCAGGGAATGGAATAATTTGAGTAATTCTTTTACTCCTTCTAAACTTTTAAGCAATTATATCCTGTGCCATCTGACAGATTAGAGTTTTTTTGGGACAAAATCCCTAAGGTTATGGGGCTGTCTCTACTCCTGCTAAATGTGCTACTATTCCTACGGCAGATAGTAATTCATTTAGGGATCCTTTAGATAGGAAAAATTGAATCCTTTCTAAGAAAAGCTTACTTATGTTCAGGTAATCTTCTTAGACTTGCTATATTTTTAGCGGATGTTGCTGCAGCTTCAACTTTTTGGTTAGAAGCTTTAGCGCAACAAGTAACAGATCATAATTTTATAGCATTATTATTATTCTATAACATGCTAATAATTTTATTGGTGATACCATCTTTTGATATCAGAGTTGATGTCAGGTATATGTCTCTAGCTATTTTAGCTAGAACAGCTTTATGGATTAAACTTGGAATACTGATATGTCTTCTAAGTCAACTTTGCTTTCCCTTTCTTTTCAGGGTAATAAATTATTATTTCAACTGTTTCTGGAAGGAAGGGAACTTTTTTACCAAAGGATAAAAAATCTAAGGTAAATTTAGGTCTAATGATCATTTCGTTCCTTTCCTCACAATAAGGAACAAAAGCCTGATCCTTCATTCTCAGGAGCGGTATCAGTTTGGAAACTATTTCCAGTTTGGAATATATCCAAGCCTTTTAGAAAACCTATAGCCAGCTCCTAAGTACCCATGAAGGTGCGGACCTTATTCCAGCTCAGCTGGTATGAGGCAGATTACGTTTTCTTCAAAGAAATTTTGATCAATTCCGTTCTCAATTTCTGGTTTCAGAACATTGTTTCAGAAAGGTACAGAATTGGCTTCAGTTAAGGCCTCCTGCTAAGAGATTTTTTTCTTTCCCGTGTCCCAGTTAACACAGCAAAGGCTCAGCATTTCTGAAATATGTTTCAGATTTAGAGTTGGCTGGAGTAATTATGCCAGTTCCAGTTCTGGAACAGGGGCTGGGGTTTTATTTTATCTCTTCATTGTACTAAAGAAGGTCAATTCCTTCAGACCAGTTTCGGATCTATCAATATTGAATCGTTATGTAAGGATACCAACATTCAAGATGGTTACTGTAGGACTGTCCTGCCTTTTGTTTAGCAAGGGCATTATATGTCTACAATAGATTTACAGGATGTGTATCTACATATTCCGATTCATCCAGATCACTTTTTGTGTCTGAGATTCTCTTTTTAGACAAGCATTACCAGTTTTGTGGCTCTACCGTTTGGCCTAGCCTCAGTTCCAAGAATTTCTTTCAAAGGTTCTCGGTGCCCTTCTTTCTGTAATCAGAGAACAGGGTTTCTTCTGTTAAGTGTGATCAGTCCACGGGTCATCATTACTTCTGGGATATTACTCCTCCCCAACAGGAAGTGCAAGAGGATTCACCCAGCAGAGCTGCATATAGCTCCTCCCCTCTACGTCACCCCCAGTCATTCTCTTGCACCCAACGACTAGATAGGATGTGTGAGAGGACTATGGTGATTTTATTTAGTTTTATTTCTTCAATCAAAAGTTTGTTATTTTTTAATAGCACCGGAGTGTGTTATTCCTTCTCTGGTGGAGTTTGAAGAAGAATCTACCAGAGTTTTTACTATGATTTTAGCCGGAGTTGTTAAGATCATATTGCTGTTTCTCGGCCATCTGAGGAGAGGTAAACTTCAGATCAGGGGACAGCGGGCAGTTTAATCTGCAAAGAGGTATGTAGCAGTTTTTATTTTCTGACAATGGAATTGATGAGAAAATCCTGCCATACCGACATAATATCATGTATGTATATTTAACATTTGAGTATTCTGGGGAATGGTACTTCACTGGAATTACACTGTGTATATAAGACTTTAGCCTAATTGCAAAGCAACAGGTTTTTTAATAACTCTTAATTTATGTTAAACGTTTTTGCTGGAATGTAAAATCGTTTTCATTTTCTGAGGTACTGGGTGAATAAAATGTTTGGGCACTATTTTTTCCACTTGGCAGTTGCTTGATCTAATTATTACAGTTTACTGATCTCTCTCACTGTTGTGTGTGAGGGGGAGGGACCTTTTTTTTGGCGCTTTTGCTACGCATCAAAAATTTCAGTCAGAAGCTCATTGTCTTTTCCTGCATGTTCCGGTTTATATCTACAGAACTCAGGGGTCTTCAAAGCTTGTTTGAGGGAAGTAATCTAACAGAGCTGTGAGATTATAGTTGACTGTGATAAACGTTTATTCTTTAACTTTTTTATGCTATCAGGGTTAGTTTTTCTTTGCTAATGGGAACAAACCTTTGCTAAATTGTGTTTTGTTTTTCAAAGTTTATTGATTTCAACTGTTATATATCTTTCAGTGCTTCTTAAAGCACAGTACGCTTTTTCATTGTGTTTTACTTGAATAATATTTCCAAGTTGCAAGTTTATTTGCTAGTGTGTTAAACATGTCTGATTCAGAGGATGAGACCTGTACTATTTGTGCCAACGCCAAAGTGGAGCCCAATAGAAATTTATGTACTAACTGTATTGATGCTACTTTAAATAAAAGTCAATCTGTACAAATTGAACAAATTTCACCAAACAACGAGGGGAGAGTTATGCCGACTAACTCGCCTCACGTGACAGTACCTGCATCTCCCGCTTGGGAGGTGCGCGATATGGTGGCGCCCAGTACATCTGGGCGGCCATTACAAATAACATTACAAGATATGGCTACTGTTATGACTGAGGTTTTGGCTAAATTACCAGAACTAAGAGGCAAGCGTGATCACTCTGGGGTGAGAACAGAGTGCGCTGATAATGCTAGGGCCATGTCAGATACTGCGTCACAACTTGCAGAACATGAGGACGGAGAGCTTCATTCTGCGGCTGACGGTTCTGATCCAAACAGATTGGATTCGGATATTTCAAATTTTAAAATTAAGCTGGAAAACCTCCGTGTATTACTAGGGGAGGTGTTAGCGGCCCTGAATGATTGTAACACAGTTGCAATACCAGAGAAAATGTGTAGGTTGGATAAATATTTTGCTGTACCAACAAGTACTGACGTTTTTCCTATACCTAAGAGACTAACTGAAATTATTACTAAGGAGTGGGATAGACCCGGTGTGCCGTTCTCACCCCCTCCGATATTTAGAAAGATGTTTCCAATAGACGCCACCACACGGGACTTATGGCAAACGGTCCCTAAGGTGGAGGGAGCAGTTTCTACTTTAGCTAAGCGTACCACTATCCCGGTAGAAGATAGCTGTGCCTTTTCAGATCCAATGGATAAAAAGTTAGAGGGTTACCTTAAGAAAATGTTTGTTCAACAAGGTTTTATATTGCAACCCCTTGCATGCATTGCGCCGGTCACGGCTGCAGCGGCATTCTGGATTGAGTCTCTAGAAGAGAACCTTAGTTCAGCTACGCTGGACGACATTTCGGACAGGCTTAGAATACTTAAGCTAGCTAATTCATTCATTTCGGAAGCCGTAGTACATTTAACTAAACTTACGGCTAAGAATTCCGGATTCGCCATTCAGGCGCGTAGAGCACTGTGGCTAAAATCCTGGTCAGCTGATGTAACTTCTAAGTCTAAATTACTTAATATACCTTTCAAGGGACAGACCTTATTTGGGCCCGGTTTGAAAGAAATTATCGCTGACATTACAGGAGGTAAGGGCCACGCCCTGCCTCAAGACAAAGCCAAACCTAAGGCTAGACAGTCTAATTTTCGTTCCTTTCGGAATTTCAAAGCAGGAGCAGCATCAACTTCCACTGCTCCAAAACAAGAAGGATCTGGTACTCTCTACAGACAAGGCTGGAGACCTAACCAGTCCTGGAACAAGGGCAAGCAGGCCAGGAAACCTGCTGCTGCCCCTAAAACAGCATGAATTGAGGGCCCCCGATCCGGGATCGGATCTAGTGGGGGGCAGACTTTCTCTCTTCGCCCAGGCTTGGGCAAGAGATGTCCAGGATCCCTGGGCGCTAGAGATAATATCTCAGGGATACCTTCTGGACTTCAAATACTCTCCTCCAAGAGAGAGATTTCATCTGTCAAGGTTGTCAACAAACCAAACAAAGAAAGAAGCGTTTCTACGCTGCATACAAGAACTATTGTTAATGGGAGTAATCCATCCAGTTCCACGGTCGGAACAGGGACAGGGGTTTTACTCAAATCTGTTTGTGGTTCCCAAAAAAGAGGGAACTTTCAGACCAATCCTGGATTTAAAGATCCTAAACAAATTCCTAAGAGTTCCATCATTCAAAATGGAGACTATTCGGACAATTTTACCCATGATCCAAGAAGGTCAGTACATGACCACAGTGGATTTAAAGGATGCTTACCTTCACATACCGATTCACAAAGATCATTACCGGTATCTAAGGTTTGCCTTTCTAGACAGGCATTACCAGTTTGTAGCTCTTCCATTCGGATTGGCTACAGCTCCAAGAATCTTCACAAAGGTTCTAGGTGCTCTTCTGGCGGTACTAAGACCGCTGGGAATTTCGGTAGCTCCGTACCTAGAAGACATTCTGATACAAGCTTCAAGCTTTCAAACTGCCAAGTCTCATACAGAGTTAGTACTGGCTTTTCTAAGGTCACATGGATGGAAGGTGAACGAAAAGAAAAGTTCACTCTTTCCACTCACAAGAGTTCCCTTCCTGGGGACTCTTATAGATTCTGTAGAAATGAAGATTTACCTGACAGAGAACAGGTTAACAAGACTTCAAAGTGCTTGCCGCACCCTTCATTCCATTCAACACCCGTCAGTGGCTCAATGCATGGAGGTAATCGGCTTAATGGTAGCGGCAATGGACATAGTGCCATTTGCTCGCTTACACCTCAGACCACTGCAACTATGCATGCTAAGTCAGTGGAATGGGGATTACTCAGACTTGTCCCCTTCTCTGAATCTGGATCAAGAGACCAGAAATTCTCTTCTATGGTGGCTTTCTCGGCCACATCTGTCCAGGGGGATGCCATTCAGCAGACCAGACTGGACAATTGTAACAACAGACGCCAGCCTTCTAGGTTGGGGTGCCGTCTGGAATTCTCTGAAGGCTCAGGGACAATGGAGTCAGGAGGAGAGTCTCCTGCCAATAAACATTCTGGAATTGAGAGCAGTTCTCAATGCCCTCCTGGCCTGGCCCCAGTTGACAACTCGGGGGTTCATCAGGTTTCAGTCGGACAACATCACGACTGTAGCTTACATCAACCATCAGGGAGGGACAAGGAGCTCCCTAGCAATGATGGAAGTATCAAAGATAATTCGCTGGGCAGAGTCTCACTCTTGCCACCTGTCAGCAATCCACATCCCGGGAGTGGAGAACTGGGAGGCGGATTTCTTAAGTCGTCAGACTTTTCATCCGGGGGAGTGGTAACTTCATCCGGAGGTCTTTGCCCAAATACTTTGACGTTGGGGCAAACCAGAGATAGATCTCATGGCGTCTCGACAGAACGCCAAGCTTCCTCGTTACGGGTCCAGATCCAGGGATCCAGGAGCAGTCCTAATAGATGCCCTGACAGCACCTTGGGACTTCAGGATGGCTTATGTGTTTCCACCCTTCCCGATGCTTCCTCGAGTGATTGCCAGAATCAAACAGGAGAGAGCATCAGTGATTCTAATAGCACCTGCATGGCCACGCAGGACTTGGTATGCAGACCTGGTGGACATGTCATCCTGTCCACCTTGGTCTCTACCTCTGAAACAGGATCTCCTGATACAGGGTCCTTTCAAACATCAAAATCTAACTTCTCTGAAGCTGACTGCTTGGAAATTGAACGTTTGATTTTATCAAGACGTGGGTTTTCTGAGTCAGTTATTGACACCTTAATACAGGCTAGGAAGCCTGTTACCAGAAAGATTTACCATAAGATATGGCGTAAATACCTATATTGGTGTGAATCCAAAGGTTACTCTTGGAGTAAGGTTAGGATTCCTAGGATATTGTCCTTTCTACAAGAGGGTTTAGAAAAGGGTTTATCCGCTAGTTCATTAAAGGGACAGATCTCAGCTCTGTCTATTCTGTTACACAAACGTCTGTCAGAAGTGCCAGACGTTCAGGCTTTTTGTCAGGCTTTGGCGAGGATTAAGCCTGTGTTTAAAACTGTTGCTCCGCCATGGAGTTTAAACCTTGTTCTTAACGTTTTACAGGGCGTTCCGTTTGAACCCCTCCATTCCATTGATATAAAGTTGTTATCTTGGAAAGTTCTATTTTTAATGGCTATTTCCTCGGCTCGAAGAGTCTCTGAGTTATCAGCCTTACATTGTGATTCTCCTTATTTGATTTTTCATTCAGATAAGGTAGTTCTGCGTACTAAACCTGGGTTCTTACCTAAAGTAGTCACTAACAGGAATATCAATCAAGAGATTGTTGTTCCTTCTTTGTGCCCAAATCCTTCTTCGAAGAAGGAACGTCTACTACACAATCTGGACGTAGTTCGTGCCCTAAAATTTTACTTACAGGCAACTAAGGAATTTCGACAAACATCTTCTCTGTTTGTCGTGTACTCTGGTCAGAGGAGAGGTCAAAAGGCTTCTGCTACCTCTCTTTCCTTTTGGCTTCGTAGTATAATACGTTTAGCTTATGAGACTGCTGGACAGCAGCCTCCTGAAAGGATTACAGCTCATTCTACTAGAGCTGTGGCTTCCACTTGGGCCTTCAAGAATGAGGCCTCTGTTGAACAGATTTGCAAGGCTGCAACTTGGTCTTCGCTTCATACTTTTTCCAAATTTTACAAATTTGACACGTTTGCTTCCTCGGAGGCTATTTTTGGGAGAAAGGTTCTTCAGGCAGTGGTTCCTTCTGTATAAAGAGCCTGCCTATCCCTCCCGTCATCCGTGTACTTTTGCTTTGGTATTGGTATCCCAGAAGTAATGATGACCCGTGGACTGATCACACTTAACAGAAGAAAACATAATTTATGCTTACCTGATAAATTCCTTTCTTCTGTAGTGTGATCAGTCCACGGCCCGCCCTGTTTTTAAGGCAGGCAGTTATTTTTTTAAATTATACTCCAGTCACCACTACACCCTTGGTTTCTCCTTTCTCGTTGGTCCTTGGTCGAATGACTGGGGGTGACGTAGAGGGGAGGAGCTATATGCAGCTCTGCTGGGTGAATCCTCTTGCACTTCCTGTTGGGGAGGAGTAATATCCCAGAAGTAATGATGACCCGTGGACTGATCACACTACAGAAGAAAGGAATTTATCAGGTAAGCATAAATTATGTTTTTTTGGTATTTCCTTATTGGACAATATCTGGGTACTTGCTCAGTCTTCTCATTTTCGAAGAATCTCATACGAATCGACTTGTGTTGTTTCTTCAAGTTCATGGTTGGAGGATCAATTTACCAATCGGTTCATTGATTCCTCAGACAAGTGTAACCTTTTTAGGTTTCTAGAATAGATTCAGTGTCTATGACTCTGTCCTTGTCAGACAAGAGAAGTTTAACATTGATATCAGCTTGTCAAAACCTTCAGTCACAATCATTCCCTTTGGTAGCCTTATGCATGGAAATTTTAGGTCTTAGGACTGCCGCATCAGATGCGATCTCCTTTGCTCGTTTTCACATGCGACCTCTTCAGCTCTGTATGCTGAACCAATGGTGCAGGGATTACTCAGATATCTCAATTAATATCTTTAAACCGATTATACGACACTCTCTGACATGGTGGGCAGATCACCATCGTTTAGTTCAGGGGGCTTCTTTGTTCTTCCGACCTGGACTATAATCTCAACAGATGCAAGTCTTACAGGTTGGGGAGCTGTGTGGGGGTATCTGACGGCACAAGGGGTTTGGGAATCTCAGGAGGTGAGATTTCCGATCTATATTTGGAACTCCGTGCAATTTCAGAGCTCTTCAGTCTTGGCCTCTTCTGAAGAGAGAGTTGTTCATTTGTTTTCAGATAGACAATGTCACAACTGTGGCATACATCAATCATCAAGGAGGGACTCACAGTCCTCTGGCTATGAAAGAAGTATCTCAAATTTTGGTTTGGGCGGAATCCAGC